>NC_141596.1:14894576-15265410 GCF_047967505.1 Dipteris shenzhenensis
AGAGTGCTCCTCCACTGAGCGCTCCTTTGATACTGTCACCTTCTACGTCAGGTGCCTCACGACCTTCTACCTCAGGGGCACTCGACGCATACCACTGGGTTCCGGTTCGTGTGCAGATCCCTCCTTCAGTTCATGAGGATACACTAGTGGACTCTGCTTCACCTCGGGCTGTCCCTCCAGTCTTACCTCGCATAGTCCGAGACGCTTCAGCTTCAACCTCCTCCTCGGTTACAGCTTCTTCCCTAGAACCAGCGGTGCCAGACACTCTCCTTGAGGCAGTAGAGGTCTCCGCAGCTGGGCAGACACAGGATCAAGAGCAGTCCTCATTTCCTCCCTTGGGTAGGGGGAAAGGGATGGTTTACACCATTGATCCTCTTCCCTCAGAAGAGATCCTTCGCACTCCGGTGTCTGGCTTGATTGATAGGAACTCATTTTTAGCCCTAGTAGATGCTTCAGATTTCCTAGAGGAGTAGTTTGTGCCCTCTACTTTTGGTGAGCCAGTGATTCTGTTGACAGGGCTTCTTCTTCAGGTGGCAGGGTTCTTTCCCCTATTGATTTTCCACCACTTGGTTCCATTCCTTGCTCCTCAAGCAGGAGGTCTTCCCTTGTTGAGGGGTTTGTTTCCGCTACTAGGTCGGGTAAGGTGTTCCACTCTACATCCTCCCTTTGATGAGGATTATTAGTTGGAACATACAGGGCCTAGGTGCCGTCCCACATCATCGCCGTAGAGTCCCGTCCGGGATCAGCTTCATCTAGGTGTTACTGGGGGCTCCATTGATATCTTATTTATTCAAGAGCACAAACTGGATTCTAGAGATTGTGCCAAGTCAGGCAAGTTGCTTTCTGGCCATACTTTTTGGTCGCCTGCCTTGGCCACCACCAGGGGGGGCACTTCTATTTCAGTTTTGCAGTCGGTTCTCCCATTAGTTGTTGGACACGGAGTCATTATTCCCTCTAGGGCTCAGTGGATTATTCTCTTGATTGGAGGGCGTAAGGTTGGTTTCCTTAACCTGTATGACATTAGAGGGGAACGTGTCATTATGTGGAAGGATTTGCTCTCCTGGGCCTCCATTGCGGATTCATGGGTGATTGGAGGTGACTTTAACATGGTCGAGTTACCGTCAGACAAAAAGGAGGTAGAGAAGGAGGACTTCACTCTTTGGAGAGAGCAGCTTGGGATGCCTTCCTTTTTTTTTTTTTTTTTCAAGAAAGAGACTTCTATTAAGTAAGAGAAAAAACCCGCGAGAGCAAGCTCAAAGCGGAATACATCATGAAATCATGAGGATAAATAAAACCCCCTCATAGTGAGGTGGAAAATAACCAAGGCTGAGGCTGAAAGTGCCACCTCAACCCTGTAGTAATCTCAGAGAAGAAAGGAGAATCCTTCCATTCCCTGAAGAAAGAAGCCCTCCTAGCTGAGGCTGCACGGGAGTCTCCCTGCATACTCGTCCATACGGCCATCAAAGTATGTACGGTGTCTGTCCAGATACTAGCGAACGTGTGCGAGGGATGAACCTGAGTACCCTCCAAAGCCTCTGTGCATCTGGCTCTCCAGATATGCCAGGATGCTATGCTCGCTAGAATCTCTCAAGAAGTATCCACAGAGGCATGTACAGCTGTAAAAGGAAGGTGTGGTACCACATCCAATGAATAGGATTCAATCTGATGACGTCAAACTGAAATGGCCCGAGAGGAGTCAAATCTCTCATAGAATACCTGAGGCCCTGTAAGCGAAAGCCAAGCCATTGAGCCCCATGTCATAAAGAATGGGGAGTGGGCAAAGTGATTGAAAATCCTGGCTACCCCCATCCAAATCATCCTCGCCTGCCTGCAATCCCATAAGCAATGTTGAATAGTCTCCGAAGCTGAGAGGCAACGAGGGCAAGTAGGGTCGGCTCCGAACCTAGATCTCCAAAGGTTCACTGCAATCCCACCATGGATAGAGAGCCAGAAGAAGATAGTGATCTTCCTATTCTGTGGGATTTCCAGAGTCTCCTCCAGAAGCACCTCTGCAGATCTGCAATGATATCAAATGTCTCCCAATGAGGAACTCTGGAAGGTCTCCAACCTCTACTACTGAGCTGAAATCTCCTAGCATTACTGACCGTGTAACAAAAGAAGGGGATGCTCTTCTCTTGATGCCCTGCGTCAATCCACTCCCACTCTCCGGGGTCCCACTGCAAATACCTAATGGGAAGTCCCCCATAGAGCCAAAGCCTCCAAGACCCGGTGGAGAGTAGCCAGGGGTCTGGGTCTAGGAACCACTCTGAATATGATCCCTACACCAAAAGACCTACAACCCTGATAGGCTGAAAAGCAGACTCAAGCAAGATGTCCTCTGTGGACCTGAGCAATCTGCCACCATCCTGCACATTAAAAACTAAAGCATCCTCCTGTGCATCTCGAAAGGCCAAAACCTGAAGCGGAACACCGCCTCTCGTAGAAGAACCTACCCAAGTGGAGCAAGTGAGTGGCATATCATCTCTGTCTACCCAAACCTCTGGAAGGGCTGCCTCAATCTGCAAGATCCTCCCTTTACTCCCTCTGAGATGTCCTGTCAACCTTGATTTGGTCTCCTCTGGAAGCCTGCGGAAAGCTTTCCAAGACCCCATAGATGATGCAGGTCCCCTCTCCCACCTGGACCACTGCATGTAGAGTGAGGCACCCAGTGGTCTGCCATGATCATCTAAAATACTGTCATTCCACATGATGGGTTGCCTATCAATCTCTTCACGAGAGGAAGGAGGAATCCTCCGAAGAGTGCTCCTAAAACTGGCCCAAGCTTTCAGAATGACAACCATGAGAGGGGACGAAGGTGATCTGAGGTGTGCTGTGGTGAAGATCCACCTAATACTGCTCATCCAATCTCCTCCTGAAGAAGGTGTGCACCTTTGTATGCTGCTAATAAGAAAGTCCTTCCACGGTTCCTGCCCTGGCATAAGTCCTCGCACCACCATCTTGCATAGTAAAGCTCTGCACTGTAAATCTGGATCAATAATATTGAGACCCCCTTCCTGTGTAGGGAGGATGAGGGTCTCCCACGCCACCCTGGCTAAGGCATCTGCTGTGCCATCAAGCCCACTCCAAAGAAAGTTTTTGATCGGTCCCCTGAGCTGAATGATGCAGTCCCTAGAACGGCACCAGCATGAACAAACAAGCCAGGCCGTGGGCAAGAGGACCTGGTTGACCACCACAACTCTAGAGGCAAGATCCAGCTTGGCTGAGCTCCAAAAAAGCAGCTTTCTCCTGATGCTCTCCAACACGGGAGCAAACTGCTGTGTGGAAGAAATATCCAAGCCGACCTGGCAGCCCAAATACCTGACAGGCACACCCCTCTGAACCCAAGTGAATCCTATGTCAAGCCCCCAAACTGGAGTGTCCTCATCACTGATCCAAAATCCATTGGATTTACGCCAATTTATTTGCGCCCCTGCCGCCAAGCAAAATAAATCCAATGCTGTCCTGAAAGAAGTGAGCATCTGTGGAGTGGCATCCAAGTAAACTGCTGTGTCATCTACCAATTCACTGTCAAGTAGCTCCTCTTCCCTTCTGATGGGAAGTCTCAGCCCAAAGATGTCAGCTTGAGATCTAACATAGATACTCATAGCTTTGGCCACGAACAAAAAAAGGAAAGGAGCAAGGGGGCATCCCTAATGGACTGACCTCGAAATCTGAAATCTCTCACCCCTTACCCTACCAATAAGTACCTGGTTGTGGGCTGATCTGTACAAAGAGGAAACACCCTGATCCAAGCATCAGTAAAGCCAAAACGTAGAAGGGTGCCCTCCAAAAAACCCCAAACTACTCTGTCATAAGCTTTCTCAAAATCCAAAAGTAGAATGGCTAGATTCTGGCCACTCTGCATGGCCCACTCTGAAGCTTCCCAGAAAGAGAAAATGTTATAAAAAATGCTTCTGCCATGCACAAATCCCGTCTGAGTGTCATGAATAAGATCAGGGAGAAGGGGCTGCAATCGGAGGCTGATTGCCTTAGCCAGAATCTTGTAACAAGTCCCCAGCAATGTGATAGGCCTCCATTGGGACACTAGATTTCTACAACCTCCTTTCGGGATAAGGTGGATGAGACCCTCTGTAAGCGACCCAGGAATCTCGCCAGAGTCCCAAATGGCCTGCAGGGCTGAAGTATCACGTCTGAGAATATCTCGTCTCTTGGTACAAGAACCTGAGAGGTAGAAGTCGCTAATACCAGAAAGGGCAGCAGCTACATGTGATGGATATGGCTGCCCACCCTGGACATGAGAAACCCATATCTACAGGGCTGCCTCTGTAAGGTCCTCCTCTGTGTACAAGGCATCTAGAATCCTGATGTTGACAGACCCGCCTCTCAAGTGAGGCTCTGAGATAGCCAACACAACAGGAAAGTGGTCTGAAGTGAAAACCCCAGCAGCAGTGCATACCGATCCACCTTTGTCTAGTGCCCAATCATCTACATAGAATCTGTCAATGCGTGCATGAATAGGCATCTGCTGCCTCATGTTCGACCAAGAGAACAGGAGGGAATGTGGCTGAATAAGAAAGGCATCGTCCAACCAAGTCTCTCTGCCACAGTAATGAAAAAGGAAGGCATCCCAAGCTGCTCTCTCCAAAGAGTGAAGTCGTATTGTGTTGGCATTGAGTTTTGGCAGACCCAAGAGGGAATATGCATGTCACAGACAAAGTATGCTAAAGGTCTCTTGTAGAAATTTAAGATGGAAGAAAGCAATCATGTGGCTACTCCATTGGAAAAAGGACTCAAACTCACTAAGCATGAGAAGGCTGAAAAGTTTGATGGCACACTTTACAGGAAGTTGGTTGGCAGTCTCATTTATTTATGCTCCACTAGGCCAGACATTGCCTATGCTACAGGGTTGCTGAGTCAGTTTATGCATTGTCCTACTGTTACGCATTGGAATGTAACCAAAAGAGTTCTCAGATATGTGCATGGCACTCTCTCTTATGGTTTGCATTATGCTTCATCTTGTGACATTTCTCTGAGTGGTTTCATAGACTCAGACTAGTCAGGGGACATTGATGATAGAAGATCCACCTCCAGCTATTGCTTCTCATTGGGTTCAGCTTGTATCGCTTGGCTCAGTAAGCTTTTGCATGACTTGCATCATGCGCAGGATGGTGATGCAATTTCTATCCTTTGTGACAACCGGAGTTGCCATTGGCAACAATCCTGTCTTTCATGCTCGCATAAAACACATTGAATTACTACAAACGGGTTTGTATTTCAGATGGCTTCATTGACCTTATCTATTATTCCACTAAGGACACTGTGGCAACTATCTTCACCAGAAGCCTATCCGCACCTCTTTTCACACGTCATCGACATGGCTTAGGAATTAGAGACATTAAAACAATGTCAAGGGGGTTGTAAAATGACATTGTTTCTTTATACTCCCATAGGTTGCTACATCTACACATGGATGAATTTGTGGAACCATGGTACTTTAGATACAACAAGTACTTATGAGATCATTCCAGAGTACTTCAGCCATATCATTGAGGGGAGATTTGTAGACACATACAATGATATGGTGGTGTAGGATAGAGTACGACTTAGTCTATTTCAGTGGGATACTATATATACCAAGTACTTGTACTTCATTTCTATTGAGCATTCTATTGGAGTTTCTGTGTCACCACTTCTTGTTCACTTGTGTTCACAACCTTTCTCCACTTGCTCCTTCACTTCCATCTTTGGAAAGCTCATTAGTGAACATCCCACTATGATCTGGCCCATGAAGAACTTCGGCCAGAGACTCCCAACAGTGACACGTCCAATGGGTGATATCCTTGGGTTACGTGCAGGGGATCGAGGCCAGCATTCACTACCTCCATTTGGCACATCCCAACCTCATGGGGATGCTTTTGGGAGAGCCTGTCCCTCCAGCACCTATTTCTCAGCTCTATTTCAGCACAATGCCTATGAGATGAGTTGGCCTCGATCTCAGATAGGAGGCTCTACATAGAGTCGAGACCACCCCAAATGCAGCCTGGACAGCAAATGCACCCTAGATAGATTTATGTGGAAGGACGCAACATGCCAAAAGTTTGAGGGCTGAGTGGAACATTGATGTTGCATTGTCAAATCAGCACCATGCCTATGCGGTCCTACCATCTAAGGTAACTTGTCTTTCTTACATTATGGCAAGGACTTGGTTGGACAAGTGTGTGGTAGTCACTTAAAAGATATTTTAGCAGACCACAGATTCAAAGGAGAAACTAATAAGAGAGAAGAGTGACTCTCAGCTTTGGAAGGATATTTCAGACTATATCCAATGGATGATGAGGGCAAGAGTCTTTATGATGGCATGCACCATGCTCACTCCTGGTTGAAGATGAGGATTTCATCTTGGAAGCCTTACACATGGGCAGTTTTCAAAGATCTCATGGGTGTCATGGTCAGAAGGAAACTATAGTGGTACGGCCCGGGGTTGAAGGCCTTACATGTAAGGACTAAAGATCCCTGGAATGTTGAGGAAGCACAATGACTTCTAGAACTGTTTAAGCTTGAATATAGCATCTATAATGAAGATGATTTTCAGTTTATTGCATTTGGGAAAGACGACAGAGCCAGAGATGCAATGGATATATGGAAAAGCAATGAATGCTCCAAATGTAGGCAAAAAGGGACAAGGCATAAAGAGGTGTGCAAAGTAGACTCCATAGAGACAAGCAATGGTGTCACAAGGATGTGAATTTCTAGCTGGGAATATGAAATCTAGGTGTGAATACCTTTAGCCTTAAATGGGCAAGGCCTAGCCTTGGGTTGTAAGGTGCCTAGAACTAATTGTGCCTTGGCGGTGTATTTAATACTTGGTCCTTTAGAGTGGTCCAAATAGGGACCAAAGGGGCAAATTGAAATGTGGGTGCCACGTGGTACTTTCTTTGCCGAAAAAACAGTGCTAATTATATTACTTCGAGAACAAGATACAAAAGGTCAGCTTGTAGCTGACGGGCTGCGTTCACAAATCGGACACAGCCCTAAAAGGTAACAAAATAAATCATACTCTCACGGAGGGATAAGACGAGTGTGAATGAACAGCCATCGGGGTGGTGAGTAGTGCCACCGAAGGCCCTGCGAAGTCTGCTCGAAGAAGAGGCCCTGTGTGTCCCAAGCCCGGAGGAAGCGTCTCCGCTTCTCCTGACCGGCCCGAGAATCTCCCTGAATCTGGTCCCACTGGCCTCTGAGGGTATGAATAATCTCGCTCCAAATCTCCGTCATGATTTGGGTAGTCGATAAGGAGGTGCCACCGAGGATCTGCGCGCAGCGCGAGGTCCAGATGTGCCACCCTGCAATGCTGCTAATAATCTCCCAGACTGGCTGCCTCTCCCGAACTCCTGTATCAGCCTTTGCTAGGTGCTGCGGGATACCCTCGAGCGGCCCCCACGTCCCCTGTGTGATAAGGAAAGTGGGGTCCTGCTGGCATGCCTCGAATAAGTGATGAAGACCAAGTGCGGTGCTGCACCAACAGAACGTGCCCCAAGTGATCAATCCTAGCTCTGGTGCTGCGCGAGTAAGAATCCCGAAAGTCCACCTCCACACTTCCTGGGCGCGAGTGCAGCTCCACAGGCAGTGTTTTGGTGACTCCTCATCCTCATGGCAAATCTGACAGCATCCGTCCTGGCCTATCTGCCGCAACCAGCTCCCCACTGGAAGACCTTTGTGGGCAAGAAGCCACAGGAAGTATGAGATCTTCCGTGGCCGCCAACTCTCCCACAAGGCCTTCCAGAATGCCTGCAAAAAGAACCTGGAAATACCCTGTGCATACCAGCTGGGCCGCTGGGTGGGGGGGCGGCTCTGCATCCTCCCAAGAACTCGCCTGCCCAAAGTCATGCTGTAGGTGAAGAAGGAGGTCGGCCCCTGTCCTGTCACAATCTCTGGCCACCACCACTCTCCTGGGTCCCAATCAAGCTCTGACAAGGCCCGCCCCTCCCAGAGCCAGAGACGCCAAAGCTGCATCTGGTCTTGCTCGATGCTAGGATCCGTACGCCAGACCTTTCCCAAAAGGCCTACAACCCGAACCCTCTGCCATGGGAGTAGGGGGTCGATGAGCGCATCCTCTCTCCTGAGTCGTCCATCCCCAAAAACCGCGAAGGAGATAGAGGAGTCATCCAAACGTCCTGCGATCACCAGTGGGATGCCACGGGGGGTGAACTGTCCCAGCCAACGGGCGTCACCAGGCATGAGGACCTGAGGCTCAGGTGGAACCAACCAATCAGCTGGGATCGCGCCGTCGATCTCCGTGCGTCTCGCCTGGGCTCCACGTGCACCTCCAGCTGCGTCTGCAAGATCAGCCGTCTCCAGATGTCTGTACGTATCCCTCCAAACTCGAAGGGACCGGGCTGGCCCCCTCATCCAGCCATCCCACCTGATATGTGATCTCTCCCCCAACTGAAGGCCCTCGGCATCTCTGACCTGACCGTTCCAGATAAGCGGCTGGCGATCGATCTCCTCCTGACAGCTAGGAGGGGACTGAATGAGACTAAGGCGGAGCCGCCTCCAAACCATGAGGAGGCTACGAACGAGTGGGGAACGGGGCTGAGTGAGCGGGGTGGAAGTGAAGATCCACCTGAGGGACGGTAGCCACTCTCCACCTCGGCGCGGGACACAAGAACCGACTCCCTGCTGAAGTAACCTCTTCCACGTCTGCCCCCCCGGGGTCAAACCGCGGATGACAAGCTTGCCTAACAAGGCCTGACTCTGAAGCTCTGCATCGATGACCCCCAGGCCACCCTCAGCCTGCGGAAGAATGACTGTCTGCCAAGCAACCCTGGCTCTGGTATCTCTGAGACCATCCTCCCCGGACCAAAGGAAGTTCCGAACCAGCCTCCTGAGCTGTGCCACGCTGGATCTCGAGAAACACCCATACCAAGCCGTGGCTAGGAGGACCTGGTTAACTACCAGGGCACGACCTGCAAGGGAAAGCTTAGCAGTGCTCCAGAAAGCCAGCTTCAGTCGGATGGAGTCTAGCACCGGGAGAAACTGCTGAGCTGGCGTGATGTCTAGGCCAACCTGAAAACCAAGGTATCTAGCTGTCTGTCCCCGTGGGATCCATCTAAAACCCAAAAACCTCCCCCACTGAGAACACGCCCCGGGGTCTGTGAGAAAACCAACTGATTTGTTCCAGTTGATTTTCGCACCAGCGGCCGAGCAGAAGACCTCCAGGGCCATCCGCACCCTCTCTAGCATCCTCTCATCGTCCTGGACATACAGGGCTGTATCATCTGCGTACTCCGAGTCCAAAAGCTCCGTGTCCTCCCGGAGTGGAAGGCGAACACCCCTGATCCCTGTAGACCTCGCTCGAAGGTAGTAAGTCATAGCCTCGGCGAAGAAGAGAAACAGGTAAGGAGCGGCAGCCCTGACGCACTAATCTCTCCAAGCTAAAGCGCTCACCCATCCTGCCTCCAATGATGACCCTGCTAGAAGCTGTCCTGTACAAAGCTGAGATACCCTGAATCCAACCTGCTGGGAAACCTAGCCGCTCCAGAGTCCCCTCCAAAAAGGACCAGTCCACTCGATCGTAGGCCTTCTCAAAGTCAAGAAGTAGAATGGCAAGGTGTGATCCGCTGTGCTGAGCCCACTCCGCCGCCTCTGAAAAGGTGAAGACATTATCCAGGATACTGCGATCCTAGACAAAGCCTGTCTGAGTGTCATGGATGAGGTCTGGGAGTAGAGGCCGAACTCTGGCGCTGATCATCTTGGCGAGGATTTTGTAGGCAATGGTAAGGAGAGTGATCGGGCGCCACTGACGGATCTCCTGTCTATCTCCTCCCATCGGGATGAGGCAAATCAGTCCCGAGGAAAGGCTCTCTGGCATCTGACCGCTGCTGAAAATCCTCTGCAGAGCTGCAAGGAGGGGCTGATGGATCTGGTCCCAGAAGGAGGTGAAGAATGACCGGGATAGCCCATCCTCACCTGGGCATTTCTGTCCGTCGATGGCCATCAAGGCCTCCAACATCTCATCCATGGTGAACGGTGCCAACAACGTCGCCTGCATGCTAGGCTGGACCAGGGATGGAGTGTGCCTCCACACCTCCTCACGGGCACGTCGAGTACGAGGGGCAAGCGGCTCCTGCTGGAAGAGGGTCCTGTAGAAGTCAGTGGCCAACCCCAAGACCTCCCCCGGATCCGTAACGATGTGACCATCCGCTGTCCTGAGACTCCGAAGCTGATCACCTGGCAGCTCTCTGGCCATGCGTCCTGAAGAACTCCCTGCACATCCAGTCACCCTTCCGGGCCCAGAAGGAGAGAGAGGCGTGATAGGAAAACTCTGAGCGACGCTGGAGTGTCTCCTCTAGAAGGGATCTGGCTCGAAGGGCCTGGATCCGAAGCTCCTCCGAGCCCGGGGAAGCCTGCTGGAGTCGCTGAATGGAGGCGAGGTCCCTCCGAAGAGCTCTCTCTCTGCCCCACCAATCCTGTCGAACCTGTAGGGCTGCGAGCTGGCAGATCTGGCTGGACTCCTGCAAAGCCTGCGCCACCGAGCCAACCAGATCCACGCACTCGCCCCAGTCTCTGTCCCAAAGACTGCAAATACTGCTGCGCACATCCTCCCTCGAGAAAATGGAGTCAGGAATCCGGCATGAGCGGGGGGGAAGGGACTGAGCTGCCGAATCTAATGATAAGAACACAGGCGCATGGTCGGACAGTGTCGTCCCTGGAACTATATCCGCCTGACCGCCTCTGCCGATGGCCCAATCACTAACATAAAATCTATCCAGCCTCTCCAGGAGTCTGTCTCCTTCCCTGCGGAAGCCCCACGAAAAGTCCAAGCTCCCGTGCCAGCGTCGGAAGGACGGGTCTCGCCAACTGTCCCTTCCTCCTGTCGCAAAGATAAAAGAGTCCCAAGCTGACTGCTCTGCCTGAGACATACCTGTAAACTCCGGTCCTCTGCCCTGCTGGTCCTCCAAGGTCTCCAGATTGTTGAAGTCACCTCCAACAATCCAGGAATCCATGTCTGGGAGAATCCCTGTAAGTGTCCTCCAGAAGGTGGCTCTACAACGGAGATCTGTGGGAGCATAAATGTTGAGGACTCCAACTCTGGATCCCTCCAGTTCCAGGCCTACCCAAAGGGCACGGCCTGGTATCAGCGTGCCATGACCGAAAACTCCCTGGGCTAGCTGCTCGCCCACGGAGGTACAAACACCACCACTCCTCCCCAGTGCGCCGATCGAGGGCTCCCAATAAGTGTGAGAACGTCCAGGGAGAATCTTCCCGCATCTGCGGGAGTGAGCCGCAGAAAGCTTGTGCTCCTGGAGCAGAAGTACATCCAAACGACCTATCACTGCTGGCTGAAGTTCCTGTCTCAAAATGAGCTTCCTAGGACCACGGGTTCCAGAAGAGTGAAACCCGTTCACATTCCAGGAAACGAGGTGTAGGCTCATGGTGAGGGCTGGGAGGCTGCGAACAGCTGTCTGCTCGCGGTCAAAGTCGAAGAAGAAGCTGACATCTCGGAGTGGAGGCGCTGACGCTTATGGGAAGGTTTGGAGGGGGAGGCAGGGTCATCCTGCCCGTCCTTCAACACCTTCAGCAAAGGCGAGAGGCCTTTGGTACCATGAACAAAAGCTTTCTCGAGCCAGCTCGAGATCTCTGAGGTGGTCATGCCGTAGAAAGCGCGGAGTTTCTGAGGGGTCCAGGCTTTGACATCTTGGGGGAGGGGCCAAGACAGGGGGGGCCTGAGAATCACAATCAGTCTGAAGCGTTTGGCGGCGCAACGCCACCGCAGGCGCACGTCACCCTCGGACCACTGAGTCTCGAGAAGCTGCCCACCGGACGGGCCTATCCAGGAGCAAACCTGAGCATGTGTCTGCTCCCTGAGAGCCTCCCAGACCGAGTCGTCTGTCCAGGTCTCGGTGCCGTCGCTAAGGAACGTGAAAGCAAAGCTAGGGCCATCCCTGGGGGCCAAGGCGGCTATCTTCCCATCCGCCCCTTTGCGGAGCAGGAAGATACTGATGTCGAGGCAAGCAGGGAAAGTCCCGAGGTCGGCCACATCCAAGTAGTCCTAGGGGCCAGATCTGTAAAAGTCGCGGGGGAGCTCTCTCTCCTGAAGCTGAGGCCCGTCGGAGTCTGCTACTGAGGGGCTAGTGGACAGAGAAGCCTGCTCCGGTGAAGGTGTAGACTCAGGGTGTCCTGCCAGTGGAGGGGGAGGGGGAGGAGGCTGGGGAATAGGCAACACAGACTCCTCAGGGGCGACTAGTGGAGGAGGAGGAGGAGGAGGGGGAGCGGGGGCTGCCCTCGGCTGAGGAACCGTCGGTGCAACTAGCTCTGCGGGAGAGCTGAAAGAGGCGGGGGGGGGGAGGGATGGGGATGCATCTGGAACTGGGGCTGAGAAGGAGGGGGAGAAGACTGAGGAGGACGAGGAGGGGGCTGAAGCTGCGGGTCGGGAGAAATGGGGTGCAGATGGGGGATGGCCTGGGGCTGAATGGGAAGAGGCTGGGGAGAGGAGGAGAGGGGGACCTGAGTCTGTGGAGGGCGGGCTACCGTCGAAGAAGATGCTCTCCCAGGTCCCTGGGGCGGCTGCCTGTCAGGTCTCTGAGGTGCAGCTGTAGATTGGGTAACCTCAGCCTCTTTGCCTTTATCAGAAATCTTCTTGTTCTTTCCTCTTTTCCTTCTAACCTCAGTCCAGCCGCCAGCTAACTCTGGTCCGGGCTCCGGCTGCCTCTGCTCCTCCTGGCGTGGCTGCCCGGAGGGGGGGGGAGGGGGCGGAGAGGGGGGGGCGGGGGGGGTCGAGAAGAGCTGGCGAAGCGTGGACAAACAGCCGCCAGGTGCCCGAAGCCGTGACACCTCAAACACTGCCCTGGCTGTCCGGTGACTACCATGCTCTGGGTGATGCCGCCGGCATCTGTCACGATCTCGATCACTGTCGGAAGAGTCGCAGGATCCGCCACAGCCACACGGACTCGGGGGGCTCCTGCCGTAGTCACCGCATCGGCGAAAGTATCGTGCATAACCCAGCCAAAGTGGGAGCCCAGGTCCCTGACAATCGGCCGTAGCTCAACAGCAAGACCTGGAAAAACTAGCGTCACTGGATGACGAGGTATACGGAACCGAGCATCAAAATCCGCTGCGCTAAATCCGCGGTACCACGGGACTATCATGACAATCTTTCCATCCACAGTCGTGGGGGAGCCAGCAATCAGGTTGCTCGCCGCTTTCGCATTGGAGAGTTTGAGCCAGAAGATGCCCCTTCCCATAAGGGCCACCTCCTCAATATGGCCGTCCTCTAGCATGAGGGTGGACTGAAGCCAGTCCCTGATGGCTGATCTGGAGGGGGAATGTCCAATGACTCTGCCATAAACAGAGGTAAGGGCAAAGTCATTTGCAACCTCCTGAACCCGAGATGATAATTGCTCTGTCAGGATGACGCGGTAGGCATCTGGAGAGGGAGGGTCCGTCTGGGCCTCCGGTTCCGGGCAAGGGGCCGCCATACCGCCAAGACAAACTGCGAGGCTTCCGATGAGGAAAAGGCTGCCACCCAAAAAAGGGGGGGGGGTAGATGCGGGAGGGTGGAGCCTGGGTGTGGCGGGAAGGATGGAGGGCGGGGGGCGGAGGAAGCGGGATGGGGGGGGCAGGAAGCGGAGATGGCGCGGGGTGGAGGAGTGGGGGCGGGGATCGGGGGCGATGGAGAGGAGGCGGGAACGGAAGCGGGGGCGGGGGAGAGGCGGAGTGGGGCGAGAGGCGGACGGGGGGCGGGGGGAGGGGGAAAAAAAAAAAAAAGAGAAGGGGCGGGGGACGGAGAGCGGGAAGGGGAGACGGGGGTGAAATGGAGGGGGGGCGGTGAGGCGAAAGGGGGCGAGGGCGGGGGGCGAGGGGTGGGTGGCGGAGCGGGAGGCGGGGGGGTGTGAGTGGAGCGGAAGCGGGGAGGGGTGGAGCGGGGGGGGAAGGGGAGAGACGGAGCGGGGGGGGGGGGTGAGCGTGGCGAGGGGGGGCGGAGCGAGGCGGGGAGGGTGAGGCGGGGTGAGGGGGTGAGCGGGGGTGAGGCGGGGTTGCGAGGAGGGTGAGCGGAGGTGCGAGGGGGGGTGAGGCGGAGGTGAGCGGGGATGGCGAGGGAGGGCGCAGCGGCAGCGGGTGAGGGGGAGGTGAAGCCGAGGCGAGGAGGAGGAGGGCTAGGGGAGGTAGAGGTACGGAGGGGGAGGGGGAAGCTCGCAGGAGCTTACGGGTCCACGTGGTACTTTCTAAAATCCGAAGTTCCTACATTCATGGAAATGGAAACAGCCAGGAGGCTTCTAGATGGACAGATCGTGTCGCGTGAGCGTGGAGTAGTAGTATGAAGCACTTTCATACGTCAAATTTTGCCAGGACCTGCATGTCACGGGTGGATCCAAGGCTGTGAAGAACAGTTGTGAAGAATGAAAAATGAGGTAATATATATATACAAATGGTATTCTAATATGAAAGATGAGTTTGAAAATTTAATTAAACTTTTCAATCTCTATTTTGAATATGAAAATTTCAAGATCTCATTGTAAAGCTAGTCTAATGAATTAAGAATGGCTACAAGGAATTCTACATGTTCATGGAAAACACTTTTGTAGGCTAGAATATATAGATAGATAGAGAGAGATAGATAGAGAGAGAGAGAGAGAGGCAGTGCTTCCGCTCACACTTTCAAGATCCACGGACCAAGTGTTAGGAAATGGAGTCAAGATGAGTCAGTTTGGTGTGTTAGTGTGAGTTCTAGTCTAGTGTGTCCTAAGGATGCCGCGTGTTACATTGGGAGTTATCCCATATGCATTGGTGTTCATATGTGTGTGTGTGCTCTATATAAGAGCTGTACTGTCTAGTGTCAAATCAATCAAGTATCAAGCTACAAGCTCTTTGGTCTACATGTGAGCACTTTCATTTGTTCATTCTTTAGTCATTTCATTTCCATTTCATTATGTCTTTCTTTGACTATCATTATCTCTCTCCCTAGTCTCTCTTTGGTCTACATGTGAGTACTTTCATTTGTTCATCGCTTAGTCATTTCATTTCCATTTCATTATGTCTTTCTTTGAGTATCATTCTCTCTCTCCACCATGTGCCTTCATGTGGTATCAGAGCCTCCCTTCCTACCTTTTCCTTCTTCTTGCTCTACCTAGAGGATGAGAGAAGCCCGCAAATGGAAGCTACCCTCTTCTCCAAGGTAGAGTCCCTTCCTTAGCCTCACCATTGTTTAGAGCTGTTGGAGGAGGTGATCAACATCAACCATCAACCCTGCCATCAGCTACCCCTTCAACCCGCATATATGCCGTGCCGTCAGCTGCTGTTTCAGCCTACAAACAGGCCACACATACGCTGTATAGTCCATACGGACGGTTTTCGTACAGCTCAAAAGTGTTCAAATCGGCCTCCTCACCTCGATTGGCGATGGATATTCTGTCAGCCAATCCTACTCCACCTCCACTGGCCGCAAAAACTATTACTTTTTCTAAACACAAGTTGCAGCAGCTCAAGAAGGACGTACAGATTGAATGCTCTACCACGTTGCTCGCACGCATCTTCGGGTCTCACCCTTCCAGATTCCAAGCCAGAGACTGGATGTTTGCGGCTCTCCCCCCAGACCTCACTCCACGATTGTTAGATGTTCGTCTTCTGAGACAAGGTTTTTTCCAGGTTGTTTTTGACACTCCAGAGGCTGCGAGCACCATGCTCAAAGCTGAGTTTTTACACCTGGGACACAAGAAGATCTTCTTTGACGCCTTCGATATTGGTTTCGACCCAGTGGAGGCAGATAATGAAATCTTTTCACTCTTCATCAGATTTCCCGAGCTTCCCCAAGTTTACCATCAACTTCTTTCTGTTATTGGGGAGAATTTCGGCGCGGTTGTTGAGATCCCACCCCTCCCTAGGTTGCCGTTGACTGCAGCAGAGGCAACCAAGGCTGATGAGGTACCTAGAGTTAGGGTCCTCCGTAAGGATCCCAACCTCACAATGGACCATGTTATGATCCAGCGCCTGGATGGTTCCTTTTTTCGCCAGAGAGTAGAGATTGCAGGCAGGCAGGACTAGTGCAGGATATGCAGGACCATTGGATACTTTGGCAGAGATTGCCCCAGGAAGAAGAAAAGGCCCAAGAAGCCCTCTGGTATAACTACCGTCCTACGGCCTCCACAGGGGGGTGGTACAGGTCCAGCACCCGCTCCTCGGCCTCGATAGGGGGGTGGTATAGGTCTAGCACCTGCTCCTCGACCTCCACATGGCGGTCCTCCTCAGGGTGGTGGTACAACTCCTACTCGCTAGAGTGCTCCTTTAGTACTGCCACCTTCTACCTCAAGTGCCTCACGACCTGCAGGGGCAACCGCCGCCTACCAGTGCGTTCCGGTTCGTGTACAAATTCCTCCTTCAATTCACGAGAATACACTAGTGGACTCTGCTTCACCTCGGGCTATCCCTCCAGTCTCACCCCACACAGTCCGAGACGCTTCAACTTCGACCTCCTTGGTTGCAGCTTCTTCCCTGGAACCAGCGGTGCCAGACACTCTCCTCGAGGCATTAGAGGTCGCCGCAGCCATGCAGACACAGGATCCAAAGCAGTCATCAGTTCCTCCCTTGGATAGGGGGAAGGGGATGGTTTACACTATTGATCCTCTTCCCTCAAAAGGGATCCTTCGCACTCCGATGTCTGGCTTGATTCACAGGAACTCATTTTCAGCTCTGGCAAATGCTTCAGATTTCCCAAAGGAGGAGTTTGTGCCCTCTACTTTTGGTGAGCCAGTGATTGGGTTTCCTATTGATAGGGCGTCAAGTGGCAGGGTTCTTTCCCCTGTTGATTTTCCGCCACTTGGTTCCATTCCTCGCTCCTCGAGCAGGAGGTCTTCCCCTGTTCAGGGGTTTGTTTCCGCCACTAGGTCGGGTAAGGTGTTCCACTCTACATCCTCCCATCGATGAGGATTGTTAGCTGGAACATACAAGGCCTAGGTGGTGTCCCACATCGCTGCTGCAGACAGCTGATCCAGGATCAGCTTCATCCAGGTGTTACTGGGGGTTCCATTGATATCTTATTTATTCAAGAGCACAAGCTGGATTCTAGAGATTGTGCCAAGTCAAGCAAGTTGCTTTCTGGCCATACTTTTTGGTCACCTGCCTTGGGCACCAAGGGGGGCACTTCTATTTCAGTTTCGCAATCGGTTCTCCCCTTAGTTGTTGGACACGGAGTCATTATTCCCTCTAGAGCTCAGTGGATTATTCTTTTGATTGGAGGCCGTAAGGTTGGTTTCCTTAACCTGTATGCCTCCAACATTAGAGGGGAACATGTCCTTATGTGGAAGACTTTGCTCTCCTGGGCCCCCATTGTGGATTCATGGGTGATTGGAGGTGACTTTAACATGGTCGACTTACCATCAAACAAAAAAGGCGGTAGAGAAGGCGGACTTCAATCTTTGGAGAGAGCAGCTTGGGATGCCTTCCTTTTTCACTTATGTGGCAGAGATACTTAGTGGGATGATGCCTTTGTTATTCAACCACAGTCCCTCTTGTTCTCTTGGTCGAACAGGAGGCAGCAGATGCCTATTCATGCACGCATTGACAGATTCTATGTAGATGATTGGGCACTAGACAGAGGTGGATCGGTATGCATTGCTGCTGGGGTTTCCACTTCAGACCACTTTCCTATTGTGCTGGCTATCTCAGAGCCTCACTTGAGAGGCCGGTCTGCCAGCATCAGGATTCCAGATGCCTTTTACACAGAGGAGGACCTTACAGATGCAGCCCTGCAGATATGGGTTTCTCATGTCCAGGATGGGCAGCCATATCCATCACACATGTAGCCGCTGCCCTTTCTGGTATTAGCGACTTCTACAGACGTGAGATTGGACGTGAGATTGGTGTTCGCCAGCAGTTGGCAGCTTTGCAAAGGGAAGAGCAGAAACTGCCTTTAGATGCTTGGATTCAGGAGCGCCTTGCTGCAGCAAGGGCTCATCAGCAGTTATTGCTTGATCAGAGAGCAGAGTATGCCTTTCATGCACGGGAGTCCTTCTGGATTCAGATGGGTGGTAGAGTCAATAAACACTTTTTCTCTACTCTTGGCCCTAGACATAGTAGAGAGAGTGTATCCCAACTTATTGACTCACATGGGGTTTTACAAACAGAGCCTGATGATGTCTTACGCATAGCTTCAGATTTCTATGCCACCCTTCTTACTGCTGATCCTGAGACACATGATAGAGAGGATGCTAGACAGGCTATTTGGCAGAGCATCCCTGTGTTTGTGAATCCGGGTATGCATGTTATACTCGATGCACCTTTCACCAACACAGAGTTCACGACTGCACTTTCAGCCCTTCACAAGGGCAAGTGCCTAGGTTCGGATGGCCTCACCCCGTCTTTTTTCATTGCAATTTGGGATATGATTGGAGACTATATTACTTCAGCCCTATAGGCCATTTGGGACTCTGGCGAGATGCCTGGGTTGCTTACAGAGGGTCTCATCAACCTTATCCCAAAAGGAGGCAGCAGATGCCTATTCATGCACGCATTGACAGATTCTATGTAGATGATTGGGCACTAGACATAGGGGGATCGGTATGCATTGCTGCTGGGGTTTCCACTTCAGACTACTTCCCTATTGTGCTAGCTATCTCAGAGTCTCACTTGAGAGGTCGGTTTGCCAGCATCAAGATTCCAGATGCCTTGTACACAGAGGAGGACCTTATAGAGACAGCCCTGCAGATATGGGTTTCTCATGTTCAGGGTGGGCAGCCATCTCCATCACATGTAGCTCCTGCCCTTTCTGGTACTAGCAACTCAGTTGCTTGTACCAGGAGACGAGATATTCTCAGATGTGAGATTGGTGTTCACCAGCAGTTGGCAGCTTTGCAGAGGAAAGAGCAGAAACGGCCTTCAGATGCTTGGATTCAGGAACGCCTTGCTACAGCAAGGGCTCATCAGCAGATATTGCTTGATCAGAGAGCAGAGTCCTTTTGGATTCAGATGGGTGGCAGAGTCAATAAACACTTTTTCTCTACTCTTCGCCCTAGGCATAGTAGGGAGAGTGTATCCCAGCTTATTGACTCACATGGGGTTTTATAGACAGATCCACATGATGTCATGCGCATAGCTTCAGATTTTTATACCGACTTTCTTACTACAGACCCTCACACACAGGATAGAGAAGATGCTAGATAGGTTATTTGGTAGAGCATCCCTCTGTTGGTGAAACCGGATATGCATGTTTTGCTTGATGCACCTTTTACCAACACAAAGTTCAAGACAGCACTTTCAGCCCTTCACAAGGGAAAGTGCCCAGGTTCGGATGGCCTCACCCCTTCTTTTTTCATTGCATTTTGGGATATGATTGGAGACTACATTACTTCAGCCTTGTAGCGCATTTGGAGATGCCCGGGTCGCTCATAGAGGGTCTCATCCACCTTATCCCGAAAAGAGGTTGCAGAAATTTAGCGTCCGAGTGGAGGCCTATCACACTTTTGGGGACATGTTACAAGATTCTAGCCAAGGCAATCAAACTCCGATTGCAGCCCCTTCTCCCAGATCTTATTCATGACACTCAGACGGGATTTGTGCATGGCAGAAGCATGTTTGATAACATTTTCTCTTTTTGGGAAGCTTTAGAGTGGGCCATGCAGAGCGGCCAGAATCTAGCCATTCTACTTTTGGATTTTGAGAAGCTTATGACAGAGTAGATTGGGGTTCTTTGGAGGGCACCCTTCTACGTTTTGGATTTACTGATGCTTGGATCAGAGGTGTTTCCTCTTTGTACAGATCAGCCCACAGCCAGGTACTTATTGGTGGGGTAAGGGGTGAGAGATTTCAGATATCCAGATCAGTCCGTCAGGGATGCCCCCTTGCTCCTTTTCTTTTTTTGTTCGTGGCTGAAGCTATGAGTATCTATGTTAGATCTCAAGCTGACATCTTTGGGCAAAGACTTCCCATCAGAAGGGAAGAGGAGCTACTTGACAGTGAGTTGGCAGATGACACAATAGTTTACTTGGATGCCACACCACAGACGCTCACTTCTTTCAAGACAGCATTGGATTTATTTTGCTGACATCTTTGGGCGGAGACTCCCATCAGAAGGGAAGAAGAGCTACTTGACAGTGAATTGGCAGATCACAGCAGTTTACTTGGATGCCACACCACAAATGCTCACTTCTTTCAGGACAGCATTGGATTTATTTTGCTTGGTGGCGGAGGCGCAGATAAATTGGCATAAAGCCAATGGATCAATGATGAGGACACTCCAGTTTGGGGGCTTGACATAGGATTCACTTGGGTTCAAAGGGATGTGTTAGGTTGATATTTGGGCTGCCAAGTCGGCTTGGATATTTCTTCCACGTAGCACTTTGCTCCCGTGTTGAAGAGCATCGGGAGGAAGCTCCTTTTTTGGAGCTCAGCCAAGTTGGATCTTGCCCCTAGAGTTGTGGTGGTCAACTAGGTCCTCTTGGCCATGGCCTGGTTTGTTTGTTCATGCTGGTGCCGTTCTAGGGACTCCATCACTCAGCTCAGGAGACCGATCAGAAATTTTCTTTGGAGTGGGCTTGATGGCATAGCAGATGCGTTAGCCAGGGTGGCTTTGGAGACCCTCATCCTACCTACACAGGAAGGGGGCTCAATATTATTGATCCAGATTTACAGTGCAGAGCTTTACTCTGCAAGATGGTGGTGCAGGGACTTATGCCAGGGCAGGGGGAAGGCATTTTTTATTAGCAACATACAGACGTGCACACCTTCTTCAGGAGGAGACTGGATGAGTAGTATTAGGTGGATTTTCAACGTAGCACACCTCAGATCACCTTTGTCCCCTCTCATGGTTGCCATACTGAAAGCATGGGCCAGTTTCAGAAGCACTCTTCGGAAGATTCCCCCTACCTCTCGTGAAGAGATTGATAGGCAACCTATCATGTTTCCGCACGCTTCCAAAGGAGACCAAATCTCAGTTGACAGAACATCTCAGAGGGAGTGCAGGGAGGATCTTGCAGATTGAGGCAGCCCTTCTAGCGGATTGGGTAGACACACATGATATGCCCCTCAATTTCTCCACTTGGGCAGGTACTTTTATGAGAGGCGGTGTTCCTCTTCAAGTTTTGGCCTTTCGAGATGACATGAGGATGCTTTGGTTTTTAGTGTGCATGATGGTGGCAGATTGCTCAGGTCCACAGAGGACATCTTGCTTGAGTCTACTTTTTAGCCTATCAGGGTTGTAGGTCTTTTGGTTGAGGGATCAAATTCAGAGTGGTTCCTCGACCCAGACCCCCGGTTCTCTCCACCGGATCTTGGAGGCTTTGGCTCTACGGGGGAGTTCCCATTAGGTATTTGCAGCGGGACCCTAGAGAGTGGGAGTGGATTGACGCAGGGCATCGAGAGAAGAGCATCCCCTTCTTTCGTTACACGGTCAGTAATGCTAAGAGATTCCAGCTCAGTAGTAGAGATTGGAGACCTTCCAGAGTTCCTCATTGGGAGACATTTGATATCATTGCAGATTTGCAGAGGTGCTTCTGGAAGAGACTCTGGAAATCCCACAGGAATAGAAAGATCACTCTTTTCTTTTGGCTTTCTATCCATGGTGGGATTGCAGTGAACTTTGGAGATCCAGGTTCGCCGACCCTACTTGCCCTCGTTGCCTCTCTGCTTTGGAGACTATTCAGCATTGCTTATGGGATTGCAGATAGGCCAGGATGATCTGGATGGGGATAGCCAGGATTTTCAGTCACTTTGCCAACTTCCCATTCTTTATGACATGGGGCTCAGTGTCTTGGATTTCTCTTATAGGGCCTCAGGTATTCTATGAGAGACTTGACTCCTCTCGGGTCATTCGATTCGACGTCATCAGGTTGAGTCCTACTCTTTGGATGTGATACCACACCTTCCTTTTGCAACTGTACATGCCTCTGTGGATACCTCTTGGGAGATACTAGCGAGCATAGCAGCCTAGCATATCTAGAGAGCGAAATGCAGAGAGGCATTGGAGGGAACTCAGGTTCATCCCTCGTACACATTGGCTAGTATCAGACACCATACATACCTTCATGGCCGTATGGATGAGTATGCAGGGAGACTCCCGTGCAACCTCAGCTAGGAGGGCTTCTTTCTTCAAGGAATGGAAGGATTCTCCTTTCTTCTTTGAGACTCCTACAGGGTTGAGGTGGCACTTTCAGCCTCAGCCTTGGTTGTTTTCCACCTCATTTTGAGGGGGTTTATTTATCCTTATGATTTCATGATGTATTTTGCTTTGAGCTTGCTCTCGCGAGTTTTTTCTCTTACTTAATAGAAGTCTCTTTCTTGTAAAAAATAATAAAAATAAATTGAAAAGGGAGGATAGTGATACCTTGAGTGCACATTTAGCAAAAATGCAATCTCTTGTGCAACAACTTTCCAGCCTAAAGTGTTCTCCAAATGACGAGGACAAAATGATTATCCTCATGAAGAGTATGGAAGGAGTCACTCGTTTTGAGCACACTCTTGAAATACTTAGGCTTGCCACGACTACCTTTAATGATATGGTGGCTCTTCTCAAAAAAGATAGCTGGAACAAAGAATCTCCTATCTCTTCTTCAGATACTACAGAGGCTCTGCCTCCACCAGCAGATGGAAACCCATGCCTACACCAACACATGGAAAGACAAAGCCATTCAAGCCTCTCAAGTGCACCTTTTGTAACAAGCTTGGTCATACGGAGAACAGATGCTACCAGAAGCTTGCCAAACAGCAAACTAAGGACCATGCCAGTTGGGTTGCAGCGCTACTAGTGATGATGAAGATGAGGACCCTCTAACACAAGTTCATGCTCTTACTACTGAAATTCGACATCTCTCTTTCCCTCCAGAGGATGATGGAGATGATGATCCGTATATTTTCCAAGCATGTTCTATTTGGGTACTCTGCCCCGGGTTGTTTCCCAAAAATGAATGAAATAAATGATTTGTGCTGAGTCATTAAAGGTCCTCTGCCTTGGATAGTTCTCCTAAAATGATGTATTGCTTTTATATTTTCTTGTGTGTGGCTCCATGTCCCTTATTAGTCCCTGGAGCCAAGAGGGGGATGCATTGTGGGAGCCATGTATTGGCTTTGATAGGTCTATTTATCAGTCATGGCCTGTGAGTTCCAGGATATTGGTGCATTAGTCTCCTAGACCTCTGAGTTAGCCATGCATCCATGTATGATGAGTCTCTAAGCCATGTTAGTTGAAGCCTAAAGTATTACTGTGAATGCATAAGATGTCCTGAAGCATATGCAATGTCGAATGCTGATGTAGGGACTGATATGTAATCCTGGATCCAACCACTGATCTGCATCAAGTATGGACTATATACAACAACCATAAGTGCATGATGAAACACTGAGTCTCCCCAGGTTGCGCTATGGCTGAACCTGATGATGTCTACTGCACTAGGGCAGGACCGCATTGATGCATAGGTATCCTCGTGCTGAGGAATGATCTGCTGATCAGAGGTGGTGATAACTGGATCCAAGGGTGCAATGCGGCATGACTGAGCCGATGTTGGAATGTCCTGAAGACTGATGTGCTGATCTGAAATGCTGAAGGGAGCCCATGATATGCTCTATGTTAGAGGTGAAAGCATCAATGATGGATGCTGGAATGGAATCACCTGAAGAGCTGGATGTGAGTGCTTCTTACTGAGGACTTGCTGAATAACTGCATGATCACTGGTGAACTCCTGCTGAGTATCTGCATCTATAGCAGAAGATGGAGTCGGATCCATGCATGAGAGTGATGGCTGTACATCACTAAAATCAGACTGAGCTGATGTAGATGAAAATTCCTCGTACCGAGGACTTACCGTCAAATATGCCTCGTGCTGAGGGCTTACTATTGCTGAATGTGCCTCATGCTGAGGGCTTACCAAGAAGTGTGCCTCTAGCTGAGGGCTTACCGAGGAATGTGCATGATCAGAAACCGCGGGCTGATCCATGCTAACATCTGAAGCATCTGCATCTACATCTAATCTGTCAAGGCCAATGAGGCTCGAGTCTGCATCATAGACTGGTACATACCCTGTGGCAATGAATGGTTGAAGAAGGTTCTCTTTCCATTTATGAATCTCGTCCGGAGTCTGTATCATCAACTGCATGATGTGAATAACTCCATGATGGAGGCGGTTTGGTGCTCTGTGCAAGAGGCTTACCCGTGTACCGGCGAGAGTGTCTACCCATGAGAACACTGTGTGAGAGCTGCCACTGGGGGCTTACGCTGAACAATCAAAATCAAGTCATGTGAGAACAACTATGTGCCCAAGATCAAGCCTGTAATCGAATGATGACAACTGAGTGTTGGGCGTAGCCAAGAGGTTGTACAAGGCTGATGTATGTGTGTGGAAACCAATGCCAAAAATAGTCAACAAATGTGACTGTACATGGATGGCATATGCTGTGTGCGTGCAAGAAGAACGCAACAATCTTGAATCCGAGGAGGAAGATCACTCTGCCAAGTGTCACACTGAGTGATGAAGTGCCGAATGCCAAGAGAACTGAACTGGTGTCAGATGTGTGAATGTGTACACCGATGATAGAACCGCATGGACTGACACCGATGGGAACTAATTGGGTAATGTGGCAATGGCTGACTTGGCTTGGTGGAGTTGGATCTCCTCTATGGCGGTGCTAGTCTACAGCTAGACTATACGTCAAATCATAAAATGCAGCAAATAAATTTTATCTTGATTCATTTTAAGTGCTGGGTACGCTGCAAAGGATCAGGAGGTGGTTCCGATGATGATGATTCAATTATGCTGACCTGTGGAAATGTCAAAATGCATATCTGAGGTGCTCAGTGCGTAGAGCGCAAGTTGGCGAGCATTTTTTCTTTTTGGATCACCTTCAAATTCCCCATGAATCAAAAGTTATGGCTCTCGGAAGAATGGCCAAATTTTGATTCAAGGAGGGGGTCCAAAAGGATGAGGTGTCCTGGAGGGTGATGTGGCAGACTGGTGGTCACATACTGATGTGGTACTGTGCTTAGAAGGCACATGGTGACATGGCATGATGACTAGACACTGTGTGTCACATGCAGAATACAAAGTGTGCCTGTATAGAGGCAGTTGTGCCCAAGAGGCACTAATGATGTGTCATTACCACGTGGCCAATGACATGGCACTTAGGGATAAGGATGCCATGTGGCAGAATATTAAACAACCCTCCTAACACATGGTGAATTGAACCATGGTTAAATCTGACCATTGACTATGGTTAAATATGACCACTGATTAAACCATGGCTAACCACAGTTAGCTTAATTGACCTGACCAAGTATTACCTCGAGGTTATCTGGACTTGACCATGGTTATAGCCTATCTGCCACGTGTCAGACGGATGGCAGGAGAGAGATTGTAGAGACAGGTAGAGCTTGTGAAGAGCTTTGAGACTTGAAGACGACGGAGAAATGGCTATGGCCAAGCGTGAGCTCCTGTGGCATCGGCTTGGAGATGTGTGGAGCTGTGGCGTGATCTTTTGGCTGAAGGAGAAGGTGCTTGGAGGGTTGGCATTGGTCGGTCGTTACGTGAGATGTTGCTTGGTCCGTCGGGAGTGCTGCGCCATCTTCCCGTGAGCTGTCCACGTTGAGCAGTCGTCGATGGAGCATCTGAGTCACTGGAACCGTTTGGAGCTTTGATACATGCAGCCCTTACGTGAGACTTAGCTAGAGAGGCTGCGGCTGCTGGAGAATTGGAGCCGTGGTGTTTGATGGCACTAGAGACCGTGCTGTGGTGAGGTGCTGTGCTAAGAAGCAGTTTGAGGGTGCATGTTGCTGAGGCACACCCTGTAGTGAGAGATGGAGTCGAGACTTTGGCAGTTGCTCGTGGCAAGCCGTTTTTTTTGTTGAGCATCGCTTTTAAAGCCCGTCGTGGGCGTTTGTTTGGCTGTATGGGCATTTGGAGCCCGATGTTGGAGCTGATGCTGTCAGAGAGGAGGCTTGAAGCATTGAGGCTTGTGGTCATTGCCTCTACATGTCACTGTGAGCTGTGCATACACATATACACTAGCCTTGAGGAGCCGGTGCTCTATTGCATGGCCGAAGAACTGTAGCAGGGAGCCATGGAGTCTTTGATTCGGCTGCATGCGTAGTGTGGGCTGTAGGAGTAGTAGACCGAGGCGTTGCAGCCGAAGGTTTGTGGAGGCCATTGAAGGGCCATTTGGAATGAGCCAGTCATTCGGCATGGTAGAGGAGCCGGGCGATGATGAAAGACAACTGGAGAGTATTCAAGTCGAGGCGTTGTTGTTGGTGAGTCATGGAGGCTCGCTGTGGAGTAAGTCATGGTCAACAGGCAGATTGTTGAAGCAGGGAGCTGCTTGCTTGCTTGTAGGCTCATATGGAGTTGTATGTAGAACTGAGTAGGAGCCGCGGTCTTTGAAGCTATTGTTGGAAAAGCTCACAACTATGGATAAGAGGGACTCGGAGGTCTATGCCAGGGAGCAGAGTTGTTAGCTCAGGTGCAGGAGAAAAAGGATGCTGCCATAATTGCGATTCTTGAGCAGAAGCCAAGCCGAAGTGGTCGCAAGAAGTTGAGAAGGACCCTAACTAGAGCAGAGAACTCTCAGGGAAACCTCAAAGCCTTTGAAGATATCTCTCAAACCTCTAAATCTTTTGATATGAAACTCGCAAGGAGTATGATCACTCAAAAGAAAGCTCCAAGAAGCAGATTCCTGAGCTTTCTCAACCGAATCGAAGGGTGAAAGGAGCTCTACAAGATGAAGTAGAGAAGATGATGAAGATGCCTCAAACGGAGGGCTTATGCCTTGACTGCGCAAGGGCTTACGTGCCTTGACGGAACAAGGGCTTACGCTCTCTCTGATGGAAATCTCTCTAGATGGAAGATGCCTCACGCAAGGAGGGCTTGAAACTCATGAAGGAAGTGGGAGCACCATCGGCTCTGATACCATGATAGCGGAAGTGAGAGAGGGAGAGAGAGAGAGAGGAGTGCACACGATATAGCTACCTGTACACTAAGTGTATTGACAATGAACATGAAGATATACATGTGAACCCCTTAGGGTTAGGGTTAGGGTTTCCCCCTATGCCCTATGTGGATAGTGCAATTTACACTATCTTTGACAGTACGGGGATTGCACTTTTGGATGACGCAGTAGATTACCATGGCTAGCATTGTCCTCTTCTATGGCACTATCAGCAGTAGGTGACTAGAGATGCTGGTATGCATGCACAGAGAGATGGTTTGAGCGACTGGGGCTTCGTATGGATAGACTCCCTCCCTTCCAGTATAGCATTGACACGCCGTTCTTTCCTCTCCTTTCACACAAGGTCAACCAAGTCATCCGCGAGGATCTTTTTACAACTACACATATTCCGGACCTGGTTGGGACCGAGGAGCTTCTAATGAAGCTCCGCTTCTACAAGGATCATTGTTTACATATCACACAGGAGGGTTTCATTGACCCATCGGGATATACGTAGATCCACTTACCCCACTCTCTGAGGATGTTTGTTGGACAGTTTGGGGTCTCTTCACATAGACTGTGCATTGAGAATGGCAGGGTAGAGGGTCTACCCCCCGGAGAGGCGCATATGCACATTATGTGACATACATAGGTCGGGTCGGAGGAGAATTTCATTTTCAGGTGCCAAGTATACTAAGAGATCCAAGGACGCTTCTACTGCCTCTTCAAAGACAATTCTGGGAGGGTGTCCTGATTTCTCTCCTATCCGGACCAAAGATGCTTGGCGGCTTTCATCCATGAGGCAGTCAGGCACCGCAAGCATCTACTTCGATCACGGAGACAGGAATAGACCTCCTCCTTGGTCGACTCTTCTCAAAGCTCAATCACAGAGTTCTTCCAGCTAGAGCATGTGGACCCCCATACTACGAGGCCACGACATCCAAAGCCAACAACATGACAGCTTAGGCAGAGATTTAACGCACAAATTATACTTGGGGGTATCCCCTCTCTATTTAGAGTTGGAGCTCGACCGACAGGGGTCACTGTAGCCCTTGTTAGACGTAGAGCTATGGCCTGCAGACGACGTAAGGCTATGCCCGCGAGCAACCGACAGCACTCTATCGCCGACTTCATGCTTCCGTTGTCTCATCTACCTTGATGACTTGACAATGATGATGATGATGAGGATGATGTTGATGATGATACTGATGTGTAGTTAATCACTTTGACATGACTATGTAGTACTTAGTACTAGCTTTTGTAGGAACAAAGTGGAGACAGGTTATGAACACAAGTGAGCAAGAGTACACACACAAGAAAGCTCCAATAGAAATGTTCAAATGAAACAATACGTGTACTTGGTATATATAGCACCCAAGTACTACTGGTCAACCATAGGGTTGACTTTATGCCTACAACAGCATATCTTTGTAATCTCTTACAAATCCTTCTCAAAGATATGGTTGAAAGTACCCTGGAAACGGTGTACCCTGTAGTACCTAAGGTGCCATGGTTGCATAAATTCATCCAGATGGATATGCAACCTATGGGAGTACATGAAAACAATGTCATTGTGAATCACTTCACAACCCCCCTTGACATTGTGAGAATGTCTCTGATCCCCAAGCCATGTCGATGTCGTAAGAAAAGATCTGTTGATAGGGCTTTGGTGAAGATATCCGCCACATTGTCCTCAGATGGACAATAGATGAGATCAGTGAAGCCATCAAAAATACAATCCCGTACATAATGATACTGATTTTCAATGTGTTTCATGCGAGCATGAAAGACAGGATTGTTGGCTATGGTAATGCAACTCTGGCTGTCACAGAAGATAGAATTTGCTTCGCCATCCTGTGCATGATGCAAGTCATGCAAAAGCTTCCTTAACCACATTAACTCCGTAGTGGCTGAATTTGCAGCTTTGTCCTCTGCTTCATTGGAGGAAAGAGAGACTCGCTATTGCTTCTTACTTAGCCATGAGATACAGGCTGAACCCAATGAGAAGCAATAGCCAGTAGTGGACCGTTTGTCGTCAATGTCCCCTGACCAATCTGAGTCAGTGACACCACTCAACTCTAGATCACAATTTGAAGCATAATGCAAGCCAAGAGAGAGAGTGCCATAGACATATCTGAGAACCCTCTTTGCTGCATTCCAATGTGTGATCGTGGGACAATGCATGAACTGGCTCAAAAGCCCTGTGACGTAGGCAATATAAGGCCGTGTGGAGCATAGATATATCAAACGGCCAACCAACTGCCTGTACAAAGTGCCATCAAACTTTTCAGCAGCATCATGCTTACTCAGCTTGAGTCCCTTTTCCAATGGAGTAGCCAAAGGCTTACAATGTTGGAATATGAAGCCAAACTGAGTCAAAAATGAGTGTACTAGGTGTCTAGGGGGTGTTTTATAGTCTAGTGAGTCTTAGACATGCCACGTGTCATATTGGGAGTTATCCCATATACACTATGGCTTTCTAGAGTCTAGTGTCATACTATATAGTGTTGTATTTGTCTTGAGTCTTTAGATATCAATCAACATCAAGCTTTATATCATGTGAGTATTTTGGTTATCATTGCCTAGCACTTGTTCTTTCATTTTCCTTTCCATTTTGCTTTTCATTTTGCTTTCCACATTTCCATTTCGTTCCTAGCTAGCTACTAGATCTCTTCATACAGTTCTCCATCTTGAATTTCTGCAACAACCCCTTTGAATACTTTGTCTGTGACATAAAAATCCCATCATGGGTCTGCCAAAACTCAATGCCAAGACAATAATGCAATAGGCCCAAATCTGTCATGTCAAAGTTGTGACATAAAGAGGATTGCACTACTGTAATTTGCTGCAAATCACTGCCAATGAGTATGATGTCATCCACATATAGTGCCAACATGACCAATTCTGATTTTTGCTACAGAACATACAGATTTGGCTCTGTATGAGTGTTTACGAAGCCATGTGGCATCAAAAACTGATGTATCTTCTGATACCATGCATGAGGTGCTTGCTTCAGCCCATATAGAGCCTTCCTGAGCTTGCATACCTTGTGCTCTTGTCCCTTCACCTCAAAACCTTGGGGCTGATGTACATAGACCTCCTCTTTAAGATCTCCATTGAGGAAAGCGGTCTTGACATCCATCTAGTACACTGACCAACCATAAAACACAGCAAGAGAGATGACAAAACGAATGGTAGTCATCTTGGCCACTGGAGCAAAAGTCTCCTCATAATCTATCCCCTCCTCTTGTGCATACCCCTTGACAACCAAATGGGCTTCGTATTTCTCAACTGTGCCATCTGAATGGTATTTCACCTTATAAATCCATTTCGTGCCAACCACATTTTTCCCAATGGGCGCATCAACCAAGTCCCATGTGACATTCTTCTCAATGGATTTAATCTTCGCTTCCATAGCTTTCTGCCATGCCATGGAATTGGTTTGGTTCTCCCCTTCTATCTGAGTTGAGTGTTCCAATTCTAGAATTGGTTTGGTTCTCAGCCATAGCTTTGAACTTTTGAAACCAATAGAACACCTCAGATTTTTCCTTCATGAGAAAAAGCCATGTGAACCTTGAGAAGTCATCTATAAAGGTCACCAAGTACCTTGCTCCTCTATGCGTGGGAATAGTAATGGGCACATACATCATTGTGCACTATCTGCAACACCCTGGTTGCCTTGACCTAATTCTTGCCTTATTTATTGAATGGCAAGGGATGCAATTTGCCAAGTGCACACCCCTCACACACTTCATTTGCTGGTTGCTGCAATTTTGGCATTCCCTGAGTCATATTATTGTTGTACAAGTAGGACAATGCCCTGTGATGGACATGTCCAAACCTACATGCCATAAATCAGCCTAGGAAGTGTTTGCTACAGCCAATACCTTCTGATCATAAGGCTGAGCATCAAGCTTGTATAAGCCTCTGTCATATGTGCCTGTTGCTACAACCTCATACCCTTTCTTTGGATCCTTGATCCTACATTGGTTATCCTAAAATTCGACCAACATATGTTGATCATGGGCAATGTTTGAAACTGAAATCAGATTTTGCCTCAAATCTGGAACATACCAAACATCTCGGATATACTTAACTTTCCCATTATCAAGCTGAATAGGAATGTGTCCAACTCCGATGATGTCTTGAGAAGCATCATTGGCACACGTAACCTATCTGCCATGAACAGGTGTGATGCTCTCAAACCACTCCTGGCAAGGAGTCATGTGCTTGCTTAGTAGCACCTACTGTCGATATACCAGGTATCACTTGCAACAAGGGAAGCATCCCTTGATTGATTTTCAGCATTCAAATCCCCCCTGGCATCCATCTTCTCATTAAATACAGCAAACACAAAATCTCTATCACCTTGGGCAAGATGAGCTTCACCATGTGCATTTGAAGCACGAGTTTCAGTGGGGGCAACAAAATTACTACTAGAGTTGTCCCTTTGCCTTTTCTTTTCATTGGCAATCCTTTTCTGACACTCTGCGATGTAATGTCCTGGCTTCTTGTAATAGTTACATTTGCCCTTTTTCTGATTTTTGCTTGAACTGCTTGCATTCCCCTCCTTGGGCTGAGTTGTATGGCTGTGTTTTGGCTCAAACTTTTTCTGAAATTTGCCCTTTCCACCCATGGCAAGCGCTTGCTCACCCTGATGAGAGGCTTGGGCAAAATTTAAGCATCTCTCCTCTTCCTGCAACAAAAGCCCAACTAACTCATCGAACGAGAGTGGGGCTGCTGCCCTGAGAACAATGGTCAATGAACTGGCGAATGTGCCATATGAGGGCGCTAAGCTATTGAGAGTAATAGAGACGAGCTTCTTGTCTTCTATTTCCTCATCAATACTTGTGAGGGCAATGGCCCTTGCCTCATTCTTAACATGATACATGTTTGCCAATCTTTCCCATGCTTCCTTTGCATCCTTGTACGACTTGATAATCGTCATAATGTGCCTCTTCACATTTGTGGCAATCAAAAACATTGCTTGGGCACTACGGCGGTCAAACTTCTTCTGCTCCTCCGTCGATGCTATGGGAATAGCAAGAGGGGCTATAGCAGATGATTGTTTGCCTGTAGTCTGACCCAAAGAAGCTGTGCTGGATGTAGATGAGCATGTTGGCCTCACCTCATCCCCACCAACAATATCCCACAAGCCCTTACCAACCAAGATGTTCTTAAGCATGAATGACCACAAGGCATAGTTTGGTCCATCCAGCTTATCACCCTCGGACAAATTGCCAAAACTGTTTGAAAGAGTCGATATGATGCAAAATGGGATAACCACAAGCTGCAAATGTACCTGCAAAAAGAACTACAAGTCCCAAAAGTGCAACTGGCTGCAAATGTGCCTGCAAATCCCAAACTAATGCTTGCTGCAAATGCAAAGTACGACTGACTGCACAATGCAATCACTGCAAAAATGTCATCAATCAATCACTGCACTCTGCTACAATCTGAAGTGCAATCCCAAACTGAAAATGCACAACCCAAATCTGAAATAGCGCACCCACAAGTGCTCAAATGCATCCAACGGAGCTCAAAGGCATCCACAACTGTACAGTAACTGCAAATGCACCCAACAATGCAAAGTATCTGCAAATGCACCTGAGAGTGCAAGAGTATGGGCTGCAAAAACAGTCCCGAAGCGAAATACACAGCTCAAAACACTTACTGAAAGCGCACCTTGGCCAGAACCACCTGCAAAACAGTCCACCGACTATGTGGGCAAGCTGGAGATGACAAAGGAGCTGAAGTGAGTTGTTTGGAGCTGAATGAAGCTGTCACGAGTACTTCTGAACACAATACAGGTGTAGGGAAGAGCCTGGGGAAGTATGGAGACGCCTGGAGTTGCTGGAAGACACCTAGGAGAGGCTGGAGCTGAAAAGAATCCAGATCTGAGAAAAAACGTTGAAAAAGAGCCGAAAACTGCTCGAATCGCCTTCTAACAAGTCGTATGGACTTGAAATCACCTTCCGACAAGTCATATGGACTCCCAGCACTGTCACGCAACTGTACGAACAGATCCGTCCGGACGTCCAAACAACTATACGAACAAAAAAAGTCAAAATAATTATTATTTTTTCGCCTGAAATGTTACGGGACAGGTTTGTTTGTATGCGGGCAGCTTAGAAATTTAAAAAAACGTCGAAATCAGACCTCAAAAGGTCAAAAAACAGCCGCTGGACTGTTTTTTGCCCTTCTCTAAAACAAGTTTCTGGCGACGAAACGAGGCACCGGACTGAACTAGAGAAGGAGCTGAATGCTAGAGCTACCTTAAACGAAAGCTGGAGAGCTGAATGTGAGAACCAGAAACGCGCACTGGAGCACTAAGCTTGCGGGTGTCTGGAAGCAAGCGCGGTAATGGGCTCTAGAGACGGAAGCACTCTGATACCAAATGTAGGAACAAAGTGGAGACACGTTATGAACACAAGTGACCAAGAGTGCACACACAAGAAAGCTCCAATAGAAATGTTCAAATGAAACAATACAAGTACTTGATATATATAGTACCCAAGTACTGTTGGTCAACCACAGGGTTGACTTTATGCCTACAACACCATATCTTTGTAATCTCTTGCAACTTTTTCCATTTTGCATTGGTGTGGATGCTCGTTTAGTAGCTCCACCCTCACAGTTTGTTTGTATTAGGATTCTCACAATCTCATCAACCCATCGGTCTTCCAAAGACTAATAAACTTTCTTTCTGTCTTTCTTTTTTTTTTTTCCAAAAAAGAGACTTCTACTAAGTATTAAAGAAAACCGTTAGAGCAACCTCCATACGGGAATACGGGATACACCATGCAATGCATGAAAAGCTCAAGAGCCAAAAAGAAAGGATTGGGGCTGATAGTGCCATCTCAATCCTGTAGCAACCTCTGAGAAAAAGGGAGAACCCCTCCAAACTCGAAGAAATGCAATCCTCCTAGAAGAGGCTGCCCGTGAAGGGCCCTGCATGCTAGACCATATGGCTATCAAAGTGTGAACCGTGTCACTCCACATACCCGTGAACACCTGTGATGGGTGTATCTGGGTGTCATCCAAGGCCTCTGTGCATCTGGCTCTCCAAATGTGCCAAGAGGAAATGCTAGCCAAAATCTCCCAAGAGGTGTCCACTGAAACATGTGAAGCTCTGAAAGGAATATGTGGTACATCTTGAAGAGAGCAGGGCTCTATCACCTGTCGGCGGATCGAGAGTGCCCAAGAAGAAGGCTCACCCTCATAAAACACCTGGGGCCCAGTAAGGGATAACCATGCGACCAAGCCCCAAGTCATGAAGAAAAGGAAAGTATGAAAAATGCTCAGTATCCCAGCAACTCCTTCCCAAATAGTCCTCGCTTGATTGCAGTCCCAAAGGCAATGTCGTACTGACTCCTCTGCAGAATGTTGACGAAGGCAAGTGGGATCAGCCCCAAATCGTGATCTCCACAGGTTCACTGCAATCCCTCCATGAATAAAAAGCCAAAAGAAAAGAGTGATCTTTTTATTTCTGAGAGATTTCCAAAGCCTCCTTTGGAAATTCCTACGCAAATCTACGGTGATGAAGAAGCTATCCAAATGGGGGGCTCTTGAGGGAATCCAACCTCTAATGCCCAGCTGAAATCTCTTGGCATTACCAACCCTGAAACGAAAGAAGGAAATCCCCCTCTCTCGGTGCCCATGATCTATCCACTCCCACTCTCCTGGGTCACACTGCAAGCACCTGATAGGTGCACCTCCATATAACCACAACCTCCAGATCCCAGGGCCAAGAGCAGAGGGTTGGGGTCTAAGTACCACTGCAAGCCCGCTCCATGGTCCACAAAACTAGCAATCCTGACGGGCTGAAAGGCAACCTCTAGAAGAATATCATCCCTGGATCTAGAGAGTATACCTCCATCCCCAACGTCAAAGACCAGGGCATCTTCCCCGAGACCTCAAAGAGCGATCACCTGTAGAGGAACTCCTGTCCTCGAAAAAGCTCCCATCCATAGGCATCTCAACTGTCCATTCTACCGGGATGGCTGCATCTATCTGCTGAATCCTGCGTACTACCCCTCTGAGGTGACTCACGGACTGTAGTCTCTGATCCTCAGGTAGCATGATAGATGCCTTCCAAGTGCCTACTGTGTAGGCGGGGCCTCTCTCCCATCTAGACCACTGCATAGAGGTAACATGACCTCGGAAGGGTCAGTCGGCATTTTCCTTTAAAGGATCAATGTTTGTATTATATTTGTTTGGTCTTCATGTAAATGATTAAAAAGGAATCAAGGTCAAGGTCCTTGGTGAGGTTGACATGGCACTAGACTAGGTGGATCTAAGGCTAAGGGACCTAAATGCATGAAATGTGCCAAGGGGCAAATGGTTTTAATGATATCCCAAGAGGGGTAAATGATGCATTAAGGAAGGACCCTAAAATGAAGACATGTGGCATACTAGATCCATCTAGGGAATTTTGGGGCTTGGTGGAATTTTGTAAGCAAGAGCTTTCACGTAACAGTTGATTTTTTTTTGAGAGCTTGCAACCATCGAGGTTGGCTGGGAGGATAATCGATGTGCCTATACCCGTGATTGGAGAATAACAGAGACGTACCAGATTTTCACGTATCATTTGGTATCAGAGCGACATGTGATTGGAAAAGTGGGATTATAGACTAGCGATCGCGAGAGGTCTGGGACTGGCTGGGCGTATGATGACAGACAATACGGAGCCCAAATTCTACACAGATCGTAATTTGGCAGTTCGTCAGTCTGGGTAGCATTGATGAGCAACGCACGACGAGAGCTACTGTGTGGTCATGGAATTAGCTGTTGTGATATTTAGGGCATTAATTGTTCACGGACTTCATCGCAATTCAAAGAATCAGGGAGAACGTTGTTAACCTCCAAGCTCGAATAATTAATTTGCAGGATATCAGGGTGGCGCACACGCTGGTCACGGTTTGGTGCTCCTTGGCATCACGTGAGGAATTTGGTTAGTACTGAAGACTGGGAAGGAACATTATATGATTGGCTGGCGTTCGTATCATGGGTCAATTGATGTGCGAAGTCCGTGAGTAAAATCGTCACGTAGAACAGTCTTCTTTGTCATCGAATTGATCACTTTGGTGCAGCTGTTAATTACGTTTATTTACGGGCATAATTTTGGAGCGTGAAACAGTTTAGCTTGGGGCTAAGGTCACAATAGTATCCAGTGGAATTTGGTGAAGGAGATCCCGGGAGCAAACAACCATTGGGACGGTGGTATTGACAGGGGACACGTCATTTAAGGTCTTTGCGCCTTGAAGAATAAGAAAAAAAAAGAGAGAGAGCCACATCATCCATTCAGGACAGATTATAAATGCAGATTTGGAGTGGCTTACAGGGACTGGTTGATCTCTTCATGCAGCAGAAATATAACCAGGGAGCTCTCTATGCCTTCTAAGCTTTGTTGGAGTATTTGCTTATTTATTTGCCTCTGTGTTTCACTCAATTTGGATTGCAAGAGTTTTCCCTAGTACAGGGAAAAGTGGTTTTGGTTACAGTGTGATATATGCTTTGCTAGCTGTAAATTTGAAAGTTGGACTTTCGAATTGTAATTATAGTTTCAAGCGGTGTTTTATTATTTATAATTTAAAAAAAAACACCCATTGACCTAAATGGAAGTAGAAGAAGAAGCTTTTAGGATGAATCTCGTAGAGTCGGGAGTCCAGTCGACCCCGCAGGTGTCGCGCCCAGCAGGTCATACACTATTTGGTAGAATTGCAATGTTAGAGGATGCCTTGCAACAGATTTTAGCACAACAGTTACAAGCAAATGTAGGGCAATCTGAGCTCAGGAAAATTGTGCATAGTATGCCTGCTAGACCATCTCGTGAGGAGAAAGGTAAATCTCCGATGGAACCGGAGTCTAGTGTTCATACGGTTGAGCCTAGGAGGGCTAAGGTGCCTAATATTGCGAATTATAGGCCAGAAAAGTATTCTAGTCGGATGTCTGACCGTAGTTCCGATATCATTGAGACCTAGTTACTCAGTATGGGTACCCGAAGAAAACTGGGTTTAAGAAGAAGTGGATTAGCAAAGGGAGTGCCTCACAGCCTAGTGGTCAAGCCAAGCAAGCGAAACCAATTGAGACTCCTAAATCAAGTACCACCATTGGAATGAAGAAAAAAGTAACACCAATGGCAGCCCAGGCTTGGTCGAAGTCTTCTTTGAACCCATAGCAAAGGGAAAAAGCGAGGAGAGAAGGCTTGTGTTTTTGTTGCCTTCAGCCTCATCAGTGGAAAGATTGTCCACGAAATAAGGATCGTCGGATGGCTGAGATGGTGGTCTCAAAATGCGACGTGGAAACGGAGGGAAGCCCCAGAGCAGAACAGATGCAGATTCCGCTAGCGGGATCTTCTCAAAGGTCAGTGCCTGTTTTGTTATGTGTGTCTGTTGCTAAGTTAGTAACTAGTGCACCTGATAATATCATGTCAAAGCCTGTAGCAACGGGGTATACAGCCTTTAATGATACGGAGTTAATTAAGATGAAAGGGCAAGTAGCTAATCATGATGTCATTGTGTTGTTTGACTCAGCGTCAACGCACAATGTAATTAACTCCAAGCTTGTAAAGAGGCTGAAACTAAAGACTAGCCCATCTGACTATGCATATACAGTTAGAATGGCAGATGGAAGTTCAGCGGAAGTATGGGACCAAAGGGTTACCCAGTTGGAGCTTCAAATTCAGGACTATGCTGAGAAGCTTGATTTTGAAATGACTAAGCTTGCTCATGCAGACATAGCCTGGGTAAGGCTTGGCATTTTAGGAAGAATCCAGCCATAGATTGGAAAAAGCACATTTATCAATTCAAGATGAATGATGTGATGTATGTCTTACGAGGTGAAAAGGATATACCTCAAGGACCGTTGGTTTCCGTGATGGAAATTCGAAAAGCTCAAGAAGAGTTTTTGTTTCTTTGTACAGCATCGGTAGAGCCGATTGATGATTCTTCGGCTAGCACTGATGTTGCTCAAAATGGAGAGATGGCCAAGCTGGCTGATCAAATAACAGAGGAGTTCTCTGATTGTTTTAGGGATGAGCTACCTTATGGGTTACCTCCAGAGCGGAATGTTCAGCATAAGATTGAATTAATCCCGGGGGCAGAACCTGTAAATAGACCTCCCTATGGGTTGAGTTTTACTGAAGAGGCGGAGGTGCGAAGACAACTGGAAGAATATCTCAAGTTGGGGCAGATTCAACCAAGTTTCTCACCTTTTGCTTCGCCAGTGATATTAAAGAAAAAGAAAGATGATACTTTTCACCTCTGTATAGATTACAGAGCATTGAATAATATCACTATTAAGCACAGGTATCCAATGGCTCGGATCAATGATTTGCTAGATGCATTACATGGGGCCATAATTTTTAGTAAGATAGATCTTAAATGTGGCTACCATCAGATCCGTATTAGGGCCGAGGATGTGCATAAAACCGCTTTTAGAAGCAGGTTTGGACATTATGAGTTTTTGGTAATGCCCTTTGGGCTTACCAATGCTCCAGCTATATTCATCATGCTTATGAACGATTTACTACGTCCGTATATCGGAAAGATCTCCTATTTCAAGTTATCATAGTGAGCTGCTGCTCCTCCCCGCTCCCTTGCTGCACCCTCTCCCTCAGCCTGTCCCTCCCTCTCTCCCTTGCCCTCAGCCCCTCCCTCCCTTCTCCTCCTCCCCTTCAGCCCGCCCCCTTCCAGCCCTCTCCCTCTCCTTTCCTCTCAGCCTGCTCCTCTGCCCCCTCCCTGCCTGCTCCCCCGCCCCCTCCCTGCCTCTCCGCCCCCTCCCTGCCTGCTCCCCCGTCCCCTCCCTGCCTCTCCGCCCCCTCCCTGCCTGCTCCCCCGCCCCCTCCCTGCCTCTCCGCCCCCTCTCTTCCTCTCCTCGCCCTCTCAGCCTGCTCCTCCACCCCCTCCCTGCCTCTCAGCCCACCCCTTCCTCTCCCTCTCCTCTCCCTCTCAGCCTGCACTGCCCCCTCCCTGCCCCTCCCTCTCCTTCCTCTCCCTCTCCTCTCCCTCTCAGCCAGCCCCCTCCCTGCCCCTCAGCCCCGCCCCCTTCCTACCTCTCCTTCCTCTCCCTTTCCTCTCCCTAGCCTACCCCCTCCCTCCCTCTCAGCCTGCCCCCTCCCCTTCAGCCTCTCAGCCTCTCCCCTATACCCCTCCCCTCCTCGCCCCTTCCCCCCGCTCCCTCCTCGCCCCTTCCCCCGCTCCCTCCTTTCCCTGTTTTCTACCCCCCTATCTCCCCCAGCTTTTTTTTGGAGCGGCAGGAGCCTTCAAATTGTCAAAGTCGGCATCCTCACCTCAATTGGCGATGGATACTCCGTCAGCCAATCCTACTCCACCTCCACAAGCCGCGAAAACTATTACCTTTTCTAAAGACGAGTTGCAGCAGCTCAAGAAGGATGTAGAGATTGAATGCTCTACCACATTGCTAGCATGCATCTTCGGGTCTCACCCCTCCAGATCCCAAGCCAGAGACTGGATGCTTGCGGCTCTCCCCCCAGACCTCACTCCACGATTGTTAGATGTTCATCTTCTGGGACGAGGTTTTTTCCAGGTTGTTTTTGACACTCCAGAGGCTGCGAGCACTGTGCTCAAGGCTGAGTTTTTACACCTGGGACACAGGAAGATCTTCTTTAAAGCCTTTCATATTGGTTTCGACCCAGTGGAGGCAGATAAGGAAATCTTTTCGCTCTTCATCAAATTCCCCGGGCTTCCCCAGGTTTACCATCAACTTCTTTCTGTTATTGGGGAGCATTTTGGCGCAGTTGCTGAGATCCCACCCCTCCCTGGGTTGCCATTGACTGCAGTAGAGGCAACCAAGGCTGATGGGGTACCTAGAGTTAGGGTCCTCTGTAAGGATCCTAACCTCAAGATGGATCATGTTATGATCCAGCGCCCGGATGGTTCCTTTTTTCGCCAGAGAGTAGAGATTTCAGGCAGACAGGACCAGTGCAAGATATGCAGGACCATTGGACACTTTGCCAAGGATTGCCCCAGGAAGAAGAAAAGGCCCAAGAAGCCCTCTGGTACAGCTACTGCCCCATGGCCTCGACAGGGGGGACAGGGGGGTGGTATAGGTCTAGCACTTGCTCCTCGGCCTCGACAGAGGGGTGGTACAGGTCCAGCACCTGCTCCTCGACCTTCGCATGGCAGTCCTCCTCAGGGTGGTGGTGGTACAGGTCCAGCACCTGCTTCTCGGCCTCGACAGGGGGGTGGTACAAGTCCACCATCACCTGCTCCTCGACCCCCACCTACCTCAGGGGCACACGACGCTCTCCAGTGGGTTCCGGCACGTATGTAGATCACTCCTTCAATTCATGAGGGTACATTAGTGGACTCTGCTCCACCTCGAGCTGTCCCTCCAGTCTCACCTCGCACAGTCCGAGACACTGAAGCTTCGACCTCCTCCCTGGTTGCAGCTTCTTCCCTAGATCCAGCAGTGCCAGACGCTCTTCTTGAGGCAGTAGAGGTCTCCGCGGCTGGGCAGACATAGGATAGAGAGCAGTCCTCACTTCCTCCCTTGGATAGGGGGAAGGGGATGGTTTACACCATTGACCCTCTTCCCTCAGAAGGGATCCTTCGCACTCCAGTGTCTGGCTTGCTTCACAGGAACTCGTTTTCAGCCCTGGCAGATGGTTCAGATTTCCCAGAGGAGGAGTTTGTGCCCGCTACTTTTGGGGAGCCAATGATTGGGTTTCCTGTTGACAGGGCTTCTTCTTCAGGTGGCCGGGTTCTTTCCCCTGTTGATTTTCCGCCACTTGGTTCCATCCCTCCCTCCTCGAGCAGGAGGTCTTCCCCTGTTGAGAGGTTTGTTTCCGCCACTAGGTCGGGTATGGTGTTCCACTCTACATCCTCCCGTCGATGAGGATTATTAGTTGGAACATACAAGGGCTCGGTGGCGTCCCACATCGCCGCCGTAGACAGCTGATCCTGGATCAGCTTCATCCAGGTGTTACTGGGGAATCCATTGATATTTTATTTATTCAAGAGCACAAGCTGGATTCTAGAGATTGTGCCAAGTCAGGCAAGTTGCTTTCTGGCCATACTTTTTGGTCGCCTACCTTGGGCACCAGGGGGGGCACTTCTATTTCAGTTTCGCAGTCGGTTCTCCCCTTAGTTGTTGGACACGGAGTCATTATTCCCTCTAGAGCTCAGTGGATTATTCTTTTGATTGGAGGGCGTAAGGTTGGTTTCCTTAACCTGTATGCCTCCAACATTAGAGGGAAACGTGTCCTTATGTGGAAGACTTTGCTCTCCTGGGCCCCCATTGTGGGTTCATGGGTGATTGGAGGTGACTTTAACATGGTCGAGTTACCGTCAGACAAAAAAGGGGGTAGAGAAGGCGGACTTCACTCTTTGGAGAGAGCAGCTTGGGATGCCTTCCTTTTTCACTTCTGTGGCAGAGATACTTGGTGGGATGATGCCTTTGTTATTCAGCCACAGTCCCTCCTGTTCTCTTGGTCGAACGGGAGGCAACAGATGCCTATTCATGCACGCATTGACAGATTCTATGTAGATGACTGGGCACTAGACAGAGGTGGATCGGTATGCATTGTAGCTGGGGTTTCCACTTTAGACCACTTTCCTGTTGTGCTGGCTATCTAGAGCCTCACTTGAGAGGCCGGTCTGCCAGCATCAGGATTCTAGATGCCTTTTACACAGAGGAGGACCTTACAGAGGCAGCCCTGCAGATATGGGTCTCTCATGTCCAGGATGGGCAGCCATATCCATCACATGTAGCCGCTGCCCTTTTTGGTATTAGCGACTTCTACCGCTCAGTTGCTTGTACCAAGAGACGAGATATTCTCAGACGTGAGATTGGTGTTCGCCAGCAGTTGGCAGCTTTGCAGAGGGAAGAGCAGAAACGGCCTTCAGATGCTTGGATTCAGGAGCGCCTTGCTGCAGCAAGGGCTCATCAGCAGTTATTGCTTGATCAGAGAGTAAAGTATGCCTTTCATGCACGGAAGTCCTTCTGGATTCAGATGGGTGGTAGAGTCCATAAACACTTTTTCTCTACTCTTGGCCCTAGACATAGTAGAGAGAGTGTATCCCAACTTATTGACTCACATGGGGTTTTACAGACAGAGCCTGATGATGTCTTACGCATAGCTTCAGATTTCTATGCCACCCTTCTTACTGCTGATCCTCAGACACATGATAGAGAGGATGCTAGACAGGCTATTTGGCAGAGCATCCCTGTGTTGGTGAATCCGGGTATGCATGTTATACTCGATGCACCTTTCACCAACACAGAGTTCAGGACTGCACTTTCAGCCCTTCACAAGGGCAAGTGCCTAGGTTCGGATGGCCTCACCCCGTCTTTTTTCATCGCATTTTGGGATATGACTGGAGACTATATTACTTCAGTCCTGCAGGCCATTTGGGACTCTGGCGAGATGCCTGGGTCGCTTACAGAGGGTCTCATCCACCTTATCCCAAAAGGAGGTTGCAGAAATTAAGTGTCCCAGTGGAGGCCTATCACACTTTTGGGGACTTGTTACAAGATTCTGGCCAAGGCTATCAGCCTCCGATTGCAGCCCCTTCTCCCTGATCTTATTCATGACACTCAGACGGGATTTGTGCATGGCAGAAGCATTTTTAATAACATTTTCTCTTTCTGGGAAGCTTTAGAGTGGGCCATGCAGAGTGGCCAGAATCTTGCCATTCTACTTTTGGATTTTGAGAAAGCTTATGACAGAGTAGATTGGGGTTTTTTGGAGGGCACCCTTCTACGCTTTGGCTTTACTGATGCTTGGATCAGAGGTGTTTCCTCTTTGTACAGATCAGCCCACAGCCAGGTACTTATTGGTGGGGTAAGGGGTGAGAGATTTCAGATTGCGAGATCAGTCCGTCAGGGATGCCCCCTTGCTTCTTTCCATTTTTTGTTCGTGGCCGAAGCTATGAGTATCTATGTTAGATCTCAAGCTGACATCTTTGAGCTGAGACTTCCCATCAGAAGGGAAGAGGAGCTACTTGACAGTGAGTTGGCAGATGACACAGCAGTTTACTTGGATACCACTCCACAGATGCTCACTTCTTTCAGGACAGCATTGGATTTATTTTGCTTGGCGGCAGGGGCGCAGATAAATTAACATAAATTCAATGGCTTTTGGATCAGTGATGAGGACACTCCAGTTTGGGGGCTTGACATAGGATTCACTTGGGTTCAGAGGGGTGAGCCTATCAGGTATTTGGGCTGCCAGGTTGGCTTGGATATTTCTACCACGCAGCAGTTTGCTCCCGTTTTGGAGAGCATCAGAAGGAAGCTTCTTTTTTGGAGCTCAGCCAAGCTGGATCTTGCCTCTAGAGTTGTGATGGTCAACCAGGTCCTCTTGGCCACGGCCTGGTTTGTTTGTTCATGTTGGTGCCGTTCTAGGGACTGCATTATTCAGCTCAGAAGACCAATTAGAAACTTTCTCTGGAGTGGGCTTGATGGCACAGCAAATGCCTTAGCCAGGGTGGCTTGGGAGACCCTCATCCTCCCTACACAGGAAGGGGGTCTCAATATTATTGATCCAGATTTACAATGCAGAGCTTTACTTTGCAAGATGGTGGTGCAGGGACTTATGCCAGGGCAGGAACCGTGGAAGGACTATCTTATCAGTAGCATATAGAGGTGCACACCTTCTTCAGGAGGAGACTGGATGAGCAGTGTTAGGTGGATCTTCACCACAGCACACCTCAGATCACCTTCGTCCCCTCTCATGGTTGCCATTCTGAAAGCTTGGGCCAGTTTTAGAAGCACTCTTCGGAGGATTCCTCCTTCCTCTCGGGAAGAGATTGATAGGCAACCCATGATGTGGAATGACAGTATTTTAGATTATCATGGCAGACCACTGGGTGCCTCACTCTACATGCAGTGGTCCAGGTGGCAGAGGGGACCTGCATCATCTATGGGGTCTTGGAAAGCTTTCCGCAGGCTTCCAAAGGAGACCAAATCAAGGTTGACAGGACATCTCAGAGGGAGTGCAGGGAGGATCTTGCAGATTGAGGCAGCCCTTCCAGAGGTTTGGGTAGACACAGATGATATGCCACTCACTTCCTCCACTTGGACACGTACTTTTACGAGAGGCGGTGTTCTGCTTCAGGTTTTGGCCTTTCGAGATGCACAGGAGGATGCTTTGGTTTTTAGTGTCCAGGATGGTGGCAGATTGCTCAGGTCCACAGAGGACATCTTGCTTGAGTCTGCTTTTCAGCCTATCAGGGTTGTAGGTCTTTTGGTGCAGGGATCAGATTCAGAGTGGTTCCTAGACCCAGACCCCCGGCTACTCTCCACCGGGTCTTGGAGGCTCTGGCTCTATGGGGGAGTTCCCATCAGGTATTTGCAGTGGGATCCCGGAGAGTGGGAGTGGATTGACGCAAGGCATCGAGAGAAGAGCATCCCCTTCTTTCGTTACACGGTCAGCAATGCCAGGAGATTCCAGCTCAGTAGTAGAGGTTGGAGACCTTCCGGAGTTCCTCATTGGGAGACATTTGATATCACTGCGGATCTGCAGAGGTGCTTCTGGAGGAGACTCTGGAAATCCCACAAGAATAGAAAGATCACTATCTTCTTTTGGCTTTCTATCCATGGTGGGATTGTAGTGAACCTTTGGAGGTCCACGTTCGGAGCCGACCCTACTTGCCCTCGATGCCTCTCTACTTCGGAGACTATTCAGCATTGCTTATGGGATTGCAGACAGGTGAGGATGATTTGGATGGGGGTAGCCAGGATTTTCAGTCACTTTGTCCACTCCCCATTTTTTATGACATGGGGCTCAGTGGCTTGGCTTTCTCTTACAGGACCTCAGGTTTTCTATGAGAGATTTGACTCCTCTTGGGCCATTTCGGTTCGACGTCATCGGATTGAGTCCTGTTCATTGGATGTGGTACCACACCTTCCTTTTACAGCTGTACATGCCTCTGTGGATACTTCTTGGGAGATTCTAGCGATCATAGCATCCTGGCATATCTGGAGAGCTAGGTGCACAGAGGCTTTGGAGGGTACTCAGGTTCATCCCTCGCATACATAGGCTAGTATCTGGACAGACACCGTACATACTTTGATGGCCGTATGGACGGGTATGCAGGGAGACTCCCGTGCAGCCTCAGCTAGGAGGGCTTCTTTCTTCAGGGAATGGAAGGATTCTCCTTTCTTCTCTGAGACTAATACAGGGTTGAGGTGGCACTTTCAGCCTCAGCCTTGGTTGTTTTCCACCTCACTCTGAGGGGATTTTTATTTATCCTCATGATTTCATGATGTACTCCGCTTTGAGCTTGCTCTCGCGGGTTTTTTCTCTTACTTAATAGAAGTCTCTTTCTTGGAAAAAAAAAAAAAGTTTGTAGTACACTTTATTGACGATATTCTGGTATTCAGTAAAAGTATTGTTGAGCATCATGAACACCTGAGAATAGTGTTCAGTACTTTGAGGAAAGCCAGGCTTTATGTAAATAAAAAGAAAACTATACTGTGTATGGTAAGACTTGAATATTTAGGATTCATAATGACTCCTGAGGGGGTAGAAATGGATCCAAAGAAAGTGGCTGCGATACTGACTTGGCCAATCCCTCAGAGTTTGACCGCTTTGCGATCATTCTTAGGATTTGTCTGATTTTATCGAAGGCATATCAAAGGATATTCCGAATTAGTATCACCATTGACTGATTTGACCTCAGATAAAGTACCTTTTTTATGGGGACAGAACAAACAGGAAAGTTTTAACACCATAAAACAAGTTGTGGTCTCAGGACCCGGTGTTAAAAATAGTTGATCCCCAGAAACCGTTTTTCCTTGAAACCAATGCAAGTGGCATTGCGGTAGGAGCAGTTCTCCTCCAAGAGGGAAGGCCAGTAGCCTTTGAAAGCAAGAAGCTTTCTCCCTCTCAACGAAATTGGCCAACTCATGAATTAGAGTTGTATGATGTTGTCCATGCTCTAAAAACATGGAGACATTATTTGTATGGGTCAGAGTTTTATGTTGATGTTGATCATAATACTCTGAGACATTTTTGTAAACAACCTAACTTAAGAGGCCGCCAAGCTAGGTGGGCAGAACTCATGCAGGAGTTTAACTTGACGATTCGGTACTGAAGAGGGAAGGATAATAAAGTTGCTGATGCGTTGTCATGCATTATGCATAATATGAGTTTCACGGTATTAGAGAGTGCTCTAATGACCAAGATTAGAGAAACTCAAAAGGTAGACGAGTTCGTCCAGAGCCTTTGGCCTAAGGCTCATGTATTCAAACCCGGGGAAAAGGATGACCTGGCATCCGAAAAAGGCCGAACTTATGCAAGATATGCCATAAGGGATGGTATGCTGAAAAGAAATGGTAAGGTAGTAGTACCTGATCAAAATGATCTCAGGCAGAGAGTCATTCAACAATGCCATGATAGCCCATGTGCGGGACATCCAGGAGTCGAGAAGACATATGATCTCATGAGATGAGATTTCTTTTGGCCAAAGATGAAAAAGCATATTCATGAATATGTGACACATTGTTTTTCGTGTCAAGTAAGGCAGAACAAGTGAAGCCACCCGGACTTTTACAGCCCTCGGAGATACCACTAGGTAGGTGGGAGAGCATTTCCATGGACTTTATTGTAGGTCTGCCTATGACACAAGTTGGATATGATTCTATCCTTGTGGTGGTTGATCGTCTTACCAAGATGGCTCACTTCATTCCAACTAGAGAGTCTGTTAGTGCCCCGCAAGTGGCGGATTTGTTTATTAGACATATATTTCGTTTGCATGGATTACCCAAATCCATAGTGTCAGATAGAGATGTCAAATTTACCGGTCATTTTTGGACTGCGGTGTTTAAGACACTAAGGACTGAGTTGGGAATGAGTAGTGGGGATCATCCAGAAACGGATGGTCAGACGGAAAGAATCAACCAAATTTTAGAGGATATGCTTAGAGCATATGTGTCATTGAGGCAACATACATGGGACAAGTAGTTGCCATTGTTAGAATTTGCCTACAATAATAGAAAACATTCCTCTACAGGGTTCAGTCCGTTTAAGCTGAACTATGGTGATAGACCAACGAATCCAACTATAGTTGGAATACCTCAGAAAGTGCCTAGTGCCGCGAACTTTGTGGTTCAGATGCAGGAGATGCTAGCACTTGCGAGAGCTAACATCCGCCAAGCTATGGATAGAGCTAAGGCGTATGTGGATGAAAACCGATCCGCTAGAGAATTTAAGGAAGGAGAAAAAGTTTTTCTCAAAGTTCCTTCGCACTCTTAAGTCTTTGACTGTAGGAGAGTGTGCTAAATTATCACCTCGATATTGTGGGCCATGGTTGATTCTAAAAAGAATAGGCAAGGTAGCCTATAAATTAGAATTGCCACAGGGTTGTAAGGTGCACCCAGTGTTTCATGTTTCTCGTTTAAAGAAATTTTTGCATACAAGTGACTCACTAATCGAGGGTGTTGTTTTGTTTCAGGAGATAGAGGATAATGCAAGACGCAAACCAATAAGAATCGTGGACCGAGGAACAATGCAAGTACGCAATCAAAAGATACCCACGGTGTTGGTTGCATGGCATGGTCTGCCTCTATCAGAAGCTACCTGGGAATCCGTATACCAGTTACGGAGAGTGTTCCCAAACTTTATCATCGAGGACGCTGATGCCTGAAGAGGGAAGGAATGTTACGCTCAAGTTGAGGTAACATGACCTCAGAAGGGTCAGTCGGCATTTTCCTTTAAAGGATCAATATTTGTATTATATTTGTTTGGGCTTCATGTAAATGATTAAAAAAGAATCAAGGTCAAGGTCCTTGGTGAGGGCGATATGGCACTAGACTAGGTGGATCTAAGGCTAAGGGACCTAAATGCATGAAATGTGCCAAGGGACAAATGGTTTTAATGATATCCCAAGAGAGGGGTAAATGATGCATTAAGGAAGGACCCTAAAATGAAGACATGTGGCATACTAGATCCATCTAGGGAATTTTGGGGCTTGGTGGAATTTTGTAAGCAAGAGCTTTCACGTAACAGTTGATTTTTTTTTAAGAGCTTGCAACCACCGAGGTTGGCTGGGAGGATAATCGATGTGCCTATACCCGTGATTGGAGAATAACAGAGACGTACCAGATTTTCGCGTATTACCTATGAATCTCTTCAAGGGTAGAGGGCAGAACCCTTCGAAGAGTGTTCCTAAAGCTCCCCCAAGCTTTGAGGATGGCAGTCATGAGAGGAGATGCAGAAGACCTGAGAGAGGCGGAAGTAAAATCACTTGCAATTTTACTCTCTTTCTTTCTACTACCATCACTTGCAATTTTAAGGACAAAATTATATTAAGTGGGGATGGTTGTTATGAAGGCCAAAAGTTGGCCAACTTAGGGGTAGGATTATTAGTAGAGGTCAAAGGTGATATGGAGGTACTATATAAGTACCCTCACCTCATGTGCAATGTACTTTTGATGTGACATCTAATCCTATCTACTCTCCCTCTCCCTCCTTCCTCCTACTTGCAACCTACACGCACTCTCTCTCATGGACCATTTGGTCTTTCGAAAACTTATCATAACCTCTCTCTCTCTCTCTCTCTCTCTCTCTCTCTCAAACATTTGGAGCAGCAACTACAAGAAAAAAGAAACAGGTCAAAGGCCTACCACACAAGAAATGGTATGACGAAGAATGCAAACAACTACGCCAAGAGCTGAAATACATACTAGATGCAGATAGGCATAAACAACTGGAGAAGACATACAATGCCCTCACAAGGAAAAAGAAAAGAAAATATATTTTGGAAAGAGAGAAATCTGATTTGGTCACTTTCATCAAAAATCCAAGAAAGGGCTGGAAACAAGTGAAAGGCAGACGGAAACAGGTCGTAGGGGATATATCAGATGCACTCACGTAGCCACATTTGCATGAGCAGGATGCCTTCCCAATCAGTCCAGCTACCTCAGCCTAATTTGCCACCTCATCGGTGACATTTTACCACTCTCAAGACATTTCCCCCAAATCACATTACATGCACATTTTGGACCTTTAGTCACACAATTCCCACACACATTAGCATGCACATTAAAGCTTGCATGCAACCCCGTACACACACATGAAAAGCCCTTTGACATGGACACCATAACATATCAAATTCCTGTAACATGCAAGTGTACATTGACTCAGGAAAATTAAAAAAAACCCTTCATGACTTGCATGACCCAAAAACATTTCGCTTGACCACACATTGGACACCCTTGCTCTGGAAGTCTGGTACAACCACATTGCATTTCACCATTTCCCATGAAGTCCCTGCAAAACATACTTTATTATCTCAAAAAACATACATCAGTCCATCATGCTTGTGAAAGAAAAATGCCAAAAGCCAACACCTGCTATTTACAGTGCTCAAAAACTTGATACAGATTTTGTCCTATCATTTTGCCCATCCCCAAGTCTGCAGACATTCATGTCTTGCAGATAGGGGGAATATAAGATTTGCATTTCTTCAAAGATATCCTCATCCATGAGGTCTTCCGGCTTGTCTGGTTTCATCACAATAGGTCCACAGCTGCCCACATTCATGATCCTATGAAAGTATTTCTTTAGTATGAAGCCATTGACTCTATTCTTATGCTGCTGACCATCCAAATTCTCAAGTTGATATGAGCCATTTTTGAATTTCTTCGTCACACAAAAAGGTCCATTCCATTTGGTCACAAATTTCTTCTTGAAGGTAGAATCCAGACTACTGTTGTATCTCAAAACTAGATCACCCTCCCCGATTTTCTTATCCCTGAACTTCTTATTTGCTCTCTTTTGATTCTCCTCTTGAATTAAAGCATAATGTTCCACCGCCTTTTGTCTGTCTAGTTGTGCTTCCTGCAAATCCAATAACCGGTTCTGGAAAGTAGAATTTGAATCCTCGTTTATCTTCATTAACATCTATAATGCAGGAATTTCTACTTCCAAGGGTAATAGAGCTTCTTTCCCGTAAACAAGATGAAATGGTGAAAACTGGGTGCCTTGTTTTATTGCAACTCTGTAAGCCCATAAAGCCCAGTGCAAAGCAAGATCCCACTCCTTCTCATAGGTTCTCATGATCTTTCCCATGATATTAGTACACACACCATTAAATTTTTCATTCATCCCATTACATTGAGGGTAATAGGGACTTGCATATCTGTGTTTAATCTTCAGCTTACCACATAATAAATCCATCAGTTCACTCCTGAAACCTGGACCTCTATCAGAAAGCAATTCCAGTGGTACACCAAATCTACCGTAGATATCCTCATACACAAATTTACATACAGATTTTGCATTGACAGCCCGTACTTCTCGTGCTTTAGCCCATCTTGTCAAATAATCCGCAGCTGTCAGCACATAACAATTTCCCCTAGCTGTCATGGATAGAGGACCAATGGCATCTATTCCCCATTTTTCGAAAATATTATAAGCAAGCATGATATTTCTGAGTTCTAGATGTAAGATCCTCTTACTCATCTGCTGACACTGTAGGCATGACCTGCACCAATGTCTTATGTCTCTCTGGAGGGATGGCCTCACATATCCTTCCGTAAGTATTTTCCTCAGCATGATTTTGAAAGCAAAATGTCCTCCACATACTCCCTCAAAATTAGCTTGTAGGATATGAAAAACTTCCTCATGCCAGGGAATTCTTCTGAGCACCAGATCAGCCCCTTTCATGTAAAGAACATCATCTATCAGATAATAAGAAGTACATAAATCTGTATTTTCTTTGTTTCGGAACTTCTTCAGGCACTTTACCAGTTAACAGGAAGCTTTCCTCACAAGCTAATGTCTCCCTTCTTTGTATAAGGGTTCCTGCACTCCTATTGCATCAACATAGGCTGCTGTAATTTCCTACGCAGCATCATGTGCATTTACATTCTTACCTCTTTCAATATGCTGGAGTGTCCAGGCATCCAATTGATTTAACAGTTTCTTCACCGCTCCTATCCATCCCTTCAAATGAACATGCTTAACCTTCCAGACACCTAAAATTTGCTTCACAACCAACAAAGCATCTCCCTTAATCAAGAGTCCCTTAATACCCAGACTAATGCATACTTTCAAACCTTCGAAGAGGGCTGCATATTCAGCTTCATTATTACTGCTGGCTTCAAGCTGAATTCCCATTTTCCGAATCTCATTTCCTCCAGGATCATAAATGACAATTCCTCCTATACTTTTATTTAAACTTTTTTGGTAAGATCCACCAAAGTGTAAAACAAATGCATCCTCTAGTACTTTTTCTTCATTCATGTCAGTGTTCTTCTCCACATCTTCAACTAAAATAGGTCCTTCCTTATTGGTGAGGAGATCAGCCAAAGAAGCTCTCGTAGAGTTCTCAACTGAGAAGGTAAAAGAGTACTCCTGTAACTCTACTATCCATTTAATCATGCTCCTGGAGATGTTTGCACTATTCAACATATGAGGCAGTAGTGAACATGAGATGAGAACCACAAAAGGTCTGGACAATAGATAAGGCCGAAATCTCCTACAGGCATACAAGAGGCTAGCCAAGACCAATTCAGCCGCTGAATACTTCCTTTCTACTTCACTCTTCACCCTACTAGCATAGTAGATTGGCCTCATATATCTGGAACCCTCTCCCTGTTGCAAAAGAATAGCACCAATGGCATCTGGTCCCACAGACGGATTCACATAAAAAGTCCTGGAATAATCTGGTGGCTTTACACTTGAAATATGAGTCAAGGATTCCTTAACTGCCTCAAACACCTCTTCACTCTTTGTCATCCATTTCAGAGGCTCAGATTTTACCACCTGCTGAACACGATACAAAATCTGAGATAACATATGAATGAATCTCGACAGATACTTCACCTTCTGGAGAAAGGTATGCAACTGTTTGGTATTCTCAGGAGAGGACAGAATAACTAAAGCTTTTACTTTACCTGGATCCGGCTCAATCCCATTCTCAGATACAATATGCCCCAATATTTTAATGCTGGTCCGAGCTAACTGAGTCTTCTTAGGATTTAATTCACCACCATTATTATAAATCTCATAGAATACCTGATCCAGCTTTCCACAGTGCTCCCTTCTTCCACTATAGACACTTTACAAAATTTATCCAGGAAGGGTGATAAAATCAGATCTGAATTCTCCTGATAGTGCGAGGGGCCGTTGGTAACTCCAAAAGGCATTTTCCTGTAACAAAAACAGCCCTAGGGGGTAATGAAGGTAGTCTTGATTTGATCTTCCTGGGCTATGGCTATCTCGAAGTACCATGAATATCCATCACACAAGCTCTACATTTCATGACCCGCCACTTTATCAAGAATATCATCCAGAAAAGGCAGAGGATAGTGGTTTCGCTTTGTCACTGCATTCAGAGGTTTGTAATCCACACAGACTCTCCATTTGTCTACACCTTTTGGCACTATGACCACAGGACTTATCCAATCAGAGTGAACTACAGGATAAATTATTCCTGCCTTGAGAAGATTATCTACCTCTTCCTTCAGCACATCTCTCTGTTTCGGGCTTAATCTTTTTATTTTCTAAAAAACAGGTTTGGCACCTTCCTTCAGCTCAATCCTCAGAGGCTTCCCTTTGAATCCCCTGATCTCCTCATAAGAGGTGATAAACAAATTGGGGTATTTCTGCAACATCTTCAAATATTCTTCTTTCTCCTCAACATTGAGATCAGGATTCAATGATTGCTCAATCAACACCTGGGTTGACTGTTGAGAACATTTGGGTTGCATTAAATCCTCGATAACCTCAAACCTGTCCACCTCTTCCTCACTGAACCCTACTGCTCCCACAAAATCCACCTGTGAATCCTCATCTACCAAATCCACCAATGCTATTGTTCCTTCATCACTTTCTGAAGTCATCGAACTCTCATCCACACTGCTGGTTTCACTTCTCTCTTCCTCTTCACTTGTTGAATCTAAAACTTGAGCCCTGCTTACCATATCAAAATTCAATTTCTTCCCATTCGTATGTACAGAAAAGATTCCTTTCTGCCAATTCTAAATTGCACCTACCTTCCTCAACCACGGCCTTCCAAGAATCAAAGGATAGGCTCCCAACCCCGCAGGCATCACATGACAATCCACTCGACATGAAACACAGAATGCCTCAACCTCTAGACCAGGTACTATCTCTAAAGTCTTCACCTTGGAGTGGTTTGCCATTCTGATGCGATAACTAGAGGAGCGAGATATCTTCAGTCCTAATCTTTCCACACAAGCTTGGGTAATCACACAAATCTGTGCACCTCCATCTATATAGGCCTCTCCAAAACCCTGTCCTTTATGCCAGGCTTCTACAGCAGGTAAAAGGTCCGGCAACTCTGAGACAGACATCAGCTTAATTGTACCTTTATGAGAGTTCTTCTTTGCTGGATTTACAGCCCGCCTCCATTCTTTTTTAAGCTTTGGGCATAGACCAATCATTTGAGCAAATGTAATGTCCGGTTTCCTCGCTGAAAGATCTTCCACCAAATCATAATCTCCCTGCTCCTTCCCCATGGGATAATCTGCAGTTTTTTACTTCCTTCTGGGCTTCCTGCTCTTCTTCTTTTGGTAGGTCATCATCTCCTCAGACTGCTTCCCCTTCTTTGCACTCGGACCAACCTCCTCTTCTCTATCTCTCTTCCCTAATGGCATGACATCTTTAACTTCCTCCAACTCCAACAAGCCGAATGTAACCGCCTTACCTTTCCCTTTCTCTTCTGCAGTGGCTTTACAGATTCCAGAGGTACTAGGCTGACATGCATCTTTTACTTCTACACTATGATCATTCACCCTATTATTTAATCCTGTTGGCAATGGGTAAACATCACCTCCAGCACGAGGAGGCTTATCAAAGTTTCTTGCTCACGCACGACCTCCCATCAACAACTGCGAGCCTCTCCAACCTGTCTTGTCGTTCCCACCACCAACTCTTTCAGAAGCCCCTCGTCAAATGCAGCCAAATGATCTTTCCAGCAAGCTCCCGTCGTTCAGCTCCTAGCTACCACATCGCTATCTAGAAGCTCCCCTTCTTCCTCATGTAGCCACATTCGCATGAGCAGGATGCCTTCCCAAGTCCAGCCACCTCAGCCTAATTTGCCACCTCATCAGTGACATTTTACCACTCTCAAGACATTTCCCCCAAATGACATTAAATGCACATTTTGGACCTTTAGTCACACAATTCCCACACACATTAGCATGCACATTAAAGCTTGCATGCAACCCCGTACACACCCATGAAAAGCCCTTTGACATGGACACCATAACATATCAGTGCACATTGACTCAGGAAAATATAAAAAAACCCTTCATGACTTGCATGACCCCAAAAACATTTCGCTTGACCACACACTGGACACCCTTGCTCTGGAAGTCTGGTACAACCACATTGCATTTCATCATTTCCCATGAAGTCCCTGCAAAACATACTTTATTATCTCAAAAAACTATACATCAGTCCATCATGCTTGTGAAAGAAAAATCCACAGATGCCAAAAGCCCACACCTACCCTAGATGTGTACAACTATGTGCCTACCCACAGCTATTTACAGTGCTCAAAAGCTTGACACTGATTTTGTCCTATCAGAGTCACCGTTGCATAAACTCTAGCCACCAAGTTGTCACCATCGCGCAAACCCTAGCCGCACCGCCAGGTTGTGAAGCAGACCATCAAATAGAGAAAGCACTAAGGAAATAGCCTTGAGCACTATGCTTGCCGCTCCATGAGTGTCAAAAGCCACCTAATAAAAATCTCATCCCAAAAGTCGAATATCGATGAGGTGCTAGGTGAGGTCCAAAGGCAAGGTTGCTAGCATCCAGCCCCTAGACTGTAACGTGGAAGGGTTGGACCCATGGATACGTGGGAAGAGTGTTGTGGAGCTCTGAAGCTCCACATCCTCTTTTGAGTTCTAGCAGCTCGTCTTTCAAAAAAAAAGTGGAAGCGGTCGAGGATTGCCTAAATGGAGATCCATCTGACAATCAACAGGAGAGGCCAACTCAAACATGGGAAAGGTCCGCCCGTTGCTTTGCAAAGGCTAGAGGGGGGGAGACAAGGATAGGGATGGAAACTAAGGAAAGAATTGAGAGGCTGATAGGGAGGGGGTGAAAGGGAAGGGCTGAGAGCCTGATACAGGGGAGAGAGAGAGGCTGAGAGGGAGGGGGGGGGGCTGAGAGGCTTTTGGAAAGGGGGCTGCGTGAGAGGGAAGGGAGAGGGTTTGAGGAGAAGGTGAAGCTGAGAGGATGAAGCAGGTAGATAGCTGCTCTGATAGCTTCAAATATGAAGCAAAAGAAGGGAAAAGATGAAGCGGATGAAGGCACCTTCTTTGACAAAATCTTGCTGCACGTATACCTCGAAACTGAAGCTTTGAAGCACGTTTTTGAGGGTGAAAGTGTTCAAAGTAAGTCTGAATCTTGCTCCTTCCCTGGTCTTGAAATCTGAGCTTGTACCAGGCGAGAGAAAGGAAGAAGTGTACGATTTGAAGTGCAGCAGCCTGTAGAAGCAGTTGGAACAGTTTCTTGCAGAGGCGATTGAGATTACTGCTTGTTGGCGCAGATTTCGGGCCCTGGAAGAAAGCTGTTGACTGCGCCTATGCTGGAGCTGAAGCTGCTGATGTTTGCGCACTTGCTGGAGCACGACCCCACCTTGGAATGAGGAGGCAAAGCTGAGAATGAAGTCGTTTTGGAAAAGCTGCCAAATTTACGCCCTGGTCAAAATCTGCAAAAAAGACAGCTCCTTGCAGCTACGAGCTGGAGCAAGGGGAGGAGGGAGAAGGCTGAGGGGTTGGGAGATGGCAGACAGGAGAGAGCTAGGGGATCGGGACGACGGGGAGCTGCTGCCTCTCTCAAGAATTGCAGTTTTGAGCTCTTGGAGTGGATGGAAATTCTTATGTACATCTTTAGAGCATGCTCTTCAATAAACATGAACATTTCTAATGGGAAAAATAATTTATTGTCTTAGATCGTAGCTTTACTAGATACAAGCTAATAACTGTCCTTCAATCTTCACCTGAATTTGTTGATCCAACTTAAGAATAGGCAAGAGATATAAAAATGGATTCTTAAAAGCTAGAATATGCACAAAAGTTAACCTGGATCTACAACGCACAAAAGATTTCCTCTGTGCTTTTAAATTTCCTTTTATGATTCAAAAACTTTTTCAATGAGAAGAATCTTGAATACAACGTGCTTGTCTTCTTGTAATAATAAAAAACATGATAGTAAATAAGCAAACTTGTTGTAAGAGAGTTCACCTGTGGTAGAGGCGCAGGAGCATAAGTATCATCATCCTCAGCAATAACAAGTATCTCATCACCTTCAGCTAATATGTAATCATCACTTGGATTTAAGATGATCCTTCCTGCCTCAGCAGCAGCTTTGACACCACATGGAATTGCATCAGGGAAGCTGATCAAAACGTCTTCAAAACGCATGCCATCCAGCTGTGGCCATCTTTTTATGTAAAATTCTGATTTTTCAAATCCAAGAATATCCCCCCATATCTGACAGAAAAGATGTACATATATATATATATATATAAGACTACCAAAGTCATTAAATGGTCAAGCCACAAGCAGTACTTAAGAAAATATATATTGTCAGCTATCATGAGAGAATGTTCATGCGCAACAATAAAGACAAAAACCATGTGACTACAAAAATTTATCTAGCTCGTTTGAAAAAAGGATATACATCAATACCCACTTGAGCAAGGCCAGGCTGACGTGCACATTGAATCATCAAGCGACCAATAACATCATGTGCAACAACTGTTTCCACCTTCTCTCCTCCAACAAGTTTCACCAGTGCCTCATTATCAAGATCACTCATCTCTACTACAATATGGCCTTTCAACCCCTCCTTAACACCAGTCAAGCTCAGAACTACCCTTAAAGCTCGTGCATCACTCTGTGTAAATATACATACAATTAAAGGATAAGCAGCATTCCCTCATCTCCCTTGACAAGTTAGAATGATATTCTTAAAGATTCAGTAGTCACAAGAAGCATACCTGATCAGCATTCTCAACTTCAGCAAGGACAATAATAGCTCGAGCTGTAGAAACGGAAACCTGTCAACAAATCCGAATATACAAGGCTTTACAGGTGTGAAATACTACTCCATATGATCGTAGATCACAACAAAGGAGATCACCAGGTGTCAATTCATATTAAAGTTTTAGCGCTGCGCACAAATAAAAACTTGAAATTCTCTATCAAAATGGCTTGCGCATTGCATAACATACAAGGCTTTACAGGTGTGTCAACAAGGCCAAATATACAAGGTTTTACAGGTGTGAAATCATACTCTGTATGATCCCAGATCATCACATGTTAGTTCATATTAAAGTTTTAGCGCTGCACACAAATAAAATAATTTTGAAATTCTCTATCAAATGGTAGTGCATTTCAAAACAGGATGAGGTTTGAAAATGTTTCAAAGTACATTTTCGTTGGTTAGATTTGTATTCAAGATCTACATTTTCGTTGGTTAGATTTGTATTCAAGATCTCTATGATGATGATTGAAAAAAAGTTCAAAATAAAATATGCAAGGATATTTTAAATGATTGGAGAGATTTATTGTGCAACTACACAAATGTCAACATAAACAAAATAAAATATATAGAGTCATAAGGGCCCACCTGTATTTTGTGAAGTTGAGCAAGAAAGACAATCAAAAGAAAATATGTACAATCATAAGCCTTGCTAATGATCTCATCCTGGCAAAACATAGAGGAATTAATGTGAAGTGGAGCTTATTTTGTATCTGCTAGTTACTATGAACTTTTCTAAACATAAAGGAAACATTTGGCATTCATGCACTCACACCATAAAATCTCACAGCCATCCAGGTTCGAATTCTGTTTCCAAGAAGTTGACCCGCTACAAACATGTGGAATTCTACAATGTAATAGAAGTGGCCATCAAGGTATTCTACCTAGCAGTGATAGAGATAATATAGCAATGGGATGCATTTGTGTTGTGTTAAATTACAGCCAATAAGTCCACAGTAAATAGGATTAGATAAAGATTCGGAAGGGATACTTTGGCAATCTTGTGATAATCAGCTTGAAATGCATCAAGGCTCATCCTGAGAATTGCAAATCAATGTAGATGCAGATTGCAATGAGAAATTGAAAACTTTGGTAGGATGGCAGACCATTTTTATTACAACACGATTCATGCTTGCAATTCGCGAGAATACCTTTTTCAGATCTGCCATAATAAGAGGGCTTCCACTTCTACAGATTACAGACGTCCCCATAAAATCAAACTCTAATTTTGCAATTTCTAGCTCCATTGCCTCCTTTTCTCTCTCTGAAAGAACCACTACCACGCCTCCACCTAGGCTTTGATTGGCAATAGCCAGCTGCTTCAAGAGGGAACCCTAGCAACAGCACAAAAAGCAGCACAAGTCAGCCTCAAAGACTACGGCTTCAAAGGCAGAATATCAGCATACTAGCAAACATTTACTGGGCAAACAATGACCATCCTGATAGAGTGATAATAATCATTATGAACTCATCAATTAATAAAGGATATTCCACATCCGCTTAAAGAAGGATCATAAAGCATAGCTATTGATTCCGACTTCAACTTAAGTAAATACAGAGATCTAACTAAGTATAAAACAGCTAGAGACTTTGACTTCAACTTAAGAAAAGGCCTAAATGTACAGGTGAAACTCCATGTAGATTAACCTTGCTCCTACATCATTGGTAGGCTAGAGAGAGAGATAATGATACTCAAAGAAAGACATAATGAAATGACAATGAAATGACTAAGCAATGAACAAATGAAAGTACTCACATGTAGACCAAAGAGCTTGTAGCTTGATACTTGATTGATTTGACACTAGATAAGTACAACTCTTATATAGAGCACACACACACATATGAACAACAATGTATGTGGGATAACTCGCAATGTGACACGTGGCATCCATAGGAAACTAGACTAGAACACACCAAACTGACTCATCTTGACTCCATTCCCTCATACCCCCCCATGGAGGAAGGGTGAGTGACTACTGGATTGGAACCAAGAACAGAACATGACAATTAAGCTCATCCAACTGTACAATGACAGTCTAGAACTAGACATGGCTCCCATGCTAACTCAGAGGCAATTGAGCATGGCTCAAAGGCTAGTGAGCATGGTAAAGACTTAGGCTCAACTAACATGACTCAGAGTCTCATCATGTATGGATGCATGGCCAACTCAGAGGTCTAGGAGACTAATGAACCAACATCCTAGAACTCACATGCCACGCATGATATATAGACCTATCAAAGCCAATACATGGCTCCCACAATACATCCCCCTCTTGGCTCTAGGGACTAATTAGGGCCATGGAGCCACATACCATAAATATAAAAGCAATACATCATTTTAGGAGGACTATCCAAGGCAAAGGACCTTTATTGACTCAACACACATATCCATGGTAGAGTACCCAAATAGAACATGCTTAGCAAATATATGGATCATCATCTCCATCGTCCTCTGGAGGGAAAGAGAGATGTTGGATTTCAGCAATAAGAGCATGAACTTGTGTCGGAGGGTCTTCATCTTCATCGTCACTAGTGGTGGCTGCAACCCAACTGGCATGGTCCTTAGTTTGTTGTTTGGCAAGCTTCAGGTAGCATTTGTCCTCTGTATGACCAAGCTTGTTACAAAAGATGCACTTGAGAGGCTTGAATGGCTTTGCCTTTCCATGTGTTGGTGTAGGCTTGGGTTTCCATCTGCTGGTGGAGGCAAGAGCCTCTATAGTATCTGGAGAAGAGATTAGAGATTCTTTGTTCCAGCTCTTTTTCGAAAAGAAGAGTCACCATATCATCAAAGGTAGTCGTGGCAAGCCCAAGTATTTCAAGAGTGTGCTCAAAACGAGTGACTCCTTCCATACTCTTTATGAGGACAGCCATTTTGTCCTCGTCATCTGGAGAACCCTTCAGGCTGGAAAGTTGTTGCACAAGAGATTGCATTTTTGCTGAATGTGCACTCAAGGTATCACTATCCTCCCTTTTCAATATATAAAATTGTAACTTCAAGAAAACCTTGGAGTTTGTGATTTTGTTACCAAAAAGATTCTCAAGACACGCCCATATCGCCTTGGCCGTTGATTTCAAGTCGATGTGATGAATCGAAGTATCATCGAGGCAAAGTCCCGTGGTAGCAATAGATTTTAAGTTGTGTTGCTTCCATGTCTTGAGTTGAGGATCCATTGCAGGAGCGTCATCCTCAATAGCATCCCATACATTTTCTTTCATGAGGAGTAACTGAACCTTAGTTTGCCAAGTAGGGAATCCTTCCCCCTTGAACTTCTCCACGAGCAATGAGTTTGAAGTGAGAGAACTCTTTGTGTGCCTCGGGAAATGGAAACTTCAGTCTTTAGCACTTAAGGAGCGAGAAAAGAGGTGAAACTGAGGGCTGGAACTGAAGGCAGAAGAGGCGGAGGATAGATATGTCATCATGCGGGAGATGGAGCAGCAATTTATGGGCAAAATGAGGATAGCTCAGTTCATGTGGAGGAGAAGAGGCAATGAGAAGCAATGGCAGGTGTACGGTCTGGTACGACGCAGCAAGCGAGGGCAGCAGTCCCGAGGGCAGTAAAGAGGCCTAACAGGAAGGTTGTACGGCATTGGAACAGTCCGTATTGTACGAAAACAGTCCGTACAATCAATACAGACTGTACAGCCTGTGTACGGCCTATTTGCAGGCTAAAGAGCAGCAGACGACGAGGCATATATCCAAGTTGAAGGGGTAGCTCATGGCGAGGCATTCCAGGCTGATGGTTGATGTTGCTCACCTCGTCCAACAGCTCCAAACAATGGTGAGGCTAAGGGAAGGGAACTCTACCTTGAAGGAGAGGGTAGCTTCCATTTGCGGGCTTCTCTCATCCTCTAGGTAGAGCAATAAGAAGGGGAAGGTAGGAAGGGAGGCTCTAACATGAAGGCACATGGTGGAGAGGGAGAGAGAGAGCGGGTAGGCTAGGGAGCAAGATAATGATACTCAAAGAAAGACATAATGAAATGGAAATGAAATGACTAAGTAATGAACAAATGAAAGTACTGGCATGTAGACCAAACAGCTTGTAGCTTGATACTTGATTGATTTGACACTAGGCAAGTACAGCTCTTATATAGAGCACACACACACATATGAACAACAATGCATAGGGATAACTCCCAATGCGACACATGGCATCCATAGGGCACACTAGACTAGAACTCACAAACTGACTCATCTTGACTCCATTTCCTAACATGACTTGCCTCTCCCTGTTTTTCTGTGGTCCAGAAAACAGCCCTGAAAGCAAATTTTAGGGTACCAAGGGCAACACCTTCAGTTTGAACAGAGATGTGCTGCTGAATGAGAATCAGATGAGACATCATCGTATTTTGTCATATACAAGCAAGTGAACTGTTTAATTCTCTTGACGGGAAACTGCTGTATCACACATGTTCATGCTGGGGTGATGTACAAGTTCAAACTCTCTCATTAAAATAATTTACAAAACAATTAATCAGCAAAGGAAAGAGGTAAAATTGCAGCAACCAACGAACTAGGATTACTGGGATGTCGAGTCATCGAGTTGCGACAAGCATTACTGCAAAAAAAGCATTACCAGTTTGTCGCTCCAACCCAAAATAAGTGTGTGCCCACTTTCAATCACTTCGCTTTTCCCCTTTCGTAAGGAATCCACCTTTTCAGAGATGGCATCTGAAATTAGTCCAAGCATGAGGGCAAATATGAGCATCCCCCCAAAGCTTATAGACACAGAGACTATACGTGGCCATGTCCCTTCACTGTCTGCATGGTTTCCAGAATCTGCTACGTATGTCCAGGACCGCCACATTGCATCTGAAAAGTTGTCATCAGTAGCTATGAATAATGCAATTCCCCCGCCACAAATCAAAAGAACAGTGGCAAGCAATAATGCTGCTGGTTTCATGTACGGCCAAGTTGAGAAAAGTATATCCACACGATAAGCCATAAGTTTACTTAATGGCGCATCCTTATCTGTACTTAATGGCGCATCCTTATCTGTGCCGGCAATGAAGTTTCTGCTGAACTGTTGAATGGTGTTGGCATATTTTTTGAATACGAAAGGACTGAGGAGGAGAATGCTAAATCCAATAATGGCAACCTTGAACATGTCCTTTTGAGATTGAAGCCAGAAACCTCTCTCATTTAGTAGCTCTTTCGAAAAAGCCTCCATATTAACCCCTACACATCCTTCAAGCAATCCCTGAAGCTGTGCAACTTTTTTCTGCAAGATGCCAAAAAATTTTGAACTCGTTATGCAAGGCGGCATTAAATAATGCATAAGAATAAGCAAGCCCTATAGTGTAAGCAGAGCATACCTCGAGCAACAGTATCCTAAAGACCAGACATGAAAAGCATACAATTAGAAACTGCAAAGGAAGAAAAAAAAGGTTCAGTACGACGGAATAGAAATTCATGATAAATTATTCTAAGAACAAATGTGATGATTCCATTCCAAATACCGACGAAGGACTTTGTTCTTTATTCCAGAGAACCGAAGAAGCACTTAGCTAGGAGCTGCTCAAACGTCAAGTAGTCTGACAAAAACAAACGAGGGAAAACTTGTTATGAATATATACCGTAACGGAGGGAAAGACAAGATATGATCTGTATCTTTGGGCGAAAGACCATCCCAGACATGATTTTCGCAGTGACTTGGAAGGGAACGAGATGACGGAGTTATTTGTCGAAGACCCTGACAATGCCTCGACAGGTCTTACGCTGTCATCTATGCACGATTCAGATGGGTGTCTCCCGTCCAAACCTTCCATCGATGATCCGGATATCGTCCCATTCCTACTATCGTGGCTTTTGGAATCCGCTTCTTGCTGATAAACTTTGGCAGGAAGCGGTGCGTGGCTAACAGAGTTTCTACCAACCCAAGCGTCAAAAGCTTTCGTTGCATGCAAGCGGTCCGCTGAGTGACGATGAATTTGGAGGTTTGCAGTCGTGTTAGACCCCGTTGGGCGCGTATTTACCTTCTCAAACTGCGATTGAGAACTTGTAGGTGTAACAGCTCGATTTCGAGCCGGTGATTCCCGTCTGATTTTCGAACTCTTCATCAGGCGGGTCTGAAGATCTTTTCCGTCAACTCCCTCTTTGGAACTCGATTTCCACTCAATCCGCGAATTCGGATGGCTATCCGAAAACTTTTTCGTGCCTTTCAATCCCAAACCTTCGCCTGGTAGCCTTGCATTGTCTACAAAGCTGCCCCTTTTATCGTTTCCTTCACACTCAGCTACATCATTTAGAGATCGTAAGTCGGAACTTGGCTTGGGATTGCACTGGGCGTGGTGGATCGGTTGAGCTTCTGCTAATGGCAAATTCAAGAAAGGAAACTTCCTGTCGTGGCGGGTCAGTAAGTCAGCAGCGTTTCGCAATCCGATTTCGTGCATCTTTCCATCTGTCGAAGCAGGTCTCACATTGGATCCAACGGCGGAGCTGAGCTGAGACGTTGCAGTAGCGTCTTCAGTTCCACGTCGTTCAGGCACGATGCTTTTGGTCGTGGACGTCGCTTCCATCGGATGCCGATCGAGTGTTTTGAGTTGCGGACCCGGAAGCAGGGAAACGACTGCATCGTTTCCGCCGGCGTTGGCAGGAATGGTACGCGATTTTTTGAGCACCCGTCGGTTGCCGATTCGAATGTGCTCATCGGAAGTCTTATTGAAAGAGCTAAACCTCAGGCACGAACTAGAACTCTCACCTCTTCTAAGCCCAAGGTGGGAGTCGTCCAGTGTCAACTTTGGCGAAGAATCGGCAGGCGGCATCGTGCGCGCTGTGTTTGTGTTCCGAAAGACCAACCTTTCTCATGCTGCTAGATGAATTCTGTATCCCAATTCTGGTTGGAAATTCAATAAGTCAATCGCTATATCCTGAGTTGCTTCTGACTAACAATCCAATATCCTCCTCCGAACTCAGACATCCTACAAGCTTACAGTCGTGCTGCAGCATGGAATACGGTGTTAAGTTTGTTAACATCCTCAAATAGAAAGAAGATTGCCTTTGGCATGAAGGGAAACCTCATTCGCCAACAAATTCAAAGCAACATAAGCAAGTAAGAGCACAGTTCTCAAGGTCAAGGCAGCTACACCGAATCAAAGAGCCAGAATCCACGCGCGTGGCGACAATGCAGCGTGACAGCCACACAGAGACGGAGAGGAGACTTGAAAGGCATCACATGAGTGAGAGAATCAAGTTGCGAAGGAGAAAAGACAAAGTCCAAGGAGAGGAGGCGTGAGAAAAGAATTACCTGGCAGGTCGCAAACGGATAAGATATTGAGTCGCATGAGCCGTGAACGTCAAATTTGAAGGAAATTTGACCTTGTATGCAGGGAAGAACGGAAGATGCCGGCAGCAAATCATGATCGAGAAGAAGAAGAAATTGTTCCGTCAGCAGTACAATATGATCGAGACGACGAAGAAATTGTTCCGTCAGCTCAAAGGAAACTCTCCTGGATTGTTGTGCAAAGTATCCAATTCGCCGGCACAGATCGCAAGCGTCAGCAGAAATTGCTCCTCAGATCGAAGCAATTCAGACCTGAATTGCGGTAATGAGATGCCGGCAGCACATGATGATGATAGAGACGAAGACAGCACATGATGATGATCGAGACGAAGACGTTGTTCCTTGAGCTTAAAGGCTCCAAAATGCGACCTGAATTTGCGAGCAACGAAGCAATTTAGATCTGAATTAGCTGGGAGCGATCAAAACATCAACGAGAAAACTCCTGGGGCATTGAATGGATGCCCTCGTTGATGTTAAAAACAATCAAAGGGACATTTGCGCACAGGGCTCTCCTAGGGCTCACATGATACACAAAGACACACAAGTCCAGTCTTCCAAAGGAACACTTATGACATCCTAGGTGCCCAAACCGTCTCCTTGTGTCACCCAAGCGTCTACCGAATCATGTGCACGACTCGAGAGATTCCAGGCGGTAACGGAGAGAGACTCAAGGAATGAGAGCATTAGGGAGAGAATCTGGAAGCACACGAATTCTCTAAAAACCGGCGGCACAGAATTCCACGTGGCAGCACTTGACACCCTCCAGATAGCCTTGACAGCTGGGAATGGCCATGTGCCAGCCATCCCGATCGAAAGCGCTAGATTTTGGCCCTTGGCCTACCAATCAGTCGTCAAAATCTGGCTGGCTGAGTGGCCTCCCCATGGACCTCCCCTACCCCATAACATTCTTCAATCGGCCCTGCAACTAGCCACACTAACACCACACCCGCTTAGAAGACAATTTGGAGGTTGCATGGGTACTCCGCACACCACCTCCCCTCCATCTGATAGTACCCTGCAAAGATGGGGTGCATCTTCGCTAGCAAGGCTATGGAGATGGCCTCTTAGCCATAATCATGAAATCACCAATACATAAAAAGAAATCTTTGAGCCCATCGAGAAGATGGAAGTGAAAAAATTTCTTGAAGATCAGAGAGCCGAAAAGGAGGCTCATTATCAACGGCTCTGCAAAATGTTAACTTCATTGAATATCGATAAAGATGAAATGATAGAGCAATTGAAAAGGGATTATGCAAAAACTAGAGCATTGATGTAGGAGCTGCAAGAGAGCTTCAAGTCAAGGAAGGAGGCATATCAGGCAAAAAGCAGCCACGGTGGAGAAGACAAAGAGAATGTGCAATTTTGGCATGATTTGTACAATTCCTTGAGATTGAATTACACTAGAATTTTGTGATTTCTTGCCAATCCTCTTTGAAAGTTTTGAAAAGCAATCCTCTGTCATGACTGAAACCCAACATAGAGTGAATCTCTTAGAAGAGACTTACGCAGACGCTGCTAGATAATTTTGCCAAGTTCAAGAGTAGTTGATAGAATCAGATAGAGTTGTTGCAATCAGTGAGCATCAAGTGGAGGTGCCACAGGAGATGTACGCACCCTCAAGATGAGGCAAGAAAGAATCAAGAAACAGTTGATGTACAACATCAAACTGTGGTTTTGACAACCGCAATAGTTAAATCAAATGACTATCCTCTTGAGTTGCGGTAGGGTAAGGCATGCATGGTCTACCATCTGCACATCATAGATGAGTGCATGATCCGATGGCTTGAGTGAAGCCACCCTCTACATGTGTTTTGTGTTGAGGTGTTTATGGATGCAAACTTGCTTGTAGAGGACCTGATTATAATTTACCACTACCCACATCATGGAAACATCAATTGTGCCTATCTGTTGCAGTTAGCCATGCAGCGAGAAAGTAGATGCTGCAAAAGAAACGGCCAAGTGGCCCTACGAGGAAAAAGAAAGGGCCTTGAAGGGAAGAACCGCCCCCTGAAAAAAAGGAGCCTAAAGGGAAGAAGCCAAGCTCAAAGCCCAAACTCCGAGCCTCGATATAAATGGCCGATGCCCCCATCATGGAGGCTGATCCTCCCATTCGGTAGAAGACGTAGTCCAAAGAGCTCAAAGTGACCTGATGAAGGAACTCAAAGCAGAAAGTAGAATGTTGAACTAGCCCCTTGAAGAAAAGGAGTGAGAAGAGCCCATCCTCTAAGTGATCGGATGTACCTAAAAGACCTCCAAGCAACCGGATGTAGCTGAAGGACAACAATGTATGAGATGTCTCTATTCAATTATTAATGAAACGACTCTTTAATTATTGTCAGAGTTGTTGAATTTTTGTAGCCATTTGAATACAAGTTTTCTTTATACAAACAAGTTGTTTAAGGATCACAACCAGCAAGGTGGTAGTACAGGATAAGTGGTCTCACAAGTGTTAAGTGCCACAGTTAGCAGTTCATGCAAATGCCAAGTGTTTGTAAACATAGAGCAGAGAAGTAGGAGAGGATGTAGGAAGGCTATATGATATCTGCCTTGGAGCCGTATGGGCCCAAGTGCTTGTAAAAGGAGAGTGAGGGAGGTGAAAGAGAGTACAGGGTTAGCCCTTCCTTCAAAAGTTGGATTGTATAAATGGTCAAGATTTGACTTTGGTGTTGAGGATGGTGTAGATTGCACCATACCTTAAGGGCATTAGGGGCAAAGCCTATCCCTAACCTTAAGGTGTTCTCATGCATATATTGATGATTATGCAATACAACATAGTGTACAAGTAGCTATCTCTTGTGCACTCCTCTCTCTCTCTCTCTCTCTCTCCACTTTATCATGGTATTGGAGCCAATGGTGCTCATAGTCCTTCATGAGTGATAAGCCCTTGCTTCTATCAAGGCATCTCAAGACCTCCCTTTGAGGCATTCTCTATCTTGTGAGATTTGTGAGGTTTCTTGCATGAGAGAGTTTCATGAGAGAGTACAAGCCCTTGTGAGAGAGGTAACTCTCTTTTATAGAGTGTGTGGGAGGTTGGCCTAAATCAAAGGCACCTCTTCTACATCAAAGAATATCACTCCTACATCAAAGGAGATCACTCCTATATCATAGGCACCTCCTTAAGAGGGGGCCTTGCATTACATCATCACACATAGCACTAATTGTGCTTCACACACACACACACACACACACACACACATATGTGACTACTACTATATGCACACATGCACCTTAGAGCAAGCCCTTAATCACAAATATCCCAACAGGTTATTACGCTCTTGGAGATTGCACTTGCGATAGAGAGATCATGTCCTTTCAGTTGCTCTACTGCTGATTGAACATTTTAGAACTTCAGGGCTCCTCTCTTATCAGGAAAGAAGTGCATTGTCTTCTTTAGCACATCTTGGAGGTCTATTAGCAACCTAGAAAGCTTGTCTCCACCATCTGCATTAATCTGAGTGTTGGGATGTACATCTAGAATATCTTGTCTCTTCCACTGCTTCTCCAAGAAGTGTGCTTGAAAATCACCTCCAGGATTTCTTAGCACCTTTTCAATCATGCTTTCAGCGATGCTAATCATAAGACCTTGACGGACTTTGTGTCCCTCTCTCATGTTCACCTCCTATACCAACCTAGTGAAGTTGGTAAGAGAATCCTAATTGGGCTTTTGAAGAACGAGTGAGATCTCCCATATGTCACGATTTTAAGATCAGGGGAGGAGAGGCTCTCGCACTATGCTGTAGAGGGGAAGAAAAGATTAGGTGAGAAGCTCCCAAATTGTGCATAGGGGGAGGAAAGATTATGTGAGGAGATTTCAAACTATGCAAACACATTTTGGAGCTCGGTGTGTCCAAGGGTATCCATTATCAGAGGGGATAAAAGTTGCAGGAAGAGTGCAAGGGAGCAAGGTCGAGAGGGATAGAAGACGAAACAATGAAGGAAATGGATAGTGGAGGCTTAAGTTTGCAGTTCGAGTGCAAGGGAGAAAGAAACGATCAAGAGGGATAAAAGATGAAACAGTGAAGTTCCATGGAATAGTGGAGGCTTAAGTTTGTAGCCCGACTGCAAGGGAGAAGAAAATGGTTGAGATGGATATCAGACAAAACAATGAAGGGAATGGAACTGTCAAGGTGACAGCCACCATGGTGGTTGGCCCAAATTTTAATTAATTCAAGGCGGCATTACTACCTTGCATAGCAATGAGTGATTAGAAGTGATTAGGCTTCATGATTTATGTTTGTGGTAATTACTGTCACTTTTCGCCAGTGGTAGCGGCTAAGATTCCATCGAGATGGCGGCTAAGATTACCAGCCACATCTGTGGGCAGTTAATTATTGGCCACCATCGAAGTGGCATATAATTACTCACCTTCTAGTTACCACCACTGGGTTTGCATGATCACTAGAGTGCAATTAATTACCAGTCTCACTGGGCTTGCATGCTCAGTAGAGTGTAGTTAATCTCCACATTTAATTATAAGTTCATTATCAGGTGAGTGGCATCTGCTTCATGATTACTAGCCACATTGTAGTTAATTGCCACTACCGTTGATGGTGAGGTGGCTGGGTACCGCCTAAGATTCACCATGCTGGCAGCTAATTACCAGTCACAATGGTGGCGTGCAATTAAAATGTCTCATGATTATTTGGATGGCACCCTCCTCAAATTTTGATTAATTAAGGCAGTGGTTTAAAATCATTGATGAGTTATTTTGATATGGTACACCTCTTTCCCTTCGGGCTTCCAATCACTGCGGTGGCTCAAACTTTGATTAAAGGTCCATGGCATTTGGCATCTGGCTACTTTGCTCTCATCCGCCCCTGCTCTGCTACTTTTCTCCACACACCCTCCTCCAGATCTCTTTTGCACCTGCTCTACTTTGCTCCATGCTCCCTCCTCCAACTCTCATCCACTCATCTACTCCCCTGCTCATCCGCTCTTTTCACCATGCCTATTACTACTATCACACCTCGATGCAACGTGATCCCAATCTTGTCTGCCTTCTCGTATAAAGTCATTGTGTTGCACTCGTTAGGACTTGAATGCTCGCTCTTGTGGAATCTCTTCACTTCTCAATCAACTACCCCCACATCTGCATGTCACCACCTTGAACGGCATGCAACCTCTGGCCTCCTCTATATGGTTATGCTCTATGGATTCCCTGGAGACGTTGACAAAGGGCTAAGGATTTTCATAGGTAGAGTTCTCTCATCTTGTTGGGGGGGCATATTCTGAGTCCTGCATTTGTGCAATGTGCACGGGGTCTTCAGCCTCTCCACACCATCTCCCAAAAAAATTTGAATGCAGCAAACTGGGCTGGCCTCTGTGAGTATTAGCAATCGGCAATACTCAGTTGTACAAATATCCTCTTGCTCAACGAGGCTCATAACCACTCAACAATGGCTAGATGTAATCTTTTGTCCTCTAAGGCTCTCAACAATATTTTGGCTCATTGGGACTCTAAGGCGCTCAACAAATACTAAGTTTTTATAAGTGTAATCTCTTTTGTTCAATTTTTGTCCATGAGGCTCTTAGTATAAATTGTTGTTAATTTTTATATAAACCACTCAACAACAATTGCTGAGTGTTTATCCTCACTGGATGCCATATTTTGGCCTAGATAAAGCTCTCAGCAATTGTTGAGTTTTTATAAATGTAAGATCTTTTGTTCAAATTTTGCTCCATGAGGTTCTCATATGGCACTGTCAGGCCTCCAATCACCGCGGTGGCTCGAAATTGACTTGAATGGTTATCTAGATGGCACCACCAAGCCTCCAGTCACCGCAGTGGCTCGAAATACTTTTGCCCTCATTTAGGATCTATTACAACAAGGAATAAAATACCAGTAAAGTAGGACTACATTTTCCTTGGTTTAGGACCAAAATAGCACTAAAATAGCTCCAACAACCACTGTGGTGGTTGCATGGAGATACATCTACAAAAATATAATTAAACTTTTAGAAAATTCAATTGACAATATGGCCCTTGAGGGGTCCCCTCTAGGGGCAACAGCCATATTGGCATGCATCATACAATATCCAAGATGCCACTGGACAAATATGGCATGTTGATATGGCCCTTGTCCCTAAAAGGGGCTCCTCAAGGGCCATATCGACCATTGCATTTTCCTTGGTTGCATAAGAAAATGCATTTTCCTTGGTGCACTAATATATAACTCCAAGAACCGGCGTGGTGGTTGTCATAGATCTCCTTTTGTTTGCCAGTACAGTGGTCATCATAGATCTCCTTCTGTAATAATAAGTAAAAATAGGTAACTCCATAACTCCAAGAACCAGCACAGTGGTCGCTCCAAGCCAACCTTGACTTTTCATGATCTACACCCGTGCACTACCTAATGACGGGTGGAAAATCTGCAGTAAAAGGATGCACGATGATAGGTGGTCAAGCCAGAGAATACGCTGCGCGAAGCAAGGTAGAGCTGCACGATGTAGTCACCCTAGAGATTGTGCTACACAAAGCAAGGCAAAGCTACCATGTGTCAAGCTCCGTGGTGTTCTGAATGATAGATTGTGTCTCATTATTATGCTAGTGGGACATCATGATGTTGAGAAAATTTTCGGCGAGAGTGTGGGTCCACCCCAAATTCAAAATCTCACCAAGGAGCACGTCACATTGCGACCCGACTAACAACACCTCTAGATAAGCTAGAAGCATTGTGCAATGGATAGATATAGATAGAAGCTTGTGCATCATAGAAGCATACCTCGAACTCCTAGCAATGGTGCCAAAAATATGTAGTCTCCGACAATGACACACGTGTCATGGGGGTCTTGAGGAATGCCGTCAAAGCCTCTACTCTCGAGCAACTCCTTGTGGGAGCTCCATAAAAACAAATAGCCCGCCTGTGTCACCCAAGCACCTACCGGATCGTGTGCAAGTGATTCAAAGGGAAAGAGAGGGGAGAGGGGGAGAGAAGAGGAAAGAGAGCATGAGGGAGGGGGATGGGAGCAAGGGAGAGTGGCAATCACAAGACAACTCACAAGGAAGAACAAGGAAACTCAATGCAAAAGAATGAGAGAAATAGAGCTTCTATTCCTTGAAAGTACATAATGAAGACCAAAGTCAAACATTTGGCCTTTTATACAAGTCCCCTTTTGAAGGGAGGGCCAACCCTATTCCTTGTACCACTCTCTCTCTCTTTTGTTACAACCACTTGGGCCCATCTGGCACCAAGGCAAATGCTAATTCTCTCAACCCTCCTTTGTCTCCAATGGCTCTTGTGTTATCCATACACCTTGCCAATTTAGGCGATCCCGACGGTTACTTCGAAACAGAGCCATTTGTGGCTCAAAGCTCGTAGGGTTTGGATAGGTGGCTATGAGCAGCATTCTGCTGGGATATTCACTTTTTCCTTCTTCAAGGCCATCAACAGCCAATCTAAAAAGTTTTTCAATATGAGAGTTTTATCATGAGCATGAACCATAGGGCTTACCTCCATGCCCTTCAACGGTACCGCACTAGTTTTGGGAGGATTGGATCTAGATTCTCGTAATTTCGATGTAATTGGTCACCCTTTTGCCATTTTTTGCTAGCTTCTCAATCTGCTTCAAGGTTATCATTCGGACCTCTTCCTGGTCTTTCCACTTCCACTGCTTTTCTTTCTTTGTTAATGCGTCCACTTCAGCTTCTTGGACCGGACCATTAGACCATGATACTACACACACATTAATCTTCCCTGGCTCAATATACAAGAACTTTCTATGCTTTGTGCATGTCAAGCAAGCACAGTGCTGCAACTCGTATAGGTGACCTGTGGACTCGGTCCGACATACTAATGTGTCATCCCATTTTTTGATCAATCCCAGATTTATCTATACCGGTGGGTCGGTGCCTATTGTCCAAATCCCAATTTTCTCTTTGATTGTAATTGCCTTGCTGATTCCAATTGTTTCTTTGTTGGATCTAGGCCACATTCTTTGCCACCACTGGATCAACCATGGCTCCTGTTGCCATTGGACAAGGTATTTGCCACACCAGATTCATTTGATTGTTTGGTTTGTACCAACAAGCCTCTATTGGGTAATTTTTCTTGGAAATCCCACACTTTAATTGAGATTCTTACTTAGTGGCTCCTAAAATTTTTAGTTTTTCTTCCAACAATTTCTCTATCTTGCTGGTTTTCTTCTTTTGCTTTTTGGATTTCTTTGACTCCTTTTTACTCGATTTCTTCTTCTTATGCTTCCTCTTCTTCTTTTTTCTTTTGAATCACTTTTGGATTCATCACTCTGATGCTGTATCATCATCCGTGTCACTGTCGGATTCATCTGTGTCTAAATCTGACCCACTGTCTGAGTCATTGTCCTTGCATCAGCCTTTGAACTATCCGCACTATTTCCACCAATTCATTAAAGCCATCTAGGCTTCAGATCTCCAATTTGCTCACTGCACTGTCGACAAATTTCTTTCTGTAATCCCTTGTAAAAGTATTCTGCCAATGTCTTGGTTATGGGTCTTTCCACCACATCTAACTGGGCATTGAGGTTCCTATATTTCAATGCATAGTCTTCCACCATCATTTTGTTCTAATGGAGCTCTCGCAACTTCCTGTAGATATCATTTGGTGCTTTTTGCTTATGAAACCTGTGTAGGAAAGCTACCTTTAGTTCCTTATAGTCGGCAAACTATGCTAGGCCATACGGGCTAAGCCAACTCATGGCTCTACCACTCAGGGTACTTGAAAACTGTTGTAACCTTTTTGGAACACCGAACATGCTATCAAAGGCACTTGCATGCCATTTGGCTTTGAACTACATCATATGGCTATCCGAATCATCCTTCTTCTGAACCCTAAACTTTGTGAACTTGCTCTTTAGTCTTGTTGCATTTGGATTCATTGAGTGGGCTGGTGGAGCCGGTGGAACAGGTGGTGCTGGTGGAACTAGTGGCACTACTGGCACTACTGGCACTATTGGCACTGTTGGCATTGTTGGAACTAGTGGCGCTGTCAGCACTTGTGGCACTACCAGCACTACTAATTTAGTACTCCTTTTGAAGTGTTTTCATTACCAAATTTAGTTGATTTGCTGAATTAATTTGTGTATTTGAATTGGCTTACCGTATTCCATAGAGCAACCGGATTTAATTGGCTTACAGAGATTCTTGGCTCTATAGGATTTAAGAATGTTGTGTTGAATTGGCTTACTCGATCTTTTTGCTTGTTCGGATTGAATGAAATTGCCATGTTTGGTTGTCCAAAGCTTGATGTAGCTATGAAGAAAGAATCTAGCAGCTGTGACATACAAGAGTGTCACCAACCCAAAAGAGCAACGGATAGAGTGATTCAAGGGCTACATAAAAGCTAGGGCCAAAGGTGCAAGTATGATACACTTCTTTGCTAATGAAGAGGCCCATAAAATTGACAAGGTATGGCAACCTGTCAAACTTATATGCTCAACTGTCATGAGCTGAAGGTCTTCTGATGTGTGCATGGCTAAACGTCCGTTGGCATGTGATGTAGCATCTGTCAAAGAATCAATGTGGAGCCGATAATATAAAGGCATAGAAGCCTAGAATATCACTGAAAAATCACAAAATATCCTTGAGGCATATGTAGTGCCGAATGCTGGTGTCAGGATCGATCTATAATCCTGTGAATCCAACCACTAATTTACATCAAGTATGGACTGTATATGATAGCCACAAGTGCATGATGAAACACTGAGGTTCCCCAGGTTACACTATGGATGAACCTGATGATGTCCACTGCACTGAACTATTGCATAAATACCCTCATGTTGAAGAATGATCTGTCGATCGAAGGTGGTGATAACTGGATCCAAGGGTAGTGCAATGCAGCATGATTGAGTCGATGCTGAAATGTCTTGTAGACTAGTCTATGTATCTATACTACTAATGGAAACTATGTCCGAGGATATGATATGATCCGTATTAGGGGGAGAAAGCATTAGTGATGGATGCTGGAATGGAATTAGCTAAAGAGATGAATGCGCTGCTGCATGTATCTCTGCATGCTACTAGAGATGTGAGCACCTCATACTGAGGACTTACCTATTGAATAACTACACGATCATAACTGAACTCCTATTGTGTATCTACATCATTTGGTGTGACAATAAATGGCATCGGATCCATGCATGAATGTGATGGATATACATCACTAGAATTAGTCTGTGCTAATGTAGATGGGACTTCCTTGTGCTTAGGGATTACTATCAAATGCACCTTATGTGGAGGGCTTACCAAGAAGTATGCATGATAAGAAACTGAAGGCTAATCCATGTTAGCATCCTTGTCCGATTTCTCAAGGCCAATGAGGCTCGAGTCTACATCATAAACTGGTACATACCCTGTGGCAATGAACGGTCACAGTAGGTTCTCTTTCCACTCACGGATCTCATCCGGAGTCATGACTGGTATCTCATCAATTGTGTGATGTGGATAAGTCCATGTTGGAGGTGGTCTGGTGCTCTGTGCAAGATGCTTACCTATGTATCAAAGCAAGAGTGTACCCATGAGAACACTGTGTGAAAGCTGCCACTAGGAAGCTTACAATGAATCTATCAAAACCAAGTCATGTGACAAGAATTGTGTGTGTGCCAAGGATCAAGCCTATAATGAAGATGACAACTGTGCATTGGGGGTAGCCAAGAGGCTATACAAGGCTGATGGATATGTGTAGGAACCAATGCCAGAAAATAGTCTTGATGTTACATGGGTGGCATGTGTGTGTGCAAGAAGAATGCAACAATCTTGAATCTAAGGAAGGATCGTGCTGCCAAGAGTCAATCTAAAGTATTGAAATGCCAAACACCGAGTATTGAACTGGTGTCAGATGTGTGAATGTGTACACCGATGATGGATCTGATGGGATTCATGCCGGTGGGAACTAATCAAGTGATATAGCAATGGATTACTTGGCTTAGTTGAATTTCCTCTATGGTTGTGCTAGTTTATAGCTAGACTACACGTCGAAGTGTCAAATGCAACAAAATGACTTTTAGTTTGTTCATTTTATGTGCTGGATGGCTACGGTGAAAAGGACTGGATGATGCTGATCTATGGAAAATTCAAATAGTAGATCTGAGTTGCTCAACGCGTAGAGCATGATCTAGCAATCATTTTTTCTTTTTGGACCACCGTGAAATTCCCTCTGGATCAAAAGCTATAGTCATTTGAAAAAAGTGCCAATGTCCAAGGGAGTGTCCAAATGATGATGTGGCAGTGTGAGGTCACATGCCAAATGCACTGTGTGCCTGTTGTGAAGAGATAACACTACCTAGAGGGGTGCTATGCCATGTGGCATGATGACATGGCATGCTGATTATGCATACTAACAAGGCAACTGATGACTTGGCACTACTGAGGTGGCCAATGGTGACTTGGCACTGACCAATGATGATGTGGCCATGAGGTTAAATGAAACCTAGCCTTGGTTAAGTAAACCCAAGTGACTTGGTATAGATAAGGTAGAGAGATGATGTGGCATTTGGATAATGCTCTGCCATGTGTCAACCTTTGAACCCTAGGGTTGCCAGCCAACACTTAACCCAACCCTATTGACTATGTGGAATTGCCACATGGTCTAACGTGCTTTTGAGGCAGGAGATGAAGAGCAACAACGTTGATGGCAAGGTGGATGAAGGCGACGAGCTACGTGCTATTGTGTTGAAGGAGCATCGAGTCACTACTGGAAGATGTCACTATTGTAGCTGAGTGAGGCATGGAGTAAACCTCAAGGGCAATTGTTGCTTGCGTTGGTCATCGTGAGTACTGTCCATTGTGAGTGGTGCGCTATTGCTTATAGTGTTGAGGAACTGGTGGAGTGCCAGTCGTTGTTTGTGATTCGGTTGGAATTGTAGAGCGCTAGTTGGTCATTTGAGGTAGAGCTTCTGTCGGGAGGAGTTAGAGGTTGTATGTCGATGAAGGTCATCTAGGTCATCTCTATTGATGGACTTGCTTGTCATGGTGTGAGCACCTAGTTGCTACTAGAGTTGATGCTTAGAGGCAGTGCGAGGGCATGGAGCATTAAGAGCTCATTGGAGTTGCTGGTCAACCATCACTAGGAGCTTTTCATCACTCATGAGCTGGTCGTTGCACCTAGGCAGTGTGCCTAGAGTGGGAGAGAGCTCGTTGCCTGTTGTAGCTATTGGAGACTATGGCTTTGGTGCATCGGTCAGCCTGTGGGTGTAGTGCTGGAGGTTGATTTTGCTGGTTGGATGCACATCTGGCATTGGGGTTAGGTGCATGAGCTTGTGTTGTCGATAGCTCAGTAAAGCCTCTTGTGGGTTCATAGTTGATGGTGGCATTGGAGAAGATGGTAGCCCTTGTGCAGAGTCGTTATAGCCGCTTGCCATTTTGTTGGAGTTTGGTTGCCCATATGGTTGTCTTGAGCTCCTTGAATCTTGGTCGCTGCCTACATTTGTTGAAACTTGGAGGATCCGTGGAGGTCCACCGCTTGGTTGAAGTAGAGCGAGCCTTTGCTCGACTTGTTGTTGTTAGCTGAACCATCTATGTTGGTCCTTAATACTCTTTGGAGAACTATAAGACACACCTTGAAAGTGTAGTAGAAAGAAGAGCAGAGAGATTTGACACACTCCAAAATCTCACAAGAACATCTCTCAAAACATCTCAGTGACCTAGAAACCTAAGGTAGGAACCTTGGAACCTTTGAAAAGCTTTGAAAACCTTGATTGAGGTATCTAGGTGGCATGCATGGAGCTTAGGACTTAGATCAAGGACTTTGTGTGGCACTTGAGTATGCTGTGGTATGCACGTGTGGACTATTACCATTTTGTGACCACTTGTAGACATGGATGAAGACCTCAAATGAGGTGGTAAGCATTCCAATTAGCATGAGCATTGATGTCATGTGCATGTAATGGAGGGGTAATGATGCATGGAGGTATGGATATCTTGTCATGGCTCCCACTATACTCGTATTTTAGAGTGACCTTTCCCTTAAGGTATGAAAATTTTGGAGGTTGTCCTGTTTTCTAGAACCCCCACTCTTGTTGTGAATCCATTGTACCTTTCCCATCCCCAATATTAATTGCTTGCCTATTATTCTTTAGCATTTTATGCTCCCCCCCCCCCCACCATTTCCTCTTAACCCCTAGTTATCAAGTCTTAAGCATGTTGCTAGATTAATAGGGTTTAACCTTTTATTTGTCTACAAATTAATGTTTTTTCTCCCTTCACATATCAGCTTCAATTTTTACGATTTAGCCACACCATTAAACACAGTTTTCTTTATAGTGGGGTGCAATCCTAAATAATTTGATATGCGAGATGGTGAATTTGTTTTGCTTGGATCAAATCTCACCATTGCAAATTGAAGAAAATTATTACTATGGTATGTGTTTACATTTTTCTTCTATAAAAATTCAAAATGGTATCCTAACTATGCCATTCCTTTGTAAATAGAGAGCCATTAATTGAATCTCAAAGTGTGTTTGACAATAGATAATCTTGATTAAATCTTATTTACTGGGTAGTTTGGGCCTCACTTGATGTGGGTTCTATTATAGCTATCACTCTTGAATCAATAATTCTCCTAATGGTATGCCATCCGATTAAGCTATCCGCCTAGTTCGCTACTCCCTACTCAGTTGTCACCTCGACTCCCCCGCCTGTGCTTAGCCTTCTTTACCTCTTCTCCTTCATATTACCTCGACTGCCCTACTTCTATCTGGCACTCAACCTAGATTGCCCCGCCTTTAAACTGCCTACTCTACTTACTACACTATCCTCTACCTTTGCCTGCCCACTGCCTCGACCGTAGCTCCCAATCTGTTGCTCCTTAGTGTGCACATCAATTATGAATTCATGATGCCTACGATGCCCATGGCTTCACTGCATATTGCTTCTCGAATTACCCGACTCTTTGTTACAGGCACTTTAGACTTTAGACGGTTTGATTCATTGATTAGTTTCTAACTTAAACCCCCCCCTCTCCCCCTCCGCCAAACTCTTTGTATGCTAACCCGCATAACCCTCTTTTTATATTTCCAGTCATTTTTACCCACCCCACCCTGTTTGTCCTAATGCCATATTCTACCCCCTTACCCCTCACCATTCCCCTTACATTCATGATCATTAACCTCCCTCTATAATTCATTTATAAAATCTTTTATGACCCTTCTCCCTCCCCCCCCTTTTTTTCTAACCTAGTATCTAATTTCTTAAATCTTATATATTGCCTATACTAACCTATTGCTATTATTTTTCATCACTATAAGCATTTCTCTTTGTCAATCTCTTTATTGTGACTTATTCCCCTTTTTTTTACTCTTTTAGGATACATTACTAATTTCTCCTTGACCTTTATTTCTTCCCCTCTTACCCTCCTTAAAGTCACTAATATACTAATAAAAACTTCCCCCTCCTTTTACCTATTAAGTCTTAAGATTCCCCCCTCTACAATATTACAACTCTACATTCCCTCCTTCCTTCCCACCTATTACCCTTATATGCTAGTACCTTTCCCTCACCTTGTTATTCCCATCCATTTCCCCATTACCTACCCTATTACTCTAAGTTCGTTGTCACCACTTGTGGCCCTTTTTTACTTACACTTTCCCTTAAAAAAATAATCCAAATTTCACACTTAAAAAGCTTCAATTCTCAGAATTCACTCGTGATCACTCCAATCCATTCAACACTCATAAGTTTAAAACAAGCTTGATGGGTTCATGGTTAAGTGTTAATTTTATTGTGACCCTGATAACAAGGGAGGGGTGTTTATGACACCTATCTTCCCAACTAAGCGCCACGTTTTTCTTGTTGGATGGTGGCAAGTAGGCAGGCTCCCCTCTTTAATAAAAGTGATGCTTGCCAGGACTTATACAAGCTCAACTTCCATACGGTCTCGACAAAGTTATTTCTACAAAAGTGCCCACTGCTAGTTTCCTTTATAAACAGGGATTCACCGACTTGTACAAACTTTTCTGTTAATGCAATTAGTCCTTTTTCATTGTCAAGCTTCGCTCTTTTGTCTTTTCACTATGCAAAGGGGTGTTGTAAAGTCTCACACACACACACCCCCCGATCGTAAGGGTGGGAAACCAAAATGCCCAATCTTTGTACATGCAGGTATGTACATGTAGGAAAAAATATCTGGTATGTACATGTAGGGAAAAATATGCAATAGTTGAACATTGTTGCATGTCTCAATATTGAATTGCTACTACCAAATTTTCCACATCATTTATTTGTAGTCACTTGAATGTTCTTGAAAAGTTTCATGTGCATAAAACATTGATTGCAAGGTGGAAAATCAAAATGCCTCATTTTTATATGTGCAGGTCCTACATGTATGAAAAATATGCATCGATTGATCGTTGTTGCATGTGAAAATATCGGATAGGTACTAAACTATGCATTAGGGGGGTCACTATGTATAAATTCTATATATATATATCAGGTGTATTCAAGTCCTATTTGTAAAACACCTTATTTGTAAATTTATCATGAATAAAAGACACCCTTTTTCTATTCAATCTGTGAATATCCCCTTTATATGATACCCTTCTATATTTTAAAAAGGTTGTAAAAATGAGTTTTTAAAAACTCCTTCTATCGAACCCACGTGATACACTTACATATTTATGAGTGACCCCCCTGAGACTTTGCATTGGTTTTATTTCTAGTAACTTTCATTTTCTTGAAAAGATTTATTTTCCTCAGATACGTATTGGAATGTGCAACCAAAATTCCCAATTTTTGTACATATGGATGCCTAGATGTAAGAAAAATACATATCAATCAACTATTACCACATGTTCCACTATCAAATTTGACTAAAAATTTCCACAGATATTATTTCTAGTCACTTTCATGTGCTTACAAAGTTTCATGTGCATTGGACATTCATATTCATTGGTTGACCATAGCTGCATGTCCAAGTATTACATTGGTACCAACCTTTGCATGGGTCTTATTCTAGTCACTTGCATGCACTTGGAAAGAACATCAAATACCGATTGCAGGGGCGGGAAATCATGTGGGTGCCTATGTGTAGGAAAAATACGCATCGACCTACTCTACTACATGTCCTAGTATTGCATTCAAACCAAAATTTCCACAACTCTTATTTCTAGTAACTTTCACTCTCTTGAACAAAAATATGCATGTCTTACCATGCAAATGACATTTAAATCACATTAAACTTTGCAAGTGCACGAATATTACTAATATTAGATCCTTGCAAAGTATCATACCCATTGAAGATATACATTTTATGGTATAAGCACATCAATGCATTTTTTCTTAATATTTATGGATGGTGCATGATTAAAAAACTAAAACACACATGTTTACGATGCAAATGCTATCTAAATCACATAAAGTTTGTGATAACATGAGTAATAATCACATTAAAACCTCTCAAAAGTAGCACACCCATCAGACACATACACATGGTGATAAAAGAACATTTTGTTAACACTTGTGCAAGATGCATGATAAAAAACACATAAAATACAGATATTTTACAATGCAATTTATATCTAAATCACATAATTTTTTTTCATAACATGTATATTAACCATATTAAAGCCTATACAAAGTATCATACCCAATTTCATAAGAGCAAATGAAAATTCACCATCATAATACCAACATACTGGTTGTAACTAGCAAGGTGGTTCTTATTTTAGAAAATCAAATTTTGATGTAACAATCTTGTTATTTCATAATAAGTGGGATGCCTTTCTTTGATGATTTTTTTAAATGGTATTGACTGCTCTAATTGATGGTTTGACTTGAAGTATAAGGGATTTTGTGCATGATGTGTATACTTCATCTTAGTGACAAAAAGAGGATCAAACATTTTTGTAAAGAAGATTCAATCATGTGTCTAAGTTAATATTCCATAAACATTATATGAGTCACATCACAAGTATGCCTAAAATGACACATTACCCAAATGATAACAGAAAATAAAAAACTTCTTCTTACAAGCCCATTACAAGATAACCAAGAAGTTCTTAGTACAACATAACAAAAGGTTCTTATTACAAGACAAAATAGATCAACTCGTCAAAGATGCACCTATTGTTCCGCTAAACTCAAGCCTATCCATGCACTACTCTCAATAGGGCCAGGGGATGGTGGCAAGGGGGGATCCAAGGGGTAGGTGGCTACAGGGGTGAGTGGATGGGTGAATCCCAAAGTCAGTTTGTGCCCATGAACTTGAATCTTATGCTCCATCAACTTGATGGCCTCCTAAAGAATTTCAATATCACCCTTTCCTTGGTCCTCTGGATCCATGATGGGATCATGTAGAGTGGGAATAAGGTGTGATATAGGGAGAAGTTTCCAGCCTACTTCGTCATTCTTAATCAACCCAGATTGATGGTATATTTCCTCTAATTGCACTATAAGTTGTGCTTTGGTAGGGGCCCTTGTAGTCATATTTAATGGCATTTTCGATAGTGCCTCTAATCATGCATATTGTTGGTATAGTGACTCCAATTGCATTTCCAACCATGCTTTCAACTATGCTTTGGTAGAGACCTTGTGGCCATGTCTAAAAGGAGATAGAGAAGATGGCAGTGAGGGGGGGAAAGAATGAGGGGAAGAGGGATTGCAAGGGGAAAACATGGGGCCAAGGGGTAGCTACATAGTTAGGGATGCACATATTCATCCCATTGGTATCCCAAATTAAGTTGGGATCGGGCATGCGCTCTCTATGTTGCAATTCATCTCCTAGTTTGTCATCTTCTGGAACTATTTAGTGGTTGCAACTGATTCGTGGAATAGGCAATTCACTATGACTACAATAGTGCAGGAACCTGGAATGCTCTAATGGTGTTAATAGCCATTGAGCATGTTAATGGATCCAGCTTTTAAGCCACAAATGGCTTAGTTTTGAAGTAGTCTCTGGGATCACCCAAATGGGCAAGGATAACAAAAGAGCCATTTAGATCCCATGAAAGGATAACACAAGATCCATTTGGAGATAAGGAAAGGTTGAGAGAATTAGCATATGCCTTGGTGCCATATGGGCCCAATTGGTTGCAACAAGAGACAATGGTAGAAGGAATAGGGTTGGCCCTCCCTTCAAAAGGTGACATGTATAAAAGGCCAAGTGGTTGACTTTGGTCTTCATTTTTGGATGCACAAGTTTGGAAATGCTCCTAGTTAAGCTTGAAGCTCTGAGTAATGGGTATATGATGAGAGAAAGCAAGTGCAATGCAAAAGCATACCTTGAACTCCATGGTAGTAGTGCCAAAGATGTGTTGTCTCGACGGTGACTCACGTGTCATGGGGATCTTGAAGGAATGCTGATGGAGTCTCCACTCCAAGCTACTCCTTGTGAGAGCAATGCAATCCGCAAGTGTCACTCAAGTGGCTCCCAGATTGTTGCAATGTGTTTCCACAAGAGAAGGAGGGGAAGGGGAGAGGGGAGAAGAGGGGGGAAAGGGAAGGAGAAGAGGGGAATTTAGGGGGATGGAGTGGCAAAGACAAAGGCACTACAAAGGAAACAAGAAAACACCCAAAAACACTCTTGGAAGAGAAGAGGGAGGTCCTCCCATGGTGGGATGAAAATATGATAGAAATACATTTGAATATGGATGGGACCATGTTTGGGAATTTCCATCCTATTTCCTCACATGTGCTAATACCCTAGAGCTTATCAATAAATCGCCCTAATGGTGAGTTAGGTTGGTTACACATCAAAGGAGCGCCTGCCCAAATAAACATATTATGGGCACGGGCGGAGAGAATTGCATACACACCGCCATGTGCTAGTGGTGGAAATGCTCGTGTACATGGTAGGTGGTACAGGGTTCAAGTCCCACCAAAGTCAGACTTCAATTTTGGATGACTAGAAAACCCCTGCCTGGGCACTTGGGCGGGGGGGTCTTGCACACCCAAAGTTGGCCGACGTGCAAAATTTGCGGGACTTGTAAAGTGCCGCCGTGTGGCTTCTCGCCATTAATGTTTTGGATGGGTTGGCGGGTGACCCGCCAGTGTGTAACCGCCCTTAATGGTCCAAATCCATACTTCATCCACGTGATGAGGGTGTCGAAACCACCATCTCCTTTGATACCATGTTAGAACTTATGGCCCTTGCATGGGTGCCACATGGAACCACATGGTGTACCTAGCTAAAACAAAGTTTCCAATCCCATTATATTTCACACCTCTAGGCCTTATATGCATGATATTATAATCTTGCACCTTGCACTTGGGATAAATATTTAAGGGGTGCTGCCACATGGTAGCCCCTTCATTGTGCCTTCATGGCTTGGATTTCCCATAGAACAATTACACGATTCCAACTGGATAGCCCCAACACTAGGGTGAGCATTCTCCTAGAGGTAGATGTAGAAGAAGGAGCTCGTAATGCTTGCATGCAATAAGGAAATATGCAAGAGCCAACGTGGAAGAGTTGAGCAAATGACAACCAACATAATGCACAAGAGCTTCAAACCTAATGAATTACTTTGCGGTGTTGTTCGTATATCGTCTTTTTCGAGCTCCCAAGGGAGAAATTAATGAAGGGCTATTAGAACTATGACATGTGGGACTTAAAGGTATGACAAAGGGGTCCATTTACCCTCCCTAGTTAGATATGTCCCTGTCTCCCTTAAATTCATTGCTCCTCCTTTTCTTCTGCTCCCTGATCATGCCTCTCCTCTTCCCCATACATGTTCATCTTACCTTGTGCCCTCTCTTCCTATTGCACTCCTCTCCTCTTCCCTTTTCCCTAGTTATTGGAGGATTATAGGAATCTAATGAATGGATCTTCCACGATGTTTATAGATGGCTTTTTCCCTACTCTTTTATAGCTCCTCTTACGTAATGGTTGGAGTCTTCATCATATATAGAGTCTACTTGACTAGTTGCTCTACAATATATATACTTTCTAAGAGTACCTTAATATCTCGAGCCATTGTTTTTTTGGGAGCAGTTCTGTGAAAGTCGGTAATTTCCTTGGCACAAACAAATATGTCCCCTTATAGTGAAAACTTAGAAATTTGTATTAATTTATAACATCCAATTGAGAAAGCTCTCTCCCTTGGATGAGGCAAGAGCGCAAGCCTATAAGTATTTGGTTATGGAATAGGGAGTGTTCAGAGGGCGATGAATTAAATCACTGTAATTATGTTTAGATGTAATCAGATTGATGAAAAACATAGTGTGCATAGATTGTTGAATTGACGAAAAGAAGACTCAAATTTGGAAGAGTTTTTGTAGCCCTTGATATCAATTTAAGATCAAGGGGTTAGGATTGAACACGTCGCTCAAGGAGAGCTCTTAAATCCAAAACTCCCTCTAGGTTGCCTATTGTAACAATTCGGGGAACTTTAGCTTATCTACTAATCAATTGGATGAAGAAAGATCAAAGATATAAACATCTTTATTCATATGTCTATAGTTCGTGTGACAATATTGTATAGATTGCAATGAGTATCAGTTATGAGCTCTTGTGAGCATCTCCTTGTTCATGTATTTGTTGGGCTTCAACTCCCAAAACGCACAAAAACAATATGAGCATCACGAAGTCAATAATAAATCACCAACGCTGACATTTGTAGGGAGGATCGGGTCCTGACGGACCCTGTATCGTGTCTCATGTCCATGTTTTTTCTCATTCGCTTTTTTTCTTCAAATTTTTGATTAAATGGTAAGAGTCATGTTCAAATTTGAGTTAGTAATTATGTGCTGCACGATAGAAGCATAGTTAATATTATATCAAAGGATAGGCGAAAAGCATAGAATTGCTTTTGTCATAAATATATATAATTCGTAACAAGCACATGATTGTCAGCATTGTCAGTGTCTTTAAGCAACAGTGGAGAAGGAAGGAATGGCTGTGAGCAATTTGGGTCAGTCATCCAACTTGCTCGTAATGGCGATCCCTTCTTACTTCACAGCTTGTCCTCTCTACCCATCAACTCTAACCTCTACCATCCCCTCTGCCTCTTCATCTTCCATCTGTTTGAATTCAAGTATCCGATCGGGAAGACCGTTCCCTAAGACCGCACGGGCTGAAATGGGCGGTGGATCCACCGAGTCAAGTACGTTGGACGGCAGAGAATCGGTCGATGGACCAGCAGTATTGCTCGCTAAAGATGCCTCTGCAGTGTCCGAGGCAACCTTGGCGGCTGTGAGGACAGTCTTTGACGATGTGGAAGATGCTGAGAGCTTGGATGCTAATCCCCCGCGTATCTCTCCAGAGCTGGCAGCCATTTACGCAACTTGCAGATGGTGGATATGGCGGGGTTATAAGATCAATTACGCCGTCCAAGGGAACGGGCCTTCGATATTGCTTGTGCACGGGTTTGGTGCCTCTATCGGTCATTGGCGCAGGTCAGATCACCTATTTTTTCCCCCGATGTTAGTTTACCATATTTTATGTTTCGCAAAATCCATCCATTATTTATGCGCTTCTGGGCGCTTATCTTACTTTCCAGGGTGGATGAGTATAAATAATTTAGACGTATGCTGATTCTTAGTCTGATACAATAGAACCGTTTAGATCAGAGTTTACAACCGAAGCACGAAGCCAGGGTATTAATTGAAAAGATATTTCCTTTTTTGCCCAAAAATAAAAGCATACTTCCTTTGAAAAAAAACTCAATTTATTAGGCAGTTGATTCATGAATCAATCAAGGACGAAAAGCATGGTGGCTATGGAGAGAGAGAGAGAGAGAGAGAGAGAGAGAGAGAGAGAGGTTTATTAACGTCTACGAAAGACTGAATGGTCTATGAGAAAACTCGATACAATGAAAGCTAAGGTGTGGGGCCACTCAAAACCAGCACCCATACCGCAAGATTGGGGTCTGAAACAAGAAAATAGATTTGTCGTTTGTACTTTGTGACTTCAAACTTGTTATTTCAAGATTGATGATTTCCCGTCAACATTACATTTTTCATATTTTATATACATGTAACATGTTTGGCTAGAGAGAGAAAGAAAATCTATTAACGTCCACTGGAGACCAAAAGGTCTATGGGACAGCAAGAAATCCTCTAGTACATCTGCTTTAGGGAGGGCACATGGCAGCTCCCAAGGAGTGCAAAAAGCAACTTGAGAGACAGAGAGAGAGAGAGACTTCATTAAAGTCTTCGAAAGACCGATGAGTCTATGAGATTGAACATGGTTGACACATCCGACAGCCCCAGGGGGTAATGAAGGTAGTCTTGATTTGATCTTCCTGGGCTATGGCTATCTGGAAGTACCCTGAATATCCGTCACATAAGCTGTACAGCCACTTTATCAAGAATATCATCCAAAAAAGGCAGAGGATAGTGGTTTCTCTTTGTCACTGCATTCAGAGGTTTGTAATCGACACAGACTCTCCATTTGTCTACACCTTTTGGGACTATGACCACAGGATTTATCCAATCGGAGTGAACTACAGGATAAATTATTCCTGCCTTGAGAAGCTTATCTACCTCTTCCTTCAGCACATCTCCGGAGGCTTAATCTCCTTATTTTTTGAAAAACAGGTTTGGCACCTTCCTTCAGCTCAATCCTCAGAGGCTTCCCTTTAAATCCCCTGATCTCCTCATAACAGGTGTGAAACAAATTGAGGTATTTATGCAACATCTTCAAATATTCTTCTTTCTCCTCAACATTGAGATCAGGATTCAATGATTGCTCAATCAACACCTGGGTTGATTCTTGAGAACATTTGGGCTGCATTAAATCCTCGATAACCTCAAACCTATCCACCTCTTCCTCACCGAACCCTGCTACCCCCACAAAATCTACCTGTGAATCCTCATCTACCAAATCCACCAATGCTATTGTTCCTTCATCACTTTCTAAAGTCATCGAGCTCTCACCTCATTGCTGGTTTCACTTCTCTCTTCCTCTTCACTTGCTGAATCTGAAACTTGAGCCGTGCTTACCATATCGAAATTCAATTTCTTCCCATTCGTATGTACAGAAAAGATTCCTCTTTGCCAATTCTGAATTGCACCTACCTACCTCAACCACGGCCTTCCAAGAATCAAAGGATAGGCTCCCAACCCCGCAGGCATCACATGACAATCCACTCGACATGAAACACAGAATGCCTCAACCTCCAGGCCAGGTACTATCCCTAAAGTCTTCACCTTGGAGTGGTTTGCCATTTTGATGCGATAACTAGAGGAGCAGGATATCTTCAATCCTAGTCTCTCCACTCAAGCCTGAGTAATCACACAAATCTGTGCACCCCCATCTATATAGGCCTCTCCAAAACCCTTTTCTTTATGCTAGGCTTCTACAGCAGGTAAAAGATCTGGCAACTCTGAGACAAACATCATCTTAATTGTACCTTTATGAGAGTTCCTCTTTGCTGGATTTACAGCCCACCTCCATTCTTTAAGCTTTGGGCATAGACCAATCATTTGGGCAAATGTAATGTCTGGTTTCCTCCCTGAAAGATCTTCCACCAAATCATAATCTCCCTGCTCCTTCTCCATGGGATAATCTGCAGTTATGTACTTCCTGCTGGGCTTTTTGCTCTTCTTCTTTTGGTAGGTCATCATCTCCTCAGACTGCTTCCCCTTCTTTGCACTCGGACCAACCTCCTCTTCTCTATCTCTCTTCCCTAATGGCATGACATCTTTAACTTCCTCCAACTCCAACAAGTCAAATGTAACTTCCTTACCTTTTCCTTTCTCTTCTGCAGTGGCTTTACAGATTCCAGAGGTACTAGGCTGACCTTCATCTTTTACTTCTACACTATGATCATTCACCCTATTATTTAACCCTGTTGGCAATGAATAAACATCACCTCCAGCACGAGGAGGCTTATCACAGTGTGTGCTGTAATGTCCCCACTCTCCACAATTAAAGCACCGGACACAAGGTGCAAATGACCCTTGACCTCATCCTGCCTGCCACGGGCCTGAATTATTTGAAGAAGGCATGCTGCCTCTGCCATAACCACCCGATGATCTACCTCTTCCCCTACCGTTCATTAAATTCAAACTCAAACTCTTTATAAGCTCTGACATTTCATGAATTTCTTCTTTTATATTCTCCTCCTTCCTGGCTTAAGGCTTTTGTATTTCTGGCTTCACATGAGAGAGAATTTTAGGCACATGCTGAACCATTGGCATCTCTTGCATCATTTGTGACAATCTTATCTGCTTCCTCTCCTTCTCTTTTGCTACCTTGATGTCAGAAATTATCTCCTGAATTTCTCTGTTGTTCCTGACTGATGCTGAACCGATGCACTGACTCAACAGACTCACGGGCGATGGCAGTATTACGATCCTCCCAGCCAACTCTCAAGGGCATGATACGTATTCATTTTTTTTCTTCATAAAACATCACTACGTATTTTCTTCATGTTTTTCCTTGAGACCCACATCTCCCTAGATAGTTCCTGGCCACATGTCTACATTTTAGGCCCTTACTTAGATGCATCCTTTTTTACCCCTCTCTTGGAGTTCCTTTAAAACAAATTGCCCCTTGGCAATTTTCACATTTAGATGCACCTAGGCCCAAGCCCTATTAGAACTATCTAGTCAATGCCATTACGCCCTCACCTAGGACCTTGGCAGTTACTTCTCTTGACCATTTAATTACGCACATTAATTATTACAAAAGTTGGTCACCTTAGAGAAAATGCCCACCGATCTATCCGAGGTCATGCTATCTCGGCTAGAGCATAACATTCCTTCCCTCTTCAAGCATCAGCGTCCTCGATGATGAAATCTGGGAATGCTCTCCGTAACTGGTACACGGATTCCCAGGTAGCTTCCGATAGAGGCTGACCATGCCATGCAACCAACACCGTGGGTATCTTCCGATTTCGTATTTGCATTGTTCCTCGGTCCAGGATTCTTGTTGGTTTGCGCCTTGCAATATCCTCTATCTCCTGAAACAAAACCACACCTTCGATTGGTGAGTCACCTGTATGCAAAAATTTCTTTAAACGCGAAACATGAAAAACTGGGTGCACCTTACACCCCTGTGGCAATTCTAATTTATAGGCTACACTGCCTATTCTTTTCAGAATTAACCACGGCCCACAGTATCGAGGTGATAATTTAGCACACTCTCCTGAAGTCAACGACTTCGAGTGCGAAGGAATTCTGAGAAAAACTTTTTCTCCTTCTTCAAATACTCTTATAGACCGATTTTCATCCGCATACACCTTGGCTCTATCCATAGCCTGGCGGATATTAGCTCTCGCAAGTGCTAGCATCTCCCGCATCTGAACTACAAAGTTCGCGGCACTAGGCACTTTCTGAGGTACTCCAACTATAGTTGGATTAGTTGGTCTATAACCATAGTTCAGTTCAAACGGACTGAACCCAATAGATGAATGTTTCCTATCATTGTAGGCAAACTCCAACAATGGCAACCACTTGTCCCATGTATGTTGCCTCAATGACACATATGCTCTCAGCATATCCTCTAAAGTCTGGTTGACTCTCTCTGTCTGACCATCCGTCTCAGGATGATCCCCACTACTCATTCCCAACTCGGTCCTTAGTGTCTCAAATACCGCTGTCCAAAAGTGACCGGTAAACCTGACATCTCTGTCTGACACTATGGATCTAGGTAATCCATGCAGACGAAATATATGTCTAATAAACAAATCCGCTACTTGCGGGGCACTAATAGACTCTCTAGTCGGAATGAAGTGAGCCATCTTGGTTAGACGATCAACCACCACAAGGATAGAATTATACCCTCCTTGTGTTGCAGGTAGCCCTACAATAAAATCCATGGAAATGCTCTCCCACTTACTTAGTGGTATTTCCAAGGGCTGTAAAAGTCCGGGTGGCTTCACCCGCTCGGCCTTACTTACCTGACACGAGAAACACCGTGTCACATACTCATGAATATGCTTTTTCATCTTTGGCCAAAAGAAATCTCGCTTCACGAGATCGTATGTCTTCTCGACTCCTGGATGTCCCGCACACGGGCTATCATGGCATTGTCGAATGACTCTCTGCCTGAGATCATTCTGACCAGGTACTACAACCTTGCCATTTCTAACTAGCATATCATCCCTTATGGTATATCTTGCATAAGTTTGGCCTTTTCTGGATGCCAGGTCATCCTTTTCATTTTCCCCGGGTTTTAACACATGAGCTTTAGGCCATAAGCTCTGGACAAACTCGTCCACCTTTTGAGTTTCTCTGATCTCGGTCATTAGAGCACTCTCTAATACCGTGAAACTCAGATTGTGCATAATGCGAGACAACGCATCAGCTACCTTATTGTCTTTTCCTCTTCGGTACCGAATCGTTAGATTAAACTCCTGCATGAGCTCTACCCACCTAGCTTGGCGGCCCCTCAAGTCAGGCTGTTTACAGAAATGTTTCAGAGTATCATGATCCACATCCACATAAAACTCTGAACCATACAGATAATGCCTCCATGTTTTCAAAGCATGGATAACAGCATACAACTCCAATTCATGAGTTGGCCAATTCCTTTGAGAGGGAGAAAGCTTCTTGCTTTCAAAGGCTACTGGCCTTCCCTCTTGAAGGAGGACTGCTCCTACCGCAATGCCACTTGCATCGGTTTCTAGGAACAACGGTTTCTGGGGATCAACTATTTTTAACACCGGTCCTGAGACCACAGCTTGTTTTATGGTGTTAAAACTTTCTTGTTGATTCTGTCCCCAAATAAAAGGTACTTTATCTGAGGTCAGATTAGTCAATGGCGATACTATTTCGGAATATCCTTTGATATGCCTTCTATAAAACTGGACAAATCCCAAGAATGATCGCAACGCGGTCAGACTCTGAGGGATTGGCCAAGTTAGTATCGTAGCCACTTTCTTCGGATCCATTTCTACCCCCTGTGGAGTAATTATGAACCCTAAATATTCAAGCCTAACCATACACAGTATAGTTTTCTTTTTATTCACGTAAAGACTGGCTTTCCTCAAAGTACTGAACACTATCCTTAAGTGTTCACAATGCTCAGTAACACTTTTACTGAATATCAAAATATCGTCAATAAAGTGTACTACGAACTTTCCGATATACGGACGTAGTAAATCATTCATAAGCATGACGAAGGTCGCTGGAGCATTGGTAAGTCCGAAGGGCATTACCAAAAACTCATAATGACCAAACCTGCTCCTGAAAGCGGTTTTATGCACATCCTCGGCTCTAATCCGGATCTGATGATAGCCGCACTTAAGATCTATTTTGCTGAAAATCACGGCTCCATGTAATGCATCTAGCAAATCATCAATCCGAGCCATCGGATACCTGTGCTTAACAGTGATATTATTTAATGCTCTGTAATCTATACAGAGGCGAAACGTATCATCCTTTTTCCTCTTTAATATCACTGGTGAAGCAAAAGGTGAGAAACTTGGTTGAATCTGCCCCAACTTGAGGTATTCTTCCAATTGCCTACGCACCTCCGCTTCTTCAGTAAAACTCATTCTATAGGGAGGTCTATTTACAGGTTCTGCCCCCGGGATCAGTTCAATCTTATGCTGAACTTTCCGCTCTGGAGGTAACCCATAAGGTAGTTCTTCCCTAAAACATTCAGAGAACTCCTCTGTTATAAGATTAGCCAGCTTGGCCATCTCATCACTTTGCGTAACATCAGTGCTAGTCGAAGAATCATTCACCGACTCTACCGATGCGGTGCAAAGGTACAAAAACTCTACTTGAGCCTTTCTGATTTCCATCACGGAAACCAACGGTCCCTGAGGTATATCTTTTTCACCTCGCAAGACATAAAGCACATCATTCATCTTGAATTGATGTACGCGCTTTTTCCAATCAATGGCTGGATTCTTCCTAGAATGCCACGCCATACCCAGGGCTATATCCGCATGAGCAAGCTTGGTCATTTCAAAATCAAGCTTCTCAGTATAGTCCTGAATCCGAAGCTCCAACTGGGTAACCCTTTGGTCCCATACTTCAGTTGAACTTCCATCTGCCATCCTGACTGTATACGCATAGTCAGATGGACTTGTCTTTAATTTCAGCCTCTTCACGAGCTTGGAGTTAATCACATTGTGAGTTGACGCTGAGTCAAACAACACAATGACATCATGACTGGCCACTTGCCCTTTCATTTTGATCAACTCCGTATCGTTGAAGGCTGTATACCCCGTTGCTGCGGGCTTAGATAGGATGTTATCAGGTGCACTCGTCACTAACTTAGCAACAGATACACATAACAAACAAGGTACTAACCTCTGAGAAGGTCCCGCCAGTTGCATCTGCATATGTTCCGCATTGGGACTCTCTTGCATTTCTACGTCGCATTCAGATATTATCATATTAGCCGTGCGACGATCTTTGTTCAGTGGACAATCCTTCCACTGATGTCGCTGAAGGCAGCCGAAGCACAATCCTTCTTTCCTAGCTTTCTCTTTTTGTTCAGGGGTCAATGAGGACTTTGACCAAGCCCGGGCTGCCATTGGAGTTATTTTCCTTTTCACCCCAACGGTGGTACTTGTTTTTGCTGGTCCCTCAACCGGCTTCACCTGCTTGGTTTGGCCACTTGGCTGCGAGACACTTGTCTTTGAAACCCATTTCCTCTGAAATCCCCCTTTCCTCGGGTGCTCATACTGAGTCCCTGCCTGCACAAATCCACCAGATCTGCCTCTGGCATCCTCATAGTTCAGGGCTACTGCTATAGATTCATCTAGTGTAGTCACATATTTAGCCCGAACTTCCATTTTCATCTTGTCGTTCAGTCCATAGATATAGTCTTTTAACTGAACCGACATAGGGAGAGGATTTGTTATTTTCATAACACATTCTTTGAATTTGTCAGTGTACTCTGCCACTGACAAGCTCCTCTGACGAAGATTTCTATAAGCATCCCAAGCTCGGGATTCTTCATCAGGTGGGAGAAAGTGTTTCTTGAATTCAGCTTTGAACCCTTCCCAGGTGGTTGGAGCAACTTGATCCTTCTGTTGCTTTATCCACCATCTATCCGCTGCCTCAATAAACAGGTGTGTGGCCTCGCGGATCTTCTTTAGATCGGATCTAATCTCACAAATGGCGAAGGCTTCTTCCCACTTGTGCAACCAAACCTCGATCACATCAGAGCTGCGCTCGGTCATCCGACCAGCGTACTTCTCCGGTCTATAATTAGCAATATTGGGCACTTTGACCCTAGCGCGCTCTAAGGAATGTACACTGGGCTCTGGCTCTGCTGGAGCTTTGCCCTTGTCAATCCTAGACGGTCTAGCCGACAAGGCTTGCACCATCTCCCTAATCTCATTTTGACCAGCATTCACCTGAAGCTGCTGGTTCATAATCTGCTGTAAAGCATCCTCTAATATTGAAATCCTACCAATCAATGTAGGTGCTGCGTGATGTGACATCTGTTGTGTAGATTGAGCTCTAGACTCACTAGGATTCACCCTTGAACTCTGCCCTTCTGCTTCCATAAGTTCACAATGGAAGAGGGGTTTTTTTTTTTGTTTTTTGGTTTTCCCCCCTTCTCTTATACACAGAAAAATAAACGACAGTCCCTGCTGGAAAAAAAAAACGAACTAACAGGTACTTAGAAATTTCTTTCAAATGGACAAACGCTCCTTGGATTCAAGTCCGTCTCCTGCTCCGTTATCCCCCTTTGATTTTTCTGCATAGTTGCGAATCTGCAGCGTGCCATTCGTTTATTAGTGCTGGGCTCATCGATCTATCTGTTCGTTGGTGCACGATGGAACATCTCCCCTGTTGCAAACTTCCGTTGCTTCTATTTCGGTATGGAAGTTGTTATCGTCGCAATCACGGCAGTGGCAACAACCACCCTACCGTCGTATTTCGTGATCACCCCTATACTATTCGTCGAACACGTCGCAGGCCAGCATGGATCCTGTCTGTCCGTCGTAGGTCATAAGTCCGTCGAGCCGCCACACGTACGCTCCACTTCTTCTTAAATCCTTTGCTGGTTCCGTCGTATACCACGATCCCTCTCTGAATTCCTAACCTGTCGTCTGCTCCAGAACTCGACGATCACGCTTTGCGTTATAGGCCTCCACGTTCATCAGAAATTATCTCCTGAATTTCTCTGCTGTTCCTGACTGATGCTGAACCGATGCACTGACTCAACAGACTCACGGGCGATGGCAGTATTACGATCCTCCCAGCCAACTCTCAAGGGCATGATACGTATTCATTTTTTTTCTTCATAAAACATCACTACGTATTTTCTTCATGTTTTTCCTTGAGACCCACATCTCCCTAGATAGTTCCTGGCCACATGTCTACATTTTAGGCCCTTACTTAGATGCATCCTTTTTCACCCCTCTCTTGGAGTTCCTTTAAAACAAATTGCCCCTTGGCAATTTTCACATTTAGATGCACCTAGGCCCAAGCCCTATTAGAACTATCTAGTCAATGCCATTACGCCCTCACCTAGGACCTTGGCAGTTACTTCTCTTGACCATTTAATTACGCACATTAATTATTACAAAAGTTGGTCACCTTAGAGAAAATGCCCACCGATCTATCCGAGGTCATGCTATCTCGGCTAGAGCATAACACTTGAGAGCATCCTCATAGGTGACCAGCTCTTTATATTCAATCTTTATCCTAATCTCCGGCTTCAGACTAGCAACAAACCTATCCTTTTTTATGACTCTGGGAGGAACTTCAGGTAATAAGGCCACTTGCCATTTATTCCACAACATAGTGAACTTACCGACACACTCATCCACTAACTGAGTCGGCTGTTGTTGCAATAAACATAGCTCTCTCCAAATGTCATCAGGATCTCTATCACACATAAACCTGTACAGGAAAGTTGTCCTCACCTCTGGATAAGTCGGGTTTCTGTGAGCACCCTGATTATCACGCATCCTTGCAGAGAAAGTCTGCAGCCAAGTTCTCGCTTCTCCCAACAGACAAAAGGATAGAATCTGAAGGACTTCTGGAGCATTCCTGTCTTTAATAAGAGCTGTGAACTCCAAGCACTCTAAAAACCTCTCCGGGTCTTCATTGGGCAACCCGTGAAATCGAGGAAATTCATGAGCCATCTCTCCTCTTGACTAACTTATCTCAAACACACTCCCAACCAGAAATACCACCCAACCTCTTCTGGGAAGAAAACAAAAATAATCTCTGTACTGAAGAAAACTTACCCTGCATGTGACTGGCATTCTTCTTTCTAAGAGCAATCACTTTCAAAACCTTTTGAACCTTAGCACGGAGACGTATCACTCGAAGTTCAACATCAAGGCATCTATCTCTCCTTGTCCACACTCCCCACATAACTCACAATGAATCACTCTCATACGAGGCTTTGTCTTCATAGTTTCAATCCCTAACCACACAGAAATTCAAGCAACATTCCCCAGCCAATCTTTTGGGCCGTTTTGTCTTGAGTACCCAATCTCAATTCAAAACTCCTCCTGTCCTCAGCAGGATCGCCACAAAGATGATAAGGAAAAAAAGGAAAGACAACCGGGAATAATGTACTTCACCACGTTAGATAGCTGAGACTTCATAGGGATCAGCTGCAATGTGGGCTCGTAGATGATGAGCTTATGAACCAGGTTCCAGAGCAGATATCCAGAGCACACAAATAACAAGTCAATCTCCCACACAATCTGACTGGAACACACACACAGGAACACACAGACTCTTTGAAAGAAGAGAAAGAAGGCTTTGACTTGTTGTAGCTCTGTGTCAACCAAGAATTGTTCATACACCGAGTCGCTCTTTGTACGACAAATCAACCACACATGATGTATCTACAACACCTCCTTCCAGCAGCTTGTATACGATAAACAGCTCGTACTTATGCTTCTTGTACTGAATCCTCATGCACAAAGAACCCCCAAGAATGCTAATCCATCGAGTCATCCCCTCCACCTATAAACTCATGGATCCTCAACGATCAAAGTCCCTATCATGACTTCCGTTGCATCTGCACACAAACTGTAGGTCATACTCAGAATTGTAAGCAGCCACATCACGAGTGCTTCCAGCAGCGACAACTCCCAATCTGTCTTCTATTCCAGCTAAGCTCCCCCACGCAGCCTGCACACTTGTGCGTGATTAAAGGTAACAAACCCACATCCCAAAATAAGCGACTCGTACTTCATGTCGATCAGCCCGTTAGCTCTCCGCTCAGCTAATCGTCAGCCTGTCTTTTCTCTTCCATACTACAGCTCTCGGCTCAGCTAACAGCCCATCAGCCCTGTGCTATTTTTTTTCAGATCATCACACCCCGTTGACAGCCCGTACACAGCCCAATCGCTCTCTCAGATCATCACAGCCCTCTACACCCTGACGCACTGCTCTTGTACAACAATTTGGAGCCCGTGAACCATCCGTTCATCGACCAGCAGATCCTCTCCTCTCTCCTTCTTCGCTTTCTTCCCCCCAACCTGATCTCTTCTGCTCATCCACATTTTCCAGAACTCTCCAGTAGTCGCCATCCCACATATCAGCCCACTCGTCAGCCAGAGCATCCCCCTTCGTTGATCACGTAGCCACCTTGCATGCATACATTCCCTTCCAGATTTTCCAGCCACGTTATTATGTAGAATTTACCACTCTTCCATTTAAAAAATGCAAATATCCCCCAAGGCACATTAAATGCACATTTTGGACCTTTGGTCACACAATTCCCACACACATTAGCGTGCACATTAAGGCTTGCATGCACCTACGTACACACACATGAAAAGCCCCTTGACATGGACACTAGAACATATCAAATTCCTGTAACATGCAAGTACACATTGACTCATGAAAATATAAAAAAGACCCTTCATGACTTGACTTTACGTGACCCCAAAAACATTTCACTTGACCACACATTGGACACCCTTGCTCTGGAAGTCTAGTACAACCACATTGCATTTCATCATTTCCCATGAAGTCCCTGCAAAACATACTTTATTGTTTCAAAAAACTATACATTAGTCCATCATGCTTGTGAAAGAAAAATCCACAAATGCCAAAAGCCCACACCTACCCTAGATGTGTACAACTATATGCCTACCCACAGCTATATACAGTGCTCAAAAACTTGATACAGGTTTTGTCCTATCAATGTCAAAGTCGCTCCCAGGCTTCATGTGGAGAATTTACCGAAGCCAGTTGATCTATTTGAGAATTTGCCAATTGAGAGACAAAAAAGGCAAGTGCGTTCACATCCATGATCACCCAAGCTGCCATATCTTCGGGTCGACGAGCAAAAAGCTTCTTGTCGGCTCCAGATAGTATCCCGCACATGTCTCTCTTGATTAATCTCATCTCCATCTTCATCTCGACGGACCAATTATGATACTTAGTTCCATCAAATCGATCCTTCTTTTTCTTCAGAAGCCCCTAGGCTTACCCCCACTAATCACCAAGATGGTGGTTGGAATCACAAAGAAACACAAGATCTTTGCGTAGGAGAGTGATGCTCGATGTAAGTTTAGAACAATACAAGGATCTCATAAATCTTTCACCAAGAAATGCTCACAAAGAAATACACGGGCTTTGTGGATGGCCTTGGAGGAAATTGATGAAAGGCTCAGTCAACGTTGCCGTTGACTTGATAATAAGAACCTTGGAAAAAGGGCCCAAGGGGCTTAAGGACACAAAGATTAGTGGCCACGTGTAAGCATATGAGACACCCTTTGAACCTTACTGAAGAAAAACCTTTGTTCAAGAAACAAATGCTGAAAACAATTCCGTTGCGGCTGAACGTCAAGAGGCTGATTTGTCGTGCAATAATTCCTGGAGCAATGTGGCTTTAGAGATATTGTAAGAAGTCATGTGACAGGAGACAAATCTCAGAAAACCAAATCTGAGAATTGTTACGGACCAGGGAAACGACGATGACTGATATGCCTGAAGGTAAACCGATTGCCTTCCGAGTAGAAACACTATGAACCAAGTGTATACACCTCGTCTTGTTCAGCTAGGCCTCTAGCAATAAGGGTTTTTTAGAAATGTTCCTTTATGCAGATCAAATCAAGTTGACGATTTAGATTTAGAAGGAAGACAACTTCTCTTGTAGGTAAAAAACAACAAGGGAAGGAAGAGTCCTGGAAACACAAACCTTTTGGGAAATTCTGACACAGGCAGATCATTCTGGAAAGCCTCCTCATCCAGATCGTTCAGCCTTCGACGCTCAACTGTCACATGGCCGAATTTATAGTCACAGAAATAACACTAAGCAAAATATCACAAAGGGAGATGCCTCGGTGCTGCATGTTCTCAGAATCAAGAAGCAACCAGCTGCCCAATTGCAAGCTAAGAATAAGTGTCCTTAAGGCTCAAGCACAAGAACCAAATAGGGTACTCATCACAATCACAAAGCAAAGCAACCATAATAATATAGGCATGGGGTGAGACCACTTTCTTGGAATGGGTAGATATCTCCCATGAGCCTTAATCACAAGGAAATAGTTGCACAGTTATCACGGAGACACAAGAAGAACAAGCAGAAAAGATGCCGATTTAATGAGAGCCCTTCAATCGTTGAAAACGGATTGAGTTGATGAAGCATAATACCAGCAGCTTACACAAAGTTGCATATAGTTTCATGAGATTTCGGTTCACAAAGAGATTACAGCTGTTCTCCACATGAGCACTACCAAGAAACCTGGACAGAGATAGTGCTCTTGAATCGGCCAAACACATAGTTGTTCCAAGATGGAACGGAATCACGATACACAACAAGGGTTTGAGATAAGCCGCCAATGATGGCAATACAGCTCCAAAAACTGATCTGAAAAAGATATAGAAGCTGCCTCTGCGACTATCTTGTGCCCATGAATAGATAAAATCGCCCTTGCACTCTTCACGCTGTGTACGTTCTTCAACTAATACAAAGTACTGCAGCTCCGTATTGGCAATGAAGTGGATATTGCTCTCTCTCAACACACTTGTGAAGAATGGAAAATCTGATCCAGAGCAAACCAGGCTAGCCCTCAGCCTAGCGAAGCATGTTGAAATTGAGAGAGAAGTGTGGAATGAGAATTAGAAAAGATGTCACAAAGCAACACAAAGTGTATTGATCACTAAGAGGATAGAACTCAGTAGATATCTTACACACTCATGTACAAGACCTTAAATAGGCAAAAGGAAGAATCCACTCCACCTCCTAGTGTCTCACATGCAATGAGGTGATCACAGTTAGTTGCCACACAGCACCTACATGTGTCATAGGCATAGCACACAACTAGAATCTTAAGCAACACACTCCACTTACGTACACATAGCCCCATTGGTATTGGATGCTATAATCATCTATTTCTCAACAAAGAGAGGAGAAAGGGAGGAAAGCGTGGTAGATTAGAAAGCTTTATAAAATGTGCCGTATAACAATGGCTGAATGTGATGCTTTGTGGATCATTGTAGAAACGTACATTATATGCATGTGTTAACTGCAAGGATTTTTGTTCTTTTGTTTGAGAATTACAAATGTTTGGAAATAATACCAAACTTTTGTAAATGCCTACTTTCCAAGCGTATGGCAACTATGAATTGGTCAGCAGTGCTGCGAACATTTCTTGAGTCAAGGGAAACATGGAACGAAGACTGAGAGTCAGTAATCAGCAACCATGGAACAGAAGCGATGTCCAAGTTACGGAGCAGTTATGGTAGGGGCCCCAACATGGAGTCTATACACTAGTTGAGCAAGTAAGCATGGCATCACAATCACAATTGCAAGAAGACCCCACAGTGTTGGCAATAATCCTTGCAGTGCAAACAGCACGAATCTGAGGTGGCAAACGAGCCAAGTCCCCATAGAGTCCTCGCCTGGTTGGGGTTGGGAAAGATGGAGACCCCAGAAATGCCACCTAGTTTGAACTATAGGGTGCAGTAATGCAGTGATGTGGGCATTGTGTACCAGAATCCTCTTTAGGAGGGAATCATCATAATACCTAGCACTAAGAAGATTTGGCTAATTTCAACTCCTGATTCAGGGTAGCCGTTAGGGAGAGGGTTAGAAATCTTTTTGATTCCATGTATAAAAGATTTTGAATCCGGAGTTTCTGGGACTGTATAAAAGCCGCACTCTCTTCTGTGTGCAGGGGTATGTTGGAGAGAGACCTTTGTTTTGAGCCATTGTATACATGAGTATGTGTTCTCAGGGTGTTGACTGTTGAAGAATAACATTGCACGTTACAATCTTCTTTTTCCTGTTTTTGGTCTGTGGTTTGATGGTTTTTCCGCCAGACTTGAGGCTGGCGGACAGAAGACACTTAAGAATCCTGAGAGAAAGGGATGTAGAGAGTGGGCAACGGCAAGTGCAACATTTGCTCGATTCTTTTATTCATTTATAGATTCACTTTAAGATTAACGAAGGTAGTTCTGGGTTCTTTCTTCAACCTCCTCATGAGAATGAAACATAAGACTGTAATACTAATCCATGATCAGAGTAATCTGCAAGTCTGTTATGAGAACCAAGGTCAAGGTAATTTTGGTGGTCTAACAAGCCCGACTCCATAATTCCGATTTCCCTGAGGGTTTGCCCATCCATAAACAAGAGCAATTTAGGCTTGCCATTTAATACAATAGATTAGTCTGCTCTGCTTTTTTGAAAACTGCCATAGGTATATAATGCGGATACACAAGATTAGTCTGGTTTTCTTTTTGAAAACTGTCATAGGTATATCGTGGAACCTTTCCTTTCATATAGTTACACCCAACATTGAAGTTTAAGGGCCATCTTAAGAGTTTTGGTCTTTTTCCCTTTTCTCTTTGATGCCAGTCAAAAATATTGGAGTCGTAGCATGGAGCAATAAAGTGTATGTGATGGATTTGTTAGGTCTGGGTGCTTTTTGAAGGCCTTCCAATTTTAATTATACAATGGAAACCTTGGCTGAGGTGAGATGTTGGTGGTCTAACATGCACGAGTTCTTAGTTCCGACCTCCCTAAGGGTTTGGCCCATTCATAACCAAGAGCACTTCTCGCTTGCCATCAATACATAAGATTAATCTGTTTTGTTTGTTTGTTGGTTTTTTTGGTTTTTGTTTGGGGGGGGGGGAGGGGACTGCCATATGTAGATGGGACCTTCTCTTTGATATGGTTATACCCAACGTTGAAGCTCAAGGGCCATCTTCTGAGTTTTGGTCTCATTTGTTTTCATCTTTGATGCCTCTCAGAAACATTGGAGTTCTAGCATTGAGCAATAAAGTGTATGCGATAGATTTACTAGGTCTTGGTGCTTCTGAAAAACCTTCCGATTTCAATTACACAATGGAGACCTGGGCTGAGGTGAGATCACTACGAACTGTATCAATTTTAGTTTGCGATTGCTGAAGTCAAGTTCATGCATTGATTCTTTGACTCGATGTCCTCCCACCCTCTGCATTCCCAATGCTAAGCTCTTGCAATAACAGATGCTATTGGACTTCGTGAGAGAAGTAATTGGGAAACCAACTATACTAATAGGTAATTCCATTGGAAGTTTGGCGTGCACAATTGTTGCGGCAGGTAATCTCTGATTTTCTTCTCGAATCCGTGAAGACTTGAAGATTGTAAAACCTTTGGTTTGTGGTTTTGTGCCATTTCTTGCATCTGAGAATGCTTCCATATGAAATTTCTTCCAGGGAAGGATGGTTGAAGTCTGATCCAGCCTTCCATTAATGTATCAGAAGCCCCACAGGAGCTAGTTCGTGGTATGGTTCTATTGAATTGCTCTGGAGGAATGAATAATAAGGCTGTGGTAGATGATTGGCGCATCAGACTCTTTCTTCCTCTGCTATGGTTAATAGATTTTTTATTGCGGCAACCCTCCATTGCATCAAGACTTTTTCAGCGCATACAGTCAAGGTATGTTTTACAGTGTGGTCAATTCTATCGAGATGATACCGCAGCTGTACTTTCTCAAACTGCATACATCCGAGTTGTTTAATCAGTAACATGTTTTCAGGGAAAACTTGAGAAAAGTATTGCAGTCAGTATACTGCAACAAAGATGCAGTGGATGATGAGCTTCTTGAGGTATGCAACAAAGGCTGATACTCGGCCAAATGTTGGGCTAGGCCACTGTATGTTGTATGCCAACTGTATGCTGACTAACCTTTTGTTTGTTATATTATCATATTTAGAAGTTGGTTCAATGTTTGTCAGGTGATTCAAAGGCCTGCACAAGAACCTGGAGCCCTGAATGCATTTGTATCAGTGGTGACTGGACCTCCAGGACCATCCCCCATGTCCCTATTTCCGAAAATTTGTATCCCTGTTCTGGTTTTGTGGGGCGACAAAGATCCCTTTACTCCAATAGATGGTCCTGTTGGAAAATTCTTTCGCAGCCTTCCTGCATTTCAATCTAATGTAGAGGTGGTCTTGTTACAAGATGTGGGTCATTGCCCACATGATGACAGACCTGAATTGGTGCACAGCAGGTTATTACCATGGATTTCGAGCATAGCTCATAAAGGGGATGTGTAGAGCACTAGACTGGTGCTTAACCATGTGAAGAGCCTTGAAAGCAATGATTACCTCCTGTATTATTGTGAACTAGTTCAATGAAAATTCTTTACTACTGGAAAAGATGTGGCATCATGAAGAAATTTTCAGTAGACCTGTTTGTCATAGCTTTTTAGCTGCTTTATTCTGCATGCAAAACAGCAGTTTTTGAGTGCATTTTCTATCTTGTCTGTTAAATTGCGCAAGCAACTTGCATGCATGCATGGACAAATGAGTTAAATGTAAAATTCCTACCATCATGTATAATTGCATGCTGTTTTTGTCCCTTGTCAGATGGCAAAGATTCATAGGCAATGGACTTAGTCTTGTGCTACATTTCTCAGTGCTTGTGTGAGTTCCCTAAGGCCATGAGCTAGTGGGACTGAATCTTCAGCACCCATCTTAACCTAAGTGGTGCAATCTATGGGAGGGACAACAATGCCCAAAGCCTTTTTGAACACATCCACGTGTGGAGGGGGATGATGATCTAGCACATTTGGAACTCTTGCTTTTCAAAAATTCCAACTTGAAACCATTCAAAGCATAAAAGACAAGCAAGTTGATGGCTTGTAGGAAAAAAATGGGAAAGAATGGTTGGCCAAAAGTTCTTAAGATATCAAAGGTTGAAGAAAACTAATCTTGGGGTGAAAACTCAATTTCGGCCTTGGTGTTGGATGCAAATGTAAGGGATCAAGGATTGATCAAAGTGGAAATTTACAACAAAAGGGTTAAGTACTTACAAATAGAGAGAGTCGAGTGATGACAATTGAGATGGAAGCCTTCAAGACCACCCTTTGCGTCAATTGGAGAGAGAAACTTCCAATGCTTTTGTTTAGAGGTTGTTACCAAGAGTTGAAAGATTATTAGATGTCGCAATAGACAACAGGTAGGCAAAATACTTTGTTTATGAAGTGCTTCAAGAGAGAATTAGACATGGCAACCCACATGCGCTCAAAAGGTTGAGAAGTGTTTCCATGATGACTAGGTTTTTAAATCACACCAACCATAATGGATGGATGCTCTAGAGAGTCTAGTTGCACACTATCCATACAAAATGAGGACAATTTATCACTCCTAATTCTTAAGATTACTTAAGGTGAAAACTTTGATGTTTATCATGCACCATTGATAGATCAGCAGAGTCAATATATATGCCACTCGTAGGCCCATTGTTGAGGGAGTTTACATTGTATGTGATATAGTCAAACGAAAAATACCACCAATCCAATTGACTCCATATAAAATGGTGGCACATGTCCTATGAGGGATGAAAAGACTCTAGATTTGATTTAGACTCCCCTATGAACATTTGAGAATTGTTGGACCTCATGCATACCTCTAAAATGTGGGTGAGACATTATGGAACCTATATTCGGTGGGAAGGATATAACAAAGGTCAAGATGGAGCCTTCAAGTACAAAGAGAAATTTTTGGAGTGGGCATGGTGGGAAGTGCTATGCCAAGAAAGGAGTGCATAGAATCCCTTGCATAGAATCCCTTTTGGGGAACCTTTAAAGGATCGTTCACCCTTATGAAGCAACCCAACTATAGCGTCCTTTCTCGCAAGAAGAAATTAGATTTATGGTTTTCTCTATGGAAAAGGTAAAGCTCCTAATCTGATGGGTTTCCTATTGAGTTCTTCTAGCATTTCTGGAATGTTTGTGGTGCAGACTTAATTACATTGATTGGTGCTATCGGAAAGGTTAGTTGCCTCATAGCCTTAATACAGTTCTCCTAAAAGTATAAACGAGATTCTTCCTAGTCAATGACACCCTCTGTTGATTATTAATTGTGTGTATAAGTTTTTAGCAAAGGCTCTAGCCAACAAGATCAAATTCATTCTTGGTTGAATAATTCACAATAGGCAATATGGGTTTGTGGCCAGGACAGAAGCATCCAAGATGCTATACTCAATGTTATGTTGGTAGTAGACTATGCTATTGTAAGGGTTGAAAGGTTTATGATGCTTAGTTTAGATCTTGAAAAGGCCTATGATAGAATAAGTTGGAGATTCATTCTCATTACAATGCAGAAATTGGGTTTTGGAGAAGGTTTTTGTAGGATGACTACAATGCTTGCTAGAGTGTCTCTTAATGGATATTTCCATCAAGGTCTTTCTATGAAAAGATCGATTGTCTGCTTGCACCGTTATTGTTTGCAATAGCTACTGAACCATTGCTGTGTCAAATTGACTTTCATTAGAATCAAGGTGTTCTAAAAGGCTTGCCGTTACCAAAAGATCATTGCTATGCCAAATTGACTTTCTTTTGAATCAAGGTGTTCTAAAAGGCTTGCCCATACCAGAAGGATCATCCCTCTCCTCACAATTCTTTTAGACAACAATGTATTGTAGGGATCAAAAGAAAATGTAAATAATATTTTAAAAGTCTTTCAAGGCTTTGCAACGGCCTCAAATTCTAGGATTAACATATGAAAGACTACTTCCTTACTGCTTAGTTGGGATTTTTTGCCAGATTGGTCAAGTAAATTTGATTTTAGATCGATTATGCCTGGTGATATTGTGAGATATTTGGGTTTCTTGGTTAGTGTTGAAGTGTCTTTGGATGTCAAGTTTGAATGGTGTGAACAAAAGATAAGTTTGACAAGTGGAAGAAGAGAAAATTTCTCATTAAGCGGGAAGATTGATTGTCATCAAGCATGTAATGGCTTTTGCAGTTTATGTGCCGCCAATCTTTTCTTTCTCAAGCAACTCTCTCACCCAAGAGACTTTTTGTGGTGATAAATGGCATGCCTTTGATTAGAATATGGCATCCACTCCTAGATCTGAAGTTGGTCTTGGGCTTACACAGGATGACAAAAAAGTGTGATGCTTTATGCACTAAGCAATTAATTAAATTGAGATACAATCAACCTTGGGATAAAATTCCCTATTATTTCATTTGCCTTAATGGTGTGTAGGGTATCAATGAGGGAACTTGTTCTTTCTAATTGTGCTATCAAGCTAAAGGAAAAAATTTCTCTTGGAAAGGTTTGAGGTCACTTCATAGTGGTAGCTCTTTGGGGAGATCTATCGGTTAGCCAATGATGCCTTTGTGCAAGAATTCTTGCCAGCTCGCATTTATCAAATATTGGCCAAGAGATATTTCAAGAAAAGACTATTGACCTTGTGTAAGGCCAACTGGTATGCGGTCACCGAGCATTGAGCACGGATAGCATGAGCGATAGTCGGGCACTGTTTTGCAGTAGTGGGTGCCAATGATTTCGAGGTATCAATCTATGGGTGAGTAGGAGTGAGTGCATGCTAAAATGGAAGGAGGTTCTTAGGTAGCTTTAACAGCAAGGGAGAGGACAAGAGAGCAATCTCCCGAGCTCTCTTTCTTTGACTTGAGTTGATAGGTTAGGGAGTGTTAATTGCAAGCTGAGGTAGCTTGGTTGTAAACGGTGATTTTGATTGAAAGAATGAGCAATAGTCTCTCTTCTTGGTTTCCACTTGTTGTGTATTTCACTAAGTGTTAAGTGTGAATAATAATTTGGTATTCTCCCATCATCACATTGTTCTTTCTTGTTAGCTAACCTCGATCTCTGAGTGTTAGTTGTTGGCACTTGTTTGCATCCGAGCACCCCTACCTTAGGATTGCAAGAGCGGGCATCTTCATGAGGTACAACACTATGTTGGGAACTAACCCAAGGCTCAATAATTCTAGGTTAGTAGGGTGAGTGCACACAAGTGTCAACATTTTGGTGATCCTGCTAGGGAAGGTCAAGTGAATTGCGAGTTGATAAACTATGAGGGTAGGAAATTTAGAGAAACGAGTTGGTAAGCTTGATGTTAGTAGGGGAAAGGAGGGAGTTCATGCTTAACCATGACGAAGCAAAATAGTTGCTGGGAATCGTGGGTTAATATAGGAACTTTATTCAAGTAACTCCTAGTGAGTGGCAACAACTGATAGAGTCTTTGAGGATCGAGGGGTGGAATAGAAGAAGTACTCAAATTGTTCTTTGATTTCTTTTTTAATTAAGAAATGGCTAACACATGATTGGAAAGAAGAAGCAGATACGTGGTGAGACACGAAGAATAAACCAGAGGTAGTGGCTACATCCAACTATGCGAGGTGGAGTAGTCTCGAAACCAAAGCTCAATGCCCAAAGGAGGATGGCAGGGGCAACTATCCAACAAAAGTGACGAGCATGAGAAAAGAGACTCGGATATGCTACCCCAAGGGTGGAAGTTGACTACTATGCAGAGCCAGAAGGTTAGAACAATGGTGTCGGGCCGAGGCATCCCAAAAGATTGGTGGGTGAAGGCCAATCATGGCAAATGGAATCCAAGCACTCATCCACAGAGAGTTTGGATTTTGAATGGATGGCCATCTCCTCTATGGAACAATAAAATGAATGAGAAAACCAACTCGGAGAGCAGTGAGAACATTGTAAGTGTTACTCGGCTATTGTACCTGAAAGAGTACGTCCAGAAAGGTATGAAGCTAGAAGACCACCAATTACTACGGTAGATGGACAAAGAATCCATCATCATGAAGACAGGTGTGCCTCTGATGGAGAGAGATGCCACCATAGATCAGAGGTCAATAAAGAGAAACTAAGGCAATTTGCCTGAGTTTCTCTCACAACATATAGAGAACCTACTCGACTGATAGCTATATGTCCGGTTGTACCCTTGAGGTTTGAGGACAACACCAACCAAGTCAACGTCCTCACAATTAGGAAGGTGACATGTGGGGAGCAAGTGAGTTAGTTCTTATGAGTGGTAAACCCACCTACTCGGGTTTTTAGGTTGAGAAGTTCAAGTCCAACTCCAATATCAAGGTAAAGCTCCAAAATTTTAAAGCCATAGATGATGAAGATCCTTACAGTCACTTGCAAGGTTTCTTGCATGTCTGCTATCATATCAATGGCACAACCATAGATAAAAATATTTTCCATGTACCTTAATCAAGAACGCTAATAGATGGTTCAATTAGTTTCCAATTGGGTATTTTCCCGATTGGTATGCCATGTAAGAAGCCTTTTTGTGTAGGTTCCGACAAGAAATTAATGAAGAAGACGTGAGAACAAAGTTGAGTAAAATCAAGCAGAATAAGGACGAGTACGTCCAAGAATTTGTGCTTAGGATGAGAGCTCTTATTAATCAATTGAGTACAATTCTAGATGACAAGTCTATGCGAGCCTGGTTTGATCACTGGTTGTATGTACCCAGGTTGATTTGCATAAGCAGAGATAGTCAATCCGACTAGAACCGATGCAGAGCTATTGCTTTAGAAAAAAGTGAGGGTTGGAAAAACAAAGTAATAAAGAAGGATGCTAAGAGTGACACTAAGGAGACTCCAGTCAAGAAGGATAAGCTAAAAACTAAGCTAAGGAAGGCTTTAAAAAAGACATCCAAGGTAAACCACGAAACAATGAGAAGTGGTGTAATAGGTGTTCTAGAGGTCGACATGTGGAAGAGGAATGCAAGACTAAGTATTGCAATACTTGTACCAAGTTTGGCGAGACAATGACTTAGACTGTTAGTTTAATGGCAAAAATAAACAAGTCTCAGTAAACCAGGTCACAACTAATAACCGAGCATAGAGCAGCAAACCTTTGCATCCTGAGCATAAAGGCAGGTAATAATGGTAAAGAGAAGAGTCATTCATCTAAAATTAAGTGTTTCTGTTGTGTAGAAAATAATTTGCATTCTAATTGTACAATCTGGGTGGGAACACTAAAAATTCTTAAAGAATAACATGGATAGGAAAGAGGTAGGTCCAGAATGCCGAGCAGTTATAGTTGTATTGCCAGAAATAGTTGATGCTCAAGTAATCACTTGATCAAACTGGGTAGTGACAACAGTCAAATACTGGAAGTCACAGAAGGAGTTGGCAATAAACATTGCAAGGGATTTGAAAGGGAATGTGCGAGTAGTCAAAAATGCTTGAGCAGTTCTAGCATCCTATTACAAAGTAAGGAGAATCCTCAAGATATTGTTTCAAAGAAGCAAAATTTGCTATGCCACGGGAAACTAGCATAGTGCTAGCTCGAGCATGGGAAGTGTTGAATATGCAAGTCTGTCTAACCTTTGCCAAGCTAATGCAAATAGCTCCATACTATCATGACTTCTTTGTTCAGCGAGTGTTCAGCAGATCAAGGAATCCAATGAGCAAGCCAAGGAAATGTAAACCTTAGCCACCATGCCTGTGATTGATGCAATAGGTGTGGACAAAGAAGTTCAAGTCATCACTTTTAAGATTAAGAAGCATACCGAACCAGGTGTAATAGTGGATAGAGGATCAAGATTGAACATCATTTCCAAAGAAATTGCCCAAAGGCTGAAGTTCTAGTCATATAAACCATCGCCATTCCAAGTGCATATCGCAGATCAATGACCAATTGATTCTAAGGCTATGCAACAAGATTTGGTGATCTCAATAGGTAGCATTTATTAAACAATTAGTTTATTGTGATCACTATGAAGCATCATGCCTACCCAATTATATAGGGGAGACCTTGGTTGAAAAGTGCAAAAGTACTCCATGATTGGGGTACAGAGGAGATGACCATTAGGATAGAAGGTCAAAATGTGTGTAGACCGACCAATCCTCAAAAAGTTGAGTCGTTGTCATCCCAAGAATCTAGATGTTAAAGATCCATTTCTAAAGATGTTGAATCTCAGTTAATAGAGTTGCATATCCTACTTGTGGGTGAGCTAGACATTTTTCAAGTAGCCTGCTGCTATTGACATCAAGCAAAAATTGCACGATGAACATATTACTAAATAGAATGATATTTTTCTAAGCAATTTTATAGAGGACATTGAGGGAGAACGAGAGATTGCTGGAAAACCAGTAACAATCACGTGTCTTAGAAGTGAACAGTTAGTTCGAGAACCTACAAAGAGTTGAATCTAGGAGCACAAGAGCATCCAACCATGGTAGTGGTGGTAAGTGCCAACCTATCTATTGAGCAACTCTGACTGACAAGGGATATATTTTTCAGGTACAAGGATGTGTTTGCATGGAGTTATAGAGATCTAAGAGGAGTTCCTCTTGAACTGTGTTAGTACAAGATACCTTTAGTACCAGATGCTAAGCCAATTTGGCAACAAAGGTATATGACAAATCCCAACTATGCCAAGCAAGTCAAGGTCAAGTTGGATAAAATCTTACAAGCTAGATTTATATATGCGATAGACCAAAGTGAGAGTTTTTACCTTTTGTAGTTGTGCCTAAGAAAAATGGCAAACTTCGAGTCTCTATGGATTATCGGAAATTAGATGCTCAGATAGTTCCAGATCCATTTCCCATCTCTTTTACTGTTCCAAATCAACCATAGTTTTTGATGGTCCGAAAAATCAAGCAATGGCTACTCCAATTCTCAAACAACCAAGATGGGATGTCATTTTCCATGTACATGTGGAATGGTCAGGTGGACTATCCAATATATTATGCTAGCAGGTTACTTACACCTATAGAGTCAAATTATAGCAAAACCGAGCGATAAGCTCTAGGAAATTATGGTTTTTAGTGTGCAAAAGTTAAGGTAATATTTACTCTGGAATCCTTTTGTGTTCTACGTGGATCATCAAGCCCTACTTTATCTCATCAACACAACTGTCATTCAAGAATGGCTTGTTCATTGGGATGATGCAATTTGCAAGTGTTCAACTTCAAGACTATTAAAAAACCAGGTAAGATCCATGTGGACACTGATTGTTTGTCCAGGTTACTAGTTCTCGAGCAAACTCAAGGAGTTGACATGGAACTACCAGATGCTGATTTGTTCATCTTGCAATTGATTATTGTGCGAATGAGTATGTTGAGTTTATCAACTATTTATCTCAAGGCACATTCCCTGCAACTATGCCTCTAAATAAGCACACGCAATTAGCTCTTAAGGCCCTAGAAGTATACTTTGATTGGTGGACAGCTATTTCAATAGTGTGCCGATGGAATTCTTTGTTGATGGGTGCTACCTCATGAACGTGCAGTGCTATTGCAAGAGGCTCACTCAGGTCCATCAAGAGGGCACTTTCAAGGCAAGCTAATTGCTCAAAAAGTCTTGCAAGCAGGTTTGTGGTGGGAAACATTGTTCAAAAATGCTCAAACCAGTGTACGTAGTACGATGTGTGCCAACACACTGGATGGTTATTGGCTAAATAATATTTTCCTTTGCAACCCACCGGGCCACGGTCAGCCTTTCAAAATTGGAGTTTGGGTTTTGTTGGGCACTTTAAACCCACAAAGTTCACTCAAAACAAGTATATACTCATTGCAATTGACTATGCTACGAAGTGGGCAGAAGCTAAGGCACTTTGAGATAATTCATCAGCTCAGATCATAGCTAAATTTGTCTATACAAATATTATAGGCTGATATGGATGTCCTCTCCAACTTGTCAGTGGATCAAGGTGCATATTTTCTTAATGATGTGATGCAAGTACTCAAAAAGGAATTCATAATCATGCACACAGTTTCCACTACTTATGCTCGTGGTAATAGTGAAGCTGAGTCAACTAACAAAACATTGAATCTTATCCTCACAATGACAATTAAAGGTGAATGGGACATGAAGTTGTACTCTGCTTTGTGGGATTACAGAATGGCTTATAAGGTAACAACACAACTCACACATTTTTGTATGGCTTTTGGTCTGGAAGCAATTATTCCCTCATAATTTATGGTTTTGAGTCTTTGAGTAACTATTGAGCATCATTTGGGTGAGCTAGAAGCAATCAAGGGATGATTGCATCAGCTAAGTCACCTCAATGAGATACATCTTTGAGTTGCTTGGTCACAGACGGTGATATGCCATAAAAGGAAATCCTAGCATGATTGACATATTATGCCTAAGCATATGCTATTGTTACTATATAATGCTAAGTTGGGGCCTATCAAAATCAATTTTAAGCTAGGATGCGGTTGGTGGAAGTTCATGACAATGGAACAGTGTAACTCACGGAAGGTAATGTGTTTTCTGAGTTGTACAATGGAAGAAAAGTCAAGCCATACCAAGCAGCAAGTTCTTCACACATTAGTTGACAATGCCTTGCGAACTTTTCACAAGCAAGCATGCCAGCTAGTTGTCTAATTTTGGTGTACCAAATGCATCTTGTGTTGCCATGTGGCATGATTACCATTAAAGGCTCATTGATGCTATGAAACTATTGATTTGATGGGCACTATAGTTGTAGATTCTAAATGACTACAGTTGATCAGAAGATCCATTGATCAAAACCAATACCAATTGCAAATTCAATATATGCAATCGTTATCATCTTCTTCATCTCTAACAACTACCTCCCAAATACTCTTTACTCTCATTCTTTCACTTCCGTCCATCCCTTTAAACTTATTGTCCTCATCAAGCCAATCTATCACTTGTCTACAGCTTCCTTCACAACCTTTTCTCTTTGTGTCTAGCGTCATCATCTTTATCATCGTCGTGATGGCTAATCAATTAGACCTGTCTAAAGCAAAAGTACAGCTCTCCTGTTTCTCCTCTGCACCCCATTTACAGTGCCATCACATCACGACAATATATGGAACACAATTGGATCACATCTGGAGCAACATTCCAAAACAAGCCACTCGTTGTGGAACATCATACGCATATTGGATGGATCTTGTGGCGAATCACATTCTGAAGTTTGCTCAATTGCCCTAGAAGGATGTATATGCCGAGGAGCTTGGCTGAGGAGATCCTGGATTCATATGATGAGAATGCTTGTAGTCTTGTCATTAGTGACACACGTCACAATTACCTTAGAGCTTCTATAAAGGGTGTTCTAAATGAAGCAGCTATCCAACCCCAAGAAGATGATGGATGCTAAACACTGTGATGCATTCTTTGAGGTGGGTACTTACTCGTCCTCACAGGGCGATCTCATCAACAAATCAAAGAATGAAGGCCTAAATTTGACCTATCGATTTTTGTTCGAGTTCAATGAGCTCAAGAAGAGTATTGAGTATGTGTCCCACATTGTATAATAGTGGAGAGAACCAGCTCCATGTGGACTAGCTCACAATATTTGAAAAGGCTTTTGAGAACTAGCTCTGAGCCATCAATAAGGGGCAAACCTATTGTAAGCTTGGACCCCACTTAGGTATGCTCCATCATGGGCTCATGTCTAGGAGAGTGCTTTTTGGCTAGGTGCACTACCAGCTAGAGGGGCAAGAACTTCGAGAGCAGGTGGATAGGATGAGCAGGGGAAAGCCGAGTAGGGTAAGGGGGAACAACAAGCACATGATAAGAAAGATGAGGGAAAGGAACAGGAATGGGGAAAAACCATGCATAACAAAGGAGAAGAATAGGAACAAGGATCAGGAGAAGAAGAACAATAGGACAAACGAGAAGACCAACACCCGAATAAAGGCAAGGAACAACAAGAGCAAGGAACTAGCGAGGAGCATGTAGATAGCCAAATGAGTGGACAATAGGGAGACAAGAAGCTAGAGGGGGACGGTGACAAGGACACCTCCAAGCAAGCTAATGAGGGGGGGAACAGTAGGAAGGGCACCGCCAAGGAACAATAATAATCGGAAGGGAGTAGCTAGCAGGATACCCCCAACACAAAGGGAAACAATGGCAAGGACACAGTGGATCAGGAAAAACTAAAAGTGGTTGAGCCCAGGCACTAAGGAGTTGGCTCAGCACTTAGACCTCTCACCTTGCCTCCACGTTGTCTCCACCTTGCCTCTCACCTTGCCTCCACTTCCTGCTCCCCTACAGAGCCTTTGACCTGTAGAGCCCTTTCCTCTCAACCTGTGAGCATTAGGATCACAATGTTACATAAAGTCAGTGGGAGGTGATGAGAGATAACATGGTCTATGCAACATAGTCCCTAAACTATCTGGCTAACCATTGGATTCCCCCATAGGTGCTGGAGCATAACTTGTTTCTATGGGCCAGATACTAGGAGGAGGTGACCATATTTTTTTAGGAATAGATAGACAATTTGTGTAGGGAAGAAGGTGACTTGGCTACAAAATGTAGGTCCCTAATAGCAATTGGAAAGACAGCGAATGGTTCATGATAACCTGGCTCATGCTCACGCTCAACTGCAATATGCACATACAAAACTAACGGTTAATCACAGCAACTTGCACTGTGAGATCAAGCATGAGAAGTACCTAATGAACAAGGCCCAGGCCATTGTGGTATCCATTGTTGCCAAAAATGTGAACATGCAACGAGCCGTTCAGAAGCTCCTGCAAAACAGGTCATGGGGCGAGCAAGCAACAACAACAGCAGGTGGACCATAGCCCACCAATCTAGGCGCTAGAACATGAGAATGCACATGAAGGATGAAGTTACATGGGGGAAAACACTATAGTAGGAGAATGCATGGCTCCAAGTGCAGTTGGAGAACTACCAACAACTTTAGAAACTCATCCATCTCCTCCTCCAGGTGCCCGAAGAACATCCCAACAACCTGCCTCATAGACAACCATCCAATCATGATGGAACTGGTGGACAAATAGGTGGTCGTCGCCAATAGTCAATTTTGAGTGAGTAGGCAGGAACCTTGGGCTAACATTCTTTGACCAAGGGTGGAACTTCATAACCAAAGGGGACAGAAGGGGTCATTGCCCCAACACTGATGATGCTACATTCTAGGAAGAAGACACATACCAAGTAGGTGGTACAGACGGACTGTAGTGTTTTGATATATCAGCATAGATTAGAGTTTTGGTAGAGGTGGAGATAAGGAGGTGTAGAATGAGTAGATTGTAGATGCCAAGCCCCTTTTTCTAGAAGGTCTTCTGATTACTGTAGCAAAAAAAATAAGTTTTGCAGCATATTTCAAGTAGGGAGGAGATGCGTACCTGCTATAGGGCTTATCAATAGCTGGTAGGTATGAGGTGTTTACTACACTCTCCATGCACCAAGACATTTTGGAACCCATCCAACCAATTATCTGAATCTATGACAAGGCTATTTGAGACTTCAACCATTTTGTAGAAGAGCGTGCTAAGTGGCAGCAAATATCTTTAGAGTCAAGTGCAAGTTGATTCTCACATGAATTCGGTAGTTACTTAAGCCTACCATGGCTGAGTTTACTATGGCAAGATTTGACAGGAGCTCGAGCACTTAATCCATGGCCATGTAACCAAATCACGGTCCATGTGGGATAACATCAGTGACCTCTGTAAGGAATCGGGAATTAAGTGGCAGGAGCATGTCAGTCAGGTGTAGAGGTATCACACCAATTTTGAAAGTCTTAGTATCTGAGGACCCAGTTGTTGAAGCCTAGTCCCTGGATTGGCTAGCTAAACCCGAGCGACCCCCAATGGACATCTCTAATGTCTATCCTTGGCCACCAAGGGGGTGCCATTTTGAACCAATGCATTCACCTCCTCGACCACCCCCTATAGATCAAGCTGGGCCTTATCGACCACCCATCCATCTATGACCATCCCATCTCCAAAGGTATCGCTGACCTTGAGGATTCAACCCAAGAGCATTTTCCTTTGAGAAATGCCTAGTCCCTACCACTCCATGAGGACACAGGCAAGGATAGCCGAGGCGAGATGCTGATTCTAGGTCAAGCCAACTGGTACATGGTTATCGAGCATGAGCACGGATAGCAAGAATGATAGTTGAGCACCGTTTTGCAGTAGCAATAGGTACTGATGATTCTAGGTATCAACCTATAGGTGAGTAGTAGCAAGCGCATCAAGTGTGTGTTAAAATGGAAGCTGATTCTTAGGTGGAAGTTGTACCGAGCGGGGAGAGGACAAGAGAGCAATGTGCCAAGTTCTCTTCGTCTGTATTTCACTAAGTGTTAAGTGTGGATAATAACTTGGTATTCTCCCGTCATCACATGGCTCTTTCCCATTAGCTGACCCCGACCTTTGAGTGTTAATTATTGGCACCCATTTGCACTCAAGCATCCCTACCTTATGAGATTGCAAGAGTGGGAATCTTCAGGAGGTATAGCACTAGGTTAACCTGAGCATTCTAGGTTAGTGGGGTGAGTGAACACATGCATCAATAAAGACTCAAAACCTTTCGAGACTTATGGGATCCTAGAAATAATGGATGGCTATCTATTGATGCAATTAGAAAAGTTCCATCTGGTTGCCAAGGAAAAGACATTTCTAGATTTGTTGATGAGCCAATTCTTCCAAGATTGACCCAAAAGTGCGACTTTAGGCTTGCAAATGGATTTGAGGGTTTTATTATTTCTTTTTTGGAAAGATTTTAATGCATTGATCTTCAAAGAACTTTAGGAGTCTTGATACTCAAATGATAGCTTCTACCATGTGATTACAATGGCATGCATATGCCCCTTTTGATAGTTCATTAAGATGGAAACATAGAGTAGTGAGATGCTGGAAAGGCATTCCTTCTTTCAAGTTTAATCTATTTCTTTCGAGAGCTATTGCATGCAAATTACTGGTATAGGGAAGGTTATCAAACTGGAATCACAAGATATCCCCATTACGCCCACTTTTCAAGATCAAGAACGAAACACATCTACATTTATTTTGGGAGTGTATGCTCACTAAAAGTGTATGGTGGAAAGTGATGTTTATCAAAGTGTTTGGCAAATGCTAAGGGTAGTTATTTTAGGTCATATATGGAAGCACAAGAATGCAATAATCTTCTACAAATGAGACTTGTGCTACTCTTCAATATGAAAAGATAGGTGTGGACATTGGTTGAGTTCTTGGTACCCAAGCAAAAGACATCAATCTCTTTGCTTTGTGTCTCAAAGATTATAGCTAGTTGATAGCCTTCCTTTTCAAGAGGCAGTTTTCTATTGTATTTTCTCTTTTTTCTTCTTACGAATTTTGTCTTTTTTACCACCCCCCTTAAAAAAAAACTTTCCAATGCCGTAGTATCAACAACTTCAATCTACAAGATATCCATCCGACCATGGTCTCATCTTTCCTATTATTCAAAGTAGTACAGGCTGCGATCACATAAAAACGTGAACACTAGGTCAAGAAACAGAAATCAAAGTATAGACTAAGATCCAAGTATTGAAATTTAAGGTTATTGGTTTCACGGCATTACCCCTCCTATAATTCACAATTTGAAGTACCAACCAAATACACTAGGTGTTAATCACTTGAATTAAGAGTGTCACATTTTGAACCTTCCCACAAACTCTTGTATGTATATGCAAAATGCACTCATTAATCTTGTTAGAAGTTGCCTTAGAGCCCAAGAGAAATGTAATACTAGGAATAAAATAGTAGAAAAGGTAGAAGAGGAGTGACATCATAGGGTTGGCCCTCCCTTCAAAAGGTAACTTGTATAAAAGGACAAAAATTGGCCTTTAGTTGTTACTTGCAAGTTGCAAGTTTGAGGGATAGAAGCTCTCTTTTTTCAAGAGTGTTGTCTATGCTTTTCTTGCTCCCCATTCCCACTCTCTCTTCTTCGCTCTCTCCCTCTTCCATCTCCCCTCCCCCTTCTTTTCATGAGGATCCACATTGCAACATCTCTAGGAGCCATTTGCGTGACAATTATGGACCGTACAACTTATATTGCTCCCATAAGGAGTAGCACGAAGTAGGATGCTCCAATGGCATTCCTTCAAGGTCCCCATGAGATGTGAGTCACTGCTAGCTTACACATTTTTGGCATCACTTTTGAATAGCTTAAGGTATGCTTTTGCTTGCATGTTCTTCTCTAGTTATTTTCCCTTTGCCCGCCACTTTTAGTAGCTTAGTGAAAGGTGGCTGGTTTTTGGAGTATAGAAAAGAAAAAAGTGAGTAAGGAAGAGAGAGGAATTGAGCTTGAGTCTTTTCTAGCTGTTTTTTGTGTTGTGTTAGGTGTTAAAAGGTGGGAAAAGGTAGTTTGTGTCATTGATAAGATTTGTGTGTTCAACGGTCTTGTGAATGACAAACAGTCCCATCCTTGAAAAGCACACCAAAAGTGTCCATTTTTTGTTGTTTCTTTCTTGCACTAGGTCGTATAACACTCACACCAAGCTAAAAAACCAGAACAAAAACTCAAAATCCACTTCAAACCCCCAAAGTTTCCATCAGTGACGCTTCCCAAAAGTCGACGCAAAGATGAGACTAATTCAGTGTCTAGGTGCTAAATTAATTCAGCATCGTTGAATTAGTGCTAATTCAGTGCCACTAAATTAGTTGCCATATGACACGTTTTAGAACATTAATTGCCATCAGAGAATCCAATGCTATGTTCAATTAATTAATTCTTAATTCAACGCTGTTGAATTAGACCTAAATCAACATTACTAAATTAGGTGGTCAGCTCACATTCAGACTAGGAAATCAAACATTCTCTCACACTAGTTGACCAAGTAGGAACTCATTGGATCACAATTACTAAAAGGAGAAAATTGAAAATTGAACTAAACCTAAATTGAGGAAGGGATCATAAGATTTCGGAAGTGATTAGGCTTGGATAGATCATTTGGGTAATTATTAAGGAAACAACTAAATCAAAAGTGTCAAATTTAGGGGCAAAAAATAACTACAATGCCAAAATGTTGAATTAAACTTAATTTATGACACTGAATTAGGGCTAATTTAGTGCCATTGAATCATGGCTAATTGAGCACTGCACTGAGTTAGCTGAGGAGTTGCCAGTTGGACCTAGTTGACTTCCAATTAATCCTAGGTTGAGTTTCTTGATTGAATAGAGGAAAAGCTAGTTAAGTGGCTAGACCAAACATTGTTGGAGGCACTATCTTCTCGGTTAGGCTCATATCTGCAAGCATCCTTTTGAACCTCATGTGTATGAAGGTGGGTCAAGATGAGTGATCACTTAGGATAGGTACAAGCTATATGAGCTCACATAGAGTGATATCTCAAGTTTAGAGGATTCCATGGGGTTTAAAAAATAAATGGGTGAAAACCCAAATCCAGGGGCCTACAACTCTAGTTTGGTTTGACCCCATGCCCCCACTACTTCCACTAAAACCTCTCACCTCAAAGAAACCTTTTCCAACATGATGGGGAGGTTTGGATGATCTAATCTTGACATGGTGAACCCATTTTCTAGACAAAATCTAGTGCTAGAGGAGCCAAAAGGCCCACCCCAATCAACCATGATGGAGGCCATGCGGAGTGCACCAAGTCCCACCATATTGGTGAATATGGCAGCACTACATATGCAATTGTATGAGGGAGGACCCTCATTTAGTGACACATTTGAGCCAAGGATGCCACGTGTCTATCGGTCACAAAATCCTATGGCTTAGGTGAATGAGTAGACTAAACCTAGGGAGGACACATTACCTAGAACATTGGATTCTCGGGCCCAATTGCATCTAGCTTGGGAAAACAGCTTAGATAGTACTCCTTATTTGTTGGCTTCTCCCTATAGGCCGGTGCCCAACCTAATTGTGCCTATGCTTGGGCCACCATTAGTGTAGTTGGTGAAACTAATCCCATCTCATATGCCAGCCCCAAGGTCTAGTGGGTCATGAACCAGGTCATGAACCAGTTACTAATCCCACTTTTGTTCAACCTATGACCTTTTACAACCTCCTCAAGGACAACCTGCTTATGGGATGGTGCCCTCCCCACTAATAAATCCTCCTATGCTACAAATGTACTTACTAAATAATGAAGCCATAAGGATCCTAGTCCAAGAACTAGAAAGGGGGTCTAGGACATCAACCTTCATCAGAAGGGATACCAACTCATCTAGAGTAAACCATGTTAGAACAAATTGATGAAGGTATACCTATGTCTATGTGTGACCACCTATGTGGTGAGTGTGCCTATAGTAGGTGTGATTGGGATGCTCTCTCTTGAGCTCACATATAATGTATCACTGGCCTATATATTGGCACTTCCTCTCATGAATAAAGTACACTTTCTCCTTCATTGTTGATCTCATTATGTCTTCCTTTGAGTTACTTCATTTGGTATCAGAGCCACCACATCCTCCTTGAGCTCCTAGCCTCCATTTTTTGCCATGTGTCATCACCTTCTCCATCTTCTCCATCTTCTTCCATATTTCACCTCCTTTCTCTCCAAAACTTGCAAAGCTTGGTTCTCCTACCACACATGACCATTTTCGGAATGCTCTCAATAGTAGACTCCTCTAGTAGGGGCAAAGCTACGGCAGTAAACATTTAGAGAGAAGCAGACTATATGTGCCGTGCTGCCACTAACTTTGTCTGCTGAATTTTTGCACAATTCCATTGATAGGGGATACACTTCTCTAATTCCTTCAAGCCACAGTTGGGCAATGGTATAAGACATCTTGGGTACAAGTCTGAGACTATTTGGTCCATTGACTAAGGAGAATTCTGCAAAAATACACTCGATTTTCATCAGTGTTTCCCGAATGAAATCGCACACCATTTCACTCATGCTTCATACTAGAAACTCTCCTTAGTAAGAGCTTTCATTGTGCTATAAATACCCCTTTGTTGTTGCTCAAAACAGGTCAAATTGGATCCTCCAGTTTCTATTTGCTCAATTTGGGGATAACTCAAAAATCTTGGTCAAAGCTTGACTTTTCAGAAGTCTGTCATTTCAAAAAATTTCTTCTATATGTGTTTCAGTTGCTTGAAGTGATAGATCTTGAATTGACTGAGTATTGACTTCAATATGGACCGTGGAAATATCATGGTATTTTTCATATTGAAGTGGTTTATAGTCAAAGATTTGACTATCTTTATGAAAACTATGCTTTGCATGATGAATTCTTGCTTCAACAAAGATAAAGCATGTATATTCTATGATGATGATCTTGTGATGACATGGATGTTGGCTATGTATGAGCTTCAATGTATAAGAGTAGACATTGCCCTTGTTCTTTTGACAAGTGGTAAGACCCTCTTCATCTTCAATCTATTTGAAGGCATATGGGATGCAAGAAAGATCAAAGAGCAAAGGAGTTACAAGATTGGCTACACCAAGAACCTCTCCAATGACAATGAACTTCACACTATGGTAGCTTGGAAAAGAAGAAGGAAAAGGACAAGACATGCCATCAAAGGGGGGTATTTCCCCACATCTTCAATTTAGACTTTTTGTGTGTCTGGTCAATAAGGGTTCTCTACCTTGGGATGTCCCCTTGAAAAGATTGTATTGGGTTTTGTAAGGGTTGCTAGTCATTTTGTCAAGGAACCTCCAAGAGAGATTGTAAACCAGGGACCAAAATTGGAGTGAGATCATGTTGGAGCTAGGGTGTCCAAATGAGTCTACTGCCAAAGCAACTTAGAGTGAGTCTAAATTGGGATCATGTGTGTTATCACCAGAGGTGGGCAAGCCATGAAGTTTCCCATAGACTACTGCTAGGGGTCAAGGTCATCAATTTGTGGGGGGGTGTTAGAACAAATTGATGAAGGTATACCTATGTCTGTGTGTGACCACCTATGTGGTGTGTACCTATAGTAGGTGTGATTGATGATGTGTCAGTCAGTAGGTGTGAGTGTGGAAGGTTCTAGTGGATGATTGAGAGATTCATGGAGAGATTAGTGGAGTGATTTGTGGATTTGGGATGCTCTCTCTTGAGCTCACATACAATGTATCATTGGCCTATATATTGGTACTTCCTCTCATGAATAAAATACACTTTCTCCTTCATTGTTGATCTCATCATGTCTTCCTTCAAACCGGTCACAATCTCCAAGCTCATCACTAAATTCCTAGGTGGAGGAGTCCCAATGTCCCATGTGGAAAGATTCATGAAGATTTGCAAAACCTTTGGGGACATTGGAGACCTAGACAAGGTCAATGCATTTGGACTTAGCCTTGATGGGAAGGCATGTCAATGGTATAGGGCACTAAATCCCAAGGTGAAAATCAATTGGGACATAGAAGGAGATCCTTTATAGTGTGGTTTTCTCGTAGTAGTCCCAAGTGGAGCCCTAGTAACCAATTCTATGAAGTTGAGTAGAAGGAGATAGAGTCCTCTTATGACTACGTTGCTTGGATTAAGCACTTGAATTCATGGTGTGAGCCACATGAAAGGATGAGTGATGTGCAACTCTTGCCATGCTTCCTCATAGGGCTGTGGGACTCCAAGCTCCATGACCATGTATTTGCATGAACCCCACTTTGAGCCATGTAGCAAGATGGCTATACACTTAGGTGAGAAAATGAAGGAGAAAACCCAAGGAGAAAAGTAACAACAAGTAGCTTCACTAAAAGTGTCTTAAACTACTAAGACCACTAGTTCAAGTGACATAAAAGAGACAACTCCACCCGCTAAGGGTGTGAACATGGAAGAGTTGGCCACCAACTTGTTGAAGTAGCTAAGCCAACAACTTAAGGGAGAATTGCAAAGGAAGGCTCGAGAAATCCTCACCGATTACCAAGGTGCAACAATGTGTGGTGTGTTATTTGTATAGGAAACCATTTGACCCCAATAAGCGCCTCCACCTTAGGGCTAGGCCAACACTATATTTTGCCCACTGTGCATGATGGAGAAATTATGAGACCTCACAATATTGCTACCCTAAAGTCATTCTCCAACTGATGTATCAATAGAGGCTTCCACCCCTGACCTTGCATGCACCATCTAATCCATCCAACTAGGGACAATTGGCCATTCAAGGATCCCCTCCCACCAACCAAGGGCAATATAGGGCTCAAACCATACCATTAGCTCCACCCATCTTGGTTCCTCAACCACCTCCACCCTAGATTACTCCAATGAATTAGGTGATAATAAAGGAGCCACCGAGTGATTAGAAAGAGCCAAATCACACCCTCATGGCAGTGAGTGATTACTCTCAATCTAGGAGTCCTCCAAGCTAGTCTAGCTATATAAGCCACTTTGTTATGTAGGACAAACAAAATATCCCAATTTAGCAAACAACCCCTATCTCTCAAAAGGCTAGGGATGTGAACATAGACTCAAAAACCACTGATATAATGCTATACATGTCAAGGTTCCCATAGGGCTAGTGAGTGTCCATACAAGCTGCCATTGAGATGGCCTACTATAAGTACCAAGGACCTCACTTTTTAAAGGATTGCCCCTATAAGCATGAACAAACCTTGCCACTGGGGTAAACACCACCAACTTGTGTCCATTGTTATGTTTTGGCTACAAGGTGGGTGATCTTTACAAAGTATTGTCCAATTCCAAGGGATCCTAGAATGTACATAGACCCCAATATTATCATTAGTTTGCTGAGCATAAAAAAATGCCAAGTATCAGTGGCGGTGTCCTTAAACATGATAACTAGGGCCCATTCTAGAGCTTTTAGCAAAGAAATCCACATGGAATCCACGTGTAGGAAAAAATGGATACAGCCAACCCATCCCACCTAAGGAGGCCAACCGTAATGGTGAAGTTAAACTAGGAAAGTATTTGACAAGGTGATTATTCAAAGTAGGTCCCCGATGAGGACTTGGCACCCTGTCTACCTCATCCTCTTCTAGCCATACTCCATCATTGGGAACCAATTCAAGTAGTTGCCTAAATGGACGGATGACACTGGGTGAGTATTGAATTATAGAAAGCCTCCAATCCCCAAAGGTGTGGATACCCAAACCTAGTCATCGAGAAAGAACGGCTCTCTGAGACACAACAGCTGGTGCATGATTTTCAAGAGAATGAGCAACAACTTTTTTTTTTTTCCAAGAAAAAGACTTCTATTAAGTAAGAGAAAAAACCTGCGAGAGCAAGCTCAAAGCGGAATACATCATGAAATCATAAGGATAAATAAAAACCCCCTCAGAGTGAGGTGGAAAACAAAGTGCCACCTCAACCCTGTAGTAGTTTCAGAGAAGAAAGGAGAATCCTTCCATTCCCTAAAGAAAGAATCCCTCCTAGCTGAGGCTGCACGGGAGTCTCCCTGCATACCCGTCCATACGGCCATTAAAGTATGTACGATGTCTGTCTAGATACTAGCCAATGTGTGCAAGGGATGAACTTGAGTACCCTCCAAAGCCTCTGTGCATCTGGCTCTCTAGATATGCCAGGATGCTATGCTCGCTAGAATCTCCCAAGAAGTATCCACAGAGGCGTGTACAGCTGTAAAGGGAAGGTGTGGTACCACATCCAACGAACAGGACTCAATCCGATGACGTCGAACTGAAATGGCCTGAGAGGAGTCAACTCTCTCATAGAAAACCTGAGGTCCTGTAAGAGAAAGCCAAGCCACTGAGCCCCATGTCATAAAAAATGGGGAATGGGCAAAGTGACTAAAAATCCTGGCTACCCCCATCCAAATCATCCTCGCCTGTCTGCAATCCCATAAGCAATGTTGAATAGACTCCGAAGCAGAAAGGCATCGAGGGCATGTAGGGTCGGGTCTGAACCTAGACCTCCAAAGGTTCACTGCAATCCCTCCATGGATAGAAAGCCAAAAGAAGATAGTGAGCAACAACTTAGAACCATCAAGGGGTCAGATACCATCCAACCTAACTATAAGACCTTTGATAGAGCCTCCAAATCCTCTCCTATACTTGAAAGAGTTGATGAGGAAGGATTACATGGTTCATCTCAATAGACACTCGCTCCTAAGCCATAAGATGTGTGAGGAGGACCCTGCTTGGCACCAAGCTGTAGAAGAGGACCAAATATCCTTTTATGGCTTTGAATAACCATAGATGTGGGCAATGAGCCAATTACAAAACCATGAGATGTGGCTGAATTAGCTGAATTCTATCCATGGAGGTTAAAATGCCTGTTGCAACTTTACACCGAGGGAACCCAACTCTTTAAATGGATCTCTCCAATTGGATGAATGTGCAAATGATCACCCTCAAAGATGTGACCCTTGAATCAATATAACCTTTTGTTGAAGAGCCTAATGTCCTTAAGGTACTAATCAACAAATTGGGTTAGTAGTTTGAAAGTGATGACACCAATGCCATACTCCCCATATCCTACCAAGATAAGAATGATTATCATTGTGTGAGTATAATGCCAAATAGTGTTGGACCAAGTGGGGATGACCCAAGGTGAAATGTATAGGCTTGTGTTCAAGCTAGCTGATGGAGCTATAGCTTAACCAGTAGTAGTAGTAAGGGATGTCAAGATTAAGACCTTAGGTCTTTCCTATTTAGTGTGGTTGGTGGTTATGGATTTCCATGACTAGTTGGATGACTATGATATTATACTAGGAAGACCTTTTGTGCAATTGCAAGACTGGTCCATGACTAGAGCTCCAATACAATATATCAGGTCATGGGGGTCGACCTTCAAGACTTGGAAAGCACATCCTATGTTGAGTAATTTATTTGCCAGCAGTCGAGTTAGAAACCACTCAACAAACAACTTCAGTGACTGTGTTCTAAGAATGTAATGAAAAGGATCCAAGAGAGGACCAAGATGAACACTTGTATGCTCCACTACCAGAGCCTAAGTTCTCACACAATTGGACGTATATCCTTCTATCCATAGATGTGCGTGAAAAGAGGGGAACACAAATGGTTGCTCACAACTCCAAGGTGCCTAGAACTATAGTCCCATTAAACTTAAACAATATGTATTGTGATAAAGGCACCCAAGGAAGGAAAAGGAGTAGTGGAGGTAAAGTTGGACCTCCATTGGCATAGGTATGTCAATGTTGTCATCACCCACCACGTGTTTTCCTCCAATTGGGGAGCTAGGTTGAATAGACTAAAGGTCTCGTTAGGATCTATGGAAGCAAAAGAAGAGCTTGCACAATAGGCTAAGCTAAGTCCCCACTAGAGGATAAGGCCCCAAGGACTAAATAAAAAAAGTCTCTTCTAAAGAGAAGAAACCTCTACAAAGGACTTGGATGATGGTGAAAAAGAGAATACTAATTTACACCAAGTCCCAAAGCGTTTAAGTCTTACACGGTTCAAGAACGTAAAATACTCCTAGAGTAATCTAAAAGAATGACAAAAGAAGGGAACTAGCAAGGTTTTGATGTTTTGACCAAGGAAAAAAAAGTGGACCTACTATCATTGGATGAAGACCCTAAACTAGTCTACATTGCAAATGAACTCATGCTAGGACAGGAAGAGGGCTTGATTTCCCTTCTATGAGAGTATAAGGATTACTTTTCCTAGAAGTACATTGACATAAAGGGTGTCCCCCTTGAGGTAGTACAACACACCATTCCCATGATGGATACATTTGATTGGCTAAGCAAATAACCTACCCCATGAATCCAAAAACAAGTGACGATTGTGAGAGAAGAAATTCAAAAGTTGATCAATGCAAGAATCATATATGAGATCAAGCATATGGACTGAGTATCACCCATAGTCATCATGCTAAAATAGAATGGCAAGATTAGAGTGTGTTGATCATCGATGATTTTTTTATGTTAGTTTCATTAACAAGTGAAACTTTTATATTGGTGTTGAAAGCTTATATGCCCTAATAAAAATAAATGTTTGAAATATTCGCCCCCAGGATTTGAGAAACTTTTATGATAAAAAATAGAAAGTTTCATTAGGAATTACATCTTTTACTTCAAAATACAAAGAAAATATATAAGAGAATACTATGGTCTATCAATATTGTGAAACTAAAAAATATAGCTCCGTAAACTTTTGCTAGGATTTTAGATTAATATACAAGTATATCTTTGATAAAGACATCCATGGTGTTGATCTAAAGAAGGTAAAGGTTGCCCCACGAAGAAGGACCACTATACTCTACCGTTCAATGGAGCATGTACTACAGAGAGTGGCAAGAAAATAAGCCTTCATATTTCTTGATGAATTCTCTAGATACGACCAGTATCCATAGCCTCATTTGATCAACACAAAATGGAATGCACCAATACAATGGGGAGTTTATGCTTCATGAGTGTGTGATGCTCTTTGGGCTCACTAATGCTCTCCCAACATTCCAAAGGCTAATGATCATGGCCTTTAAAGAATATATGAGGACTTTCTTAGAAAGTATTCCTCGATAAGTGATGCTCACATTTGGCATGAGATGACCACCTGAAATATGTAAGACTAGTCTTTGAGAGGTGTCGCGTGTAGAATTTATCTCAACCCCCTCAAATGCCATTTTTGGGTTAAACATGGGGTGATATTAGAGCATGTTGTGTCCCCAAATAGAATTTTCATGGACTATAACAAGATCAAGCTATATTGGAGCTACCTCCCCATACAAATGGGCCAAGATCGATCACCCATTATAAGATTTTAATTGTATTTAACTCAAAGGAGGCATGCTAAGCCTGAAGACTAAAGATGAGGCTTTTAGTAAGTTCAAGGAATGGCATGTGATGGTGAGAAAGAAACAGGGAGGAAGGTGAAGAAATTGAGATTAGACAGAGGTGGAGAGTTCACATCAACTGAATTTGAAAGTTACTGCAAAAGTCATGGGATCAAGAGGCAGAAACCCCCGCCACATACATCACAGCAAAATGGAGTAGTAGAACGCAAGATGCACATCATCTATGAAATGGGTAGGAGTATGATGAAAGGGAAAGATTTTCCAAAGACTTTCTAAGCTAAAGCATGTAACACTGCAGTTTACATTCTGAATCATAGCTACACGAAGGCTATGAATGGGATGACTCCACTGCAAGCCTTTTCTAGTAAGAAACCTTCAGCTGCACATTTTAGAGTTTTTGGATGTGATTGTTTTGTGCATGTCCCTGATGCTAATAGGACCAAATGGGAACCGAAGAGCCAGAAGTGTATTTTCTTGGGCTACAGTGAAGAGGCGAAGGGTTACCATCTCTATAACCCTATTACCAAGAAGGTAATAGTAAGTCGCGATGTGGTCTTCTCAAAAAGCCGCATCAATTGGAGGAGGATGCTTCCTTCCCAGACAACCAGGACCAGGATATCCATCCAGTACCACCACCAACAGCAGTCCGAACTCCCCCAACGGTGCTTGGGAGGATTCAAGATAAAGAAGATGAAGAAGAGCCTGTAGAACCACAATGGCAACGACCATTCCCAAAGTGGGTAAAGTAGCTTTTGGACGGCAGAGAACCTCTAGCCATTGAGGAGGAACCATCCGAACACCACCGGTCCAAGAGATTAGAGGAACAAAGCTTGGTCAACTATGCTTTGATGATAGAGGTGATCCGTTCTGAACCCAAGTGTCTTAAAGAGGCACAGGGTGATGATAGGTGGATGGAGGCTATGCAGTTGGAGTATGGCTCCATAATGAAGAACAACACTTGGGACCTTGTGGATCGACCACCAAAATGCAAGGTAATCGGCACCAAGTGGGTGTACAAGACCAAGTACAAGTCCGATGGCATGTTGGATAAGTACAAGGCTCAGCTCATGGCAAAAGGATTTGCATAGGTACATGGTTTTGATTATTAGGATACTTTTGCTCCCACAACTCGACTAACCACAATTCGTAGTGTTTTGGCTTTAGCTACCCAGGGAAGTTGGCCCATGTTTTAGATGGATGTAAAATCCGCCTTTCTAAATGGAGATCTCAAGGAGGAGGTATACGTGGAACAACCACTAGGTTTTGTGATCCTCGGTTCAAAAGGTAAAGTTTGTAAACTAAAGAAGGCACTTTACAAGTTGAAACAGGCCCCACGAGCATGGTACTAGCAGATTGATCCCCCCTCTGATGCAAATTTGTATATCTTCCGAGAAGGAGGCAAGTGTATGATCGTGGTCCTTTATGTGGACGACCTTGTCATAATAGGGAACCATGAAGAGAAGATCTCACAGACAAAGCATTTGCTAGGAGGAGAGTTTGAAATGACAGACCTCGGACTGATGCATTTTTTTTTGGGGATTGAAGTTTGGCAAGAGCTGAAACAGATCTTCATTTCATAGCTGAAGTATGTTGGAGAGATACTAAAGGCATTTGGCATGGCTGAGTGCAAAACATTTGGTACCCCTATGGAGGTTGACGTGAAGCTCTCAAACGAGGATTCATGACCACTGGTGGACGAAGCGAAGTACACAAGGCTTGTGGGTAGCTTGATTTACTTGTGCAACATGTGGCCAGACATCAGTTTTGCGACTGGTGTACTAAGCAGGTTTTCCAATAAGCCCCAGGAGAACCATTGGAGGGCAGGGATGCAGGTGCTGAAATACATCAAAGGCACACTTGATTATGGCATCACCTATACCAAGGGCAACATCTTGACTGGATTCTATGACTCGGGTTGGGCAGGACACGTGGACAGCAGGAGATGAGTGACAGGTTACTGTTTCTCACTTGGATCTAGAGCTATATCATGAGTAAGCAAGAAGCAACCTACAGTTGCTCTTTCTTCTACGGAGGCTGAGTACAAATCTGCATGCTTTGCTTCTTGCGAGGTAGTGTGGTCGAGGAGGATTTTAGGGGACATTGGTGTAGTGTAGAACAAGCCTACGTAGTTATCATGTGATAATCAGAGTTACATGGCGATTGCAAAGAACCCTGTGTTCCACGCTCACACAAAACACATTGAGATTCAATATCACTTTGTACGTTAGGTCATCATGGATGGAGAGGTCAACTTGGTGTACTGTTCAACTACAGAGAATGCTGTGGACATGAAGGCTCTTGGAAGAGACTTGCTAGAGAGGCATCTTCATCGACTTGGCATTGGGCCGAAAAAGTAAGTTCACTTGTGGGTGTGGACATTGAGGGGGGGTGTTAGATATCAATGCTCTACTCTCGTGTAACTATGAAGGAACCAGCTAACTCTACTTGTAAGCCCCCCATATGAGGAGAAGGCATTTGAGTAGCTCGATTATCCGGTAGGTCCTAGTTTGAACACTAGATGGGGGCCATGTGTGGCCTGATGGCTGGACGGCTTCAGATAGAGTTGGCACACTGCCAACTAGGCTACATGCAAGTGCAGAAACGCATCCCATGATTGACCGCAGTGAGGGTACATAGAGCATTTCCTGGGGCAGCCCACTCTTGGGTTACGGGACCCGTTTGGAGCCCCAGATGATCCTGGATGGCTCTGAGCCGAACAGTTGCTCTGTTTTGTGCACCGGTTCTATCGTGTGGTCGGTGGCCTATTTCAAGACCGACCCCCAGTCGACCATTTTGGGTGGACTGGGTTGGTCACCAAATTGGGTCTAACTGACTACGACTGGTGGCTATATAAGAGCAAGCCCGTGAAGCCCATTTCATCACTAGCTATAGCAACTCTGATTCCTTAGCATCGAGCCTCCGTCTTCTTCTATTTCCAGCTCACCATCGAAGCTTCTTTCATAGGAGTGCACGGCTGGGAGGCAGCGCCATCTATTGTATCAGTTCTACAGTAATCAAATTTTTTGATTCTCCATACTATCTGTTTTTCTCTCTTGCATACGAGATCATGTTATTTGTTGAGCACAGACATTGTATTGTTTTCTTACACATATATATTGGTGTTTTTGGTTGTACTATAAGTGTAGCTTAGGACTCGGGTCATATTCCAATGAGAGACGTAGGCTTAAGTGTGATAAGCAAACATAGTGCATCCATGTGTGAAATGAATGTGCATAAGAATGGTTGGGGTAATGAAGGCTTTTGCCTCCATTGGGGGTTGAAAGGTTTAGAAAGAGTTTAAGGGTTAGAGGGAGGTTTAGGGTCTAGAAGGGGTTCAGGGTTCAAAAGAGGTTCCAAGGTCCAGGGTAGAGTACATGGTAGAGAACTCATCTCCCCCATAGATCATGGAGGTAAAGGGTTGAGGGACTAAGGGTTTAGGGGGAGAATAGGAGTGGGAGAGGAAGAAGGTGTATGAGAATGGGGGAGGAGGAGAGGGAGGAGGAGGGAGGAGGAGGAGGAGGAGGGAGGAGGAGATCGAGGACAAGAGGAGGAGGGAGGAGGAGAGGGGGGAGAAGGGAGGAGGAGAGGGAGAGGAAGGGTTACAAGGTTGGAGGAGAGGGGAGGAGTTGCAAGGTTAGGACATGCTTTTCAACGTGGAGTGTAAGGAAGCATGGACACTTGGAGACAATTGCTTGGAATACCAAAGTAGAACTCAACATAATGCCAAAAAAAGTGTGGAATTCATTCCATTATGCTGTATTTATACAAGTTGGAGAGCTTCTCTCTCTGCATGTAGGAATTGTAAGACATTCTCTCTCTACATGTAGAACTTGCATTTAGAAGTTGCATGTAGGAGTTGCATGTAGGACGTGCATGTAGGAGTTGCATGTACGACTAAGTTGCATGTAGAGCATGCATGTAGGACTTGCATATAAGAATTGCATGTAGAACTTGCATGCAAAACATGCATGTTGGATTCCTAAGAGAGATTATTCCTAGTGTATGTCTGTTGAGATATCGAGCTCCACTCGTGATATGCCAGGGTGACCGTTGTGTATTTATGTCACCGCCTTGTTAGCTGCAGATGCGGTTGGTACACCACCCATGAATAATAGCTAGATGATAGCTATCCTTATCTACTCTAGATGTAGGAGTTGCATGTACGACTAAGTTGCATGTAGAGCATGCATGTAGGACTTGCATATAAGAATTGCATGTAGAACTTGCATGCAAAACATGCATGTTGGATTCCTAAGAGAGATTATTCCTAGTGTATGTCTATTGAGATATCGAGCTCCACTCGTGATATGCCAGGGTGACCGTTGTGTATTTATGTCACCGCCTTGTTAGCTGCAGATGCGGTTGGTACACCACCCATGAATAATAGCTAGATGATAGCTATCCTTATCTACTCTAGTTCGTGGCTCAGTTAGTATGCCACCTTAGTTAGTTGAGTTTGGTTTGAGACCCACATATAGGGTTCTTATATTTCTTTATACTAGAGTTCTTTTGGCTTTCACAACTAAGAAGAGGAAAACTGTTTTCAGCCTCCACTTGTGTGTGTATTCCCCCATTGTGTATGTGAGAAAGCCGCAAGTGAGACTCCTTCCCTCTCTCCCACTATCTTCACATGGTATCAAAGCCTTGTTCGTGGTAAGGAGCTCAAGAAAGCAAACCAAGTTCGCGGTGTCCTGGTAAGAGGACCAGTGTTGCTTTTCTATTTCGAGTTTGGGAGCAAATCTCTGTAGGTAGCACAGCCAGAAGTGCAGGAGTGCACTATCTCAGATTGAGACACCCTTCGCGGTGTGGCGAGAGCACAGTATATGCTGTGACGTTATTTTTCTGATTCGAGGCCATTTTGAGGCCCTTTTTGAAGGCAGAAGTTCTTCACAGGCACTCAGAAAAAGGCCATGTTTTTGCTGTGCGACCACTGCTCTGCTAGTCGGTGAAAAGTTGCCGCAGAAATTGCATTGTATGCCTGTGTGCAGAGATATTGGGAGTTGCAAATTCATGCTTGTTGCCTGTTGATGCAAAATCGTCACTAGGAAGTGACTGTGTGGTCAAATACCACTTTTGTCAGTTTTGCAGGTCTACCCGTGTGAGGCAAAAGCTGGGTTTTTTTGCAGTGACAGAATATCTTGCAGTGTTCTGTAATGGCGTCTGATTCTCTTTCATAGATTGTCACTGAAAAGCTTGACAAGAACAACTTCCAGGCATGGAAGTTTAGAATGATGAATTTCCTTATGGGAAAAGGCTATTGGGAGTTCATTACAGGAAATGAAGAAGAACCAGTTCTTCCTAATGTTCCCAATCAATAGGAAATGCAGGCATTTAAAGGATGGCATCAGAGAGCCAGAAAAGTTATGTACTGGCTGTCAATCAGTATTTCGAATTCTATGATTGTGCATATTCAAGATGCAAGCACGCCAAAGGAGGCATGGGATACTTTGGCAAAAATGTACAGCACAAATATGCAAGCCAGGAAAATGCAGCTCAAACAGGAGTTGCACAATGTGCAGAGAGAAAATTTGAGCATCAATGACTACCACATGAAGGTGAAGAAAATTGCAGATGCACTTGCTTCCATTGGGTCACCAGTGGAAGATGATGATCTAGTTTCTGTGACCTTGGATTATGCACAGTTCCGGACATCTATTGCCATCCGTGAAAAATTTCCTGATTTTGAAGAGTTGTTTGCTCTTCTAATTTCTGAAGAGCAAAGAAATGGGGGTGCATCTTCTTCAGGAGGAACTTCAAAAGAAACTGTCTTCTACTCAAATGCTGGAAGAGGTAGAGGCAGAGTAGAGGAGGCTGATCTGCAGGCCGTGGTAGAAATCAAAATATGCAGCAAACTCAAGAAAACCAGTCCTATGGAGGAGGACGTGGTAACTCTAGAGGGAGGGGGAACCAAAGAGGCCGTGGTGGATGGCAGAGAGGCCAAAATGCAAACAACAATGTTGAATGCTACTACTGTGGTAAAATGGGTCATATGGCTAAGGACTGCTACAAAAAGCAGAATGACATTATGAATGGAAAATTGCAGCAAGGCAATTATGCATCTTCCAGTAGACAGGGCGATGACAGAAATGAGCATCTATTTATGGTGTAGCACATGACCAATTCTATGACAAGTGCAGAAGAACAAAATGATGTGTGGTTGACAAAACATGTGTGCCTCAGGATCTATGGAGCGCTCTAAGGTGGATGGAACCTATCTAGAAACATGATGAAGAGAGTGCTCATGACATGTATCTCAAGTCAATTAGGTTCCAAGATAGATTAGCTTGGACTCATAAAGAGAATCTTGAGATAGTGCAAAGTGCTTGATTGAATTACTTCAAATGAACCTCCCTTTTATAGGTGAGGGTACTTACATCCATTTGCTTGCTCACATGTGGGATATCTCCTCCATGCCATGTGGCAGCTTACCCTTTGCTCATACCTTTGCTCTACAAGTGCTAATGCCACCACAACTCTCAACACCTCCCCTTGGTGCCATAATCCTTAGGCTACTGCAAGGTGGTCAGATGTGAGTTACATTCCATCACCTCCCCTTAGTGCATGCATTGCTACTTAAGGTGGTCAAGTGTGGCTTCTACATGTCAATACCTCCCCTGGGTGCTTTCATAGCTACTCTCAGGTGGTCAGGTTTGATTACAAAACATAATAGGCAAGGTTGGCAAGGTTTTTGCTTTTCAATACATTCCATTGATGTCACCTTTTGGCTCATGGCTTGATGATGACTCCACGTAGTTGACTTGTTGATTCTTTAATCTGCAATCTTCTTCCTTGTGTCCCAACTTCTTGCAATGGTGACACTTGGGTTTGTTCTTCAATCTGCAGTCACTTTGATAGTGACCCATCCTTCCGCAATGGTAGCATTTCACTGATGTTTTACTGAATAGTGCTTGTTCTTCATTATAGCTATTGAGTGTTGCTGTCGATGTCGATGTCGATGCCTTCAACTCTCTTTCTTTTTCGAGAAGAGAGGATACACATTCTTCAAACTTTGGATCTGGCAAATTCTTCAAAGTGGTTGTCAATGCACTATACTCTGCAGGCATGCTTTTAAGGAGAATCGCAAGTGCATCTTTCTCTCCTACTTTTGCATTTATGCCCTCTAGTTGAGTCATAATGCTTTTGATTTTGTTGACAAATTGTGCCATGGATTCATTGAAGCCCATGTGCATACCATAGAATTCAATCTTAAGATGGATTTCTTGGTTTTTGGCTTTTGCACCAAACACTATGTTCAACTCATCCCATGCATCCTTGGCATGATCTTTAGAGTCTATATGATGAATTATGTTTGGACCCAAGTGCAATCCAATGAGTGATAGTGCTGCTTCATCTTTTTCCTTCCAAGCATCATTTTGTGCAGTGGGTATGTCTTCTTTTACAATCTTCCAAAGCTTTCGGTGCATCCGAAGATATCTCATTTGTGTAGACCATGTGTGAAATCCATCCCCGGTGAACTTCTCAACAGTTGGAGTGCGGATTGCCATTGCAAAGGTCTTACCAGTTTGATGATACTTTCAAATCTGGCAGTGTCTAATTGCATACAGAAAATCTGAGTTGACAGGTGCGTAGAGCTCGAAAAGACGATCACTTTTCCTTTTTGGAGCGTGTGCAAATTCTTACTGGATTGCAAGTTATGGCTTGTTGAAGCTTTTGTGAAGAAGAGGGGCCTTTGATGATGTGGCACAAGGATTCACATGCAGAATTCAAACTGTGCTTACAAAGGGACTATGCTTGGGTAGCAGTATGCCATGTGGCAATATTCTAACCAGACTGAGTTAACTCAAGTCTAAGAAAACTTAACCATGGCTAAATCTTATCCTACCACGTGGTAAACAGGTAACTACTCCCAAACCCAGGGTTGAGTAACTTAACCTGGGTAAATTTTTATCTTGCCACGTGTCAAAATTGTAGGAACTTAGAATCAGAAGGAAATGGAGCTTCTTGCACAACGACGATGCGATGAGGAGAATGGTGAAGATCTTGGTCGTGGTCGCGTTGTTCGTTGACGGGCGGCTATCATGGCATAGTTTCTAGTCTTGCTTCCTACGAGCCACTTGAAAAGAGGAGCCAGCTTGTTGGTGAGGAGGTCGTTGCTCTTGCGTGAGCAACCTGGTGAGTCGGAAGCATGCTGGAGAGGGTCACAGAAGGGAGCTCGTTGATAGCGAGGGCAATGAGCCGCTGTGCGTAGCTGCAACCAAGAGACTAGGTAGAGGGACTTGGGGCCGGTGATGCTTAGCTGAGCGGCAAGTTGGAGCTAGCGTATGGAGTTCGCTTGGTTGCGCCTCAGATGTGAATCTCTCAATGCGTATGGATGGTCGAAGGAGGCTGGTCGTGGGCTATAGCAACGCCCTTGAGCTGCTGTTTGCTGAGTCGCGGTGCATCATTTGCATTGCCTTGCTGTAGATAGGCTCATTTGGAGCTTAGGCATTGTACAAAGCCTTTTGTCGTAGGAAGTCGTTGCTATGCTGTTGATGAAGCTTGCTTGTGAGCCGAGACTTCGTTGCAGAGTTGTTGCTTGTTGCACATTGGAGAGTCGGTTGTTGGAATAGTAGAGACCTATGTCTCTCACTCTATTTCTCATGGAGTAAACTCTCTCTCAGCTAAGAATACTCAGAAAACACTCTCAACTTCTCTTGGAACACCTCTCTATCTCTCTCTCTCAGAGCAAAGAGTGGACTCACAAGAGCTCTCTCTTTTTCACAATGAAACTCTCACAAAAGGATTGAACGGAAATCTTCAACTCTCATGGATGGAATTCTTTCAACGGGAGAATGAAAGAATGAACACTAACAGAGAACACTCAACCTCAATCTAAAACTAATCTAGGAGAACTAGACCTAAGCTCTGATACCATGACAAAACATGTGTGCCTCAGGATCTATGGAGCGCTCTAAGGTGGATGGAACCTATCTAGAAACATGATGAAGAGAGTGCTCATGACATGTATCTCAAGTCAATTAGGTTCCAAGATAGATTAGCTTGGACTCATAAAGAGAATCTTGAGATAGTGCAAAGTGCTTGATTGAATTACTTCAAATGAACCTCCCTTTTATAGGTGAGGGTACTTACATCCATTTGCTTGCTCACATGTGGGATATCTCCTCCATGCCATGTGGCAGCTTACCCTTTGCTCATACCTTTGCTCTACAAGTGCTCATGGCACCACAACTCTCAACAGTGGTATGTTGACTCAGGTGCGTCAAACCACATGACAGGTCATGCAGAGTGGATGCAGGATGCAAGGAAAATGGAAAAACTAGGATTTGTGGAGACTGGTGATGATACTGCACATCCTATTATGCAGATTGGTAAAATTCCTTTGTTTATGTAGGATGGGAAAAAAAAAACCTATCTGATGTATTTCATGTCCCGAACATCACGAAGAACTTGGTTTCTATTGGTTAAATGGTTGAGTAGGGCTTGCAGGTCAGATTTAATCCTCATGGATGCTTTGTTGAGGATATGAAAAATAACGGTCGCTTGATAGCAAAAGGAAAGAAGAAGGGCACGATGTTTACATTGGATGCGGACATGCCTGAATTGAGTGCAGCAATGTTTGCACATGGGACCGGTGTAGTTGCAGATATTGATATCAGGCATAAACGCATTGGTCATGTTAATATACAGTGACTTAAATCAATGCAAGCCCAAAATATTGTTGTAGGATTGCTGAAATTTAAGGTTGCAGAAATGCATAAGGTTTGTGAAGCCTGTCAATGTGGAAAACAGGTAAGGAAACCATTTCCTAGGCATGTTCAAGAGAGTAAAAGGCCATTGGAATTAATCCACTCTGATGTGTGGACTACTAAAGCTGCATCTATTGGAGGCTGTCACTATTTTGTCACTTTTATTGATGACTTCAGCAGAAAAGTTTGGGTGTATTTTATGAAAAAGAAAAGTGAAGTGTTTGGGCACTTCAAAGCTTTTAAAGCTATGGTTGAAAAAGAAACAAGCCTGCAAATAAAATGCCTAAGGTCAGATGGAGGAGGAGAGTACCTCTCAAATGAGTTTGCAAGGTTCCTGTAGGAGCATGGCATAAAGCAGCAATATTCATGCAGTCATACCCCACAGCAAAATGGACTTGTAGAAAGGAAAAACAGGCATATTGGAGAGGTATCTCAGGCCATGCTAAATGAAAAGATCTACCAGATTATTATTGGGCTGAAGCAGTTGCTACAGTAGTTTACATAATGTACAGGACTCCCATTGTAGCAATACATGGCATGACGCCAGAGGAGATGTATACTGGTAGGAAACAAGACATTTCTCATTTGAAAAATTTTGGTTGCATCGCCTATGTTCATGTGCCAGATGAGTTGAGGTCCAAGTTGGATCCAAAAGCTGAGAACTGCATCTTTATTGGTTATTCTTTGCAGCAGAAAGGGTATAGATGCTATAACCCTTCTACTCGTAAGTTTACAGTGAGCAGAGATGTTGTTTTTGATGAGATGAGCAGCTGGTATAAACTAGTAAATGTGATGATTGATGTAGATGCACAAAATAGTAATGCTACACAGAATTCACAGCAGAAATCACAAAATATCAGTGGACCTACAATGTCCTCTAGCAGTGGTTCACATACTTTGCCATGGACAGGTAGATTGAGATTAGGAGAATCTCCTCAGAGCAATGCAGATAGTGGTACATAGGTATCACGAAAAGAAAAAGAGAAGGTAGATCAACCCATGTTTGATGTGAATGCAGGTCACTCTTATGTGGATGGTGAATCTAGTGGCTCAGAACAGAGCATTGATGATGAGTTGGGTATTCCTTCTGTTGTTACACCTGGAGTAAGGAAGACCAGGGATGTTTTGAGAACACCTGGAAGTGAGCCTATTTTGCACAAGTCTACCAGAGCTAGGTATCTTGTGGGTAGGCTGAAATATGATGGATTTACAGCCATTCACTATGCCTATACTGTGAATAGATACAAGGAAAGATTAGTTGTTAAGGGGTATGCACAGACATATGGCATTGATTATGAAGAAACATTCAGTCCAGTTGCAAGGATGGCAACTGTAAGAGCAATCATTGCTATGGCTGCATCAAAGGGATAGTCTTTACATCAGATGGATGTAAAGAATGCCTTCTTGCATGGTGATTTGCAAGAAGAGGTCTTTATGGAGCAGCCAGTAGGTTATGTTCATGCTATTCATCCTGAGTTTGTTTGTAGGTTGAAGAAAGCCTTGTATGGCTTGAAGCAAGCACCTAGAGCATGGTCTGACAAGATAGGACAATATCTTGTTACTATTGGCTTTCAGATTTCCAAGGCAGATTTCTCACTCTATGTGAGAAAAACAGAGAAAGGGATTATGCTGCTTGTTATTTATGTTGATGATTTGATCATCACAGGTGATAGTGATGAAGATATCCTTCATGTGAAAATGCTATTGAAGCAGAAGTTTGAGATGAAGGATTTGGGAGAGTTGTGTTATTTCTTGGGCATTGAGGTGATTAGATCACCAAGTGGGATACAGCTCTTACAGAGGCAGTATGGATTGGACATGCTGTCCAAATATGGGATGACAGGCTGTAAGCCTATTTCAGTCCCTTTGGAGCAGAATGTGCAGCTGAGCACAGATGCAGGTGAGCTTCTGGAAGACCCTACTATGTATAGACGCATAGTAGGAAGTTTGATTTATATGACTATTACCAGGCCAGATTTAAGCTATGTTGTTGGATTGGTAAGTCACTTTATGCAAGCTCCAAGGAAACCACATTTGGATGCGGCTAGACACATACTCAGGTATGTGAAGTCCACATTGCAGTATGGACTATTTTATGAGGCTGGGGTTCAGATACAGTTGCATGGATACATTGATGCTGATTGGGTTGGTAGTACTTCTGATAGACGATCTACCAGTGGATATATGTTCTCTTTTGGGAGTGCTGCAGTCACTTGGAGCAGCAAGAAACAGTTACAGTTGCCTTGTCGAGCACAGAGGTTGAGTACAGGGGTGCAGAAATGGCTGCATGTGAGGTAGCTTGGTTGCATAAGCTACTTTATGATATGCATCAGTCTACAGATGGGCCAGTTGTCATTTATTGTGACAACATGAGCAGTATACACTTGGCAAATAACCCAGTCTATCATGCTAGGAAAAAGCACATTGAGGTGCATTATCACTATGTGCGGGAGAAGGTTTTACTAGGTCTTATTGATCTAGTTTATGTCAGCACAAAGGATCAGGTCACTAACATATTCACGAAGGCATTGGGCGCAGAGAAGCTGTGCAAGTTCAAAGACCTGCTTGGTGTGCAAGAATTAGGATTGAGCTCGAGGGGGAGTGTTGAGATATCAAGCTCCACTCGTGATATGCTAGGGTGACCGTTGTGCATTTATGTCACCGACTTGTTAGCTACAGATGCAGTTGGTACACCGCCCACGAATAATAGCTAGATGATAGCTGTCCTTATCTACTCTAGTTCGTGGCTCAGTTAGTATGCCACCTTAGTTAGTTGTGTTTGGTTTGAGACCCACATATAGGGTTCTTCTATTTCTTTGTACTAGAGTTCTTTTGGCTTTCACGACTAAGAAGAGGAAAACTGTTTTCAGCCTCCACCTGTGTGTGTATTCCCCCATTGTGTATGTGAGAAAGCCACAAGTGAGACTCCTTCCCTCTCTCCCACTATCTTCACAACGTCATGCAAGTACAAGCGAAGCTTTGCCGGTACTCTACACACACATTCTGTGCTACCTACGTCCATGTTGGCATAGAGACAACATACTCATGGATCCATTTTATTACCTATTCTTGGGTTATGGATTATTTTGATTTCGGAGTAAGGATGTCATGCACCTAACCTAGTGGCTATTGAACTTGTGGCATGCTAGTCACTCCTGCTATAAACTTATACAATTTCTAGTATGTATCTAGGAAGCTTATATCCACTTGAGGAGAGGTGGATGGCTGTAATTTTGGAGGGGATCTCATTGGTTAAGGTTGCGGACTCTGAGGCGGGGGTCTTGTTGTTGTTGAGGCTGGAATTTCTTGCTATCTTGCATTCATGTTGAATGGGATTACACTTGGATCATTGAACTTGTAGAGTTTGTATGAGAGTGTGTCATTTATGCATGAAGAGACAGCTGTGATGTTTGGCGAGGGATGTTGTTGTTGAGGCTACAGACTCTTTTGTCAAATCATCTTCAGATTTGGCATAGCTTCTTCTCTTGCTTGTGAATTGATTGCATGCTCTGAGAGTATGGAATGAAAGTGTGTGATACTATTATTGATGCAATCTATGATGTGCCTATGCAAAATCGTGTGAGCGCATGTGATCTGTTGACTAGGTAGGGACTAACTATATGCTTATTTGTGGTATTTCATAGGGCAACTAAGAATCAATCATCCCTGGTGATGATAATGCATAATATTTTGGTTCTACTACTTTGGTAAGGATAATGCATAATATTTTGGTTCTACTACTTTGGTGGGAAAATGCCCAATCAAGGCGCTTTGGTTCTACTGTGTGGAATTTGGCAAGTCATCTTCTACTTTAGGGGCTTCTTCTCCTGTCTTGACACGAGACATGTGATTGGCAAGGTAGTGTTGTGGGCCTATTTTGAAATTGAATTCCTGAAGCAAGAGGAGCCATCTGGTGATTCTTCTTGTTGTACACAGATGGTTCACAAGATAAAGCAATGCTTGATGGTCAGTGTAGAAGACAAAATCATTTGCCAATAATTAGTGTAGAAATTTCTTAACACTATACACCATTGCTAGGGCTGGCGCATGTTAAAATTATCATTTTTCATTGGTGGGAGACCCCATTCATTATAGAGCTCCCTCTATAGGACATTCACACACTATGGCTTGGACTTCATCATATGCTTTAGGCACGGTGATGTTGTGTATATCATCTCTCTCACCAATCTGCATGGGGATATTGTGGGGGTTTTATAAAGGCCACTGTCCACCATCCACTATGGCTTGGACTTCATCATATGCTTTAGGCACGGTGATGTTGTGTATATCATCTCTCTCACCCATCTGCATGGGGATATTGTGGGGGTTAAAGGCCACTGTGCCTTTACCCCGGTTATGTACAATACTCAAACACATATATAAATGAATGAAAAAGAAGATTAGGGTGTTCTGCACCCACCAAAAACTTGTGTGGCTCTCTGTTTCTCTCTCTCCCTCTTCCGTTCTTGCTTCCGTTGAGAGCACTCTCAACTGGTATCAGAGCTCGGGTGATCTAGCTAAGCGTACGTTAATGCTCAGAAGCTCAGCAACTCTATGGGAGGAAGGAGAACCTCTGTGGGAAGCTTTGTGGGTGACTTTACTTGCATCCGAGTATGCAGAGACCTTGGAGGAACCTTTGGAAAAGTCACTTTGGCTTTGCGAAGTGGTTTTGAGAGCCTGTTAAGTGTTTTCAAAGAAAAAGTCGTTTTTTAAGCTTTTCCCTATTCCGTTCGATGACAGAGACTCCGTATTGACTTGTAGAGGCAACTATTGCTTGCTTTTGGTGTCCACTTTACTTCAGGAGCTTGGAAACACCTTCATTCTTGAATCTGGGATCATTTCATTGGATTTCTGACTCACTATGTCAGTTCCTACGTTTTTCTGCCTGGGTGTTGGAACTCATGTTTGGAGCAATCATTTGCAGATCTATCAGTTCCGAGGACTCAGGAGGTCCTAAAACTTCTATGTTGCTCATCATTCGCACTCCGGTGGAGTTTACAAATCGCTCTGTTTCCAAAAACGTTTTTCAGCCCGTGTGTTGGACCCAGTGATTTAGACCACGGTTTCCAAAACCGTCTATCCCATTGTGTTCCGGACGCCCAAAAACCCCTACCTATCAGTTCTTGCGCAATTCGGTGGAGTATTTTTAGAGTTATAGATCTCTATGTATTCGATTTCGTCTCTCTGTTATGCATTTTTCATTCTAAGGTTTTGAAACCTTAGATTTATGCCACATGGCAGTGGATAAGTGTTGACTCCCATTTCTCACTCATCGGTTGGGATTTTGGAGTTCGAGCAGAAGAGAGATATTTGCAGATTTTCTTGCTGATTCCGATTATGCAATGGTGCCCATGTTTTGAGGCATCTCAGGTTCTATTTTTAGTAGCGGTCATTACCGTGGGACTATGATTTCTTGAGCATACCTTATGCAGATCACTCTGGTTGCAGTTTGAGTAGTGTGCGCTCATTCGTGGTGTGCATTGGGTTGTAGTGGATGATTTATAGGCCATTTGGATGCATTGCAGTCCTTATTGGATGTGCTGATAGGCCCAAATTGCCTTGTGGGATGCTATTTTTATGGGACGCTTTGCACATGGATGCTATTTTATGTTGAGGGATAGCTTTGACACATTGCAGGTGATGCACTAATAGTGCTATGCTCTCTTGGATGAGATATTATTAATGCATATGCCAGTGGACGGTGTTTATGCTTGAGTCACTTATTGGCATTTTGGATTGCCATTGCAGTTGACATTTTCTTTTGGGCCAGATTTGCTCATATGGATGCATAGTATATGCACATGAGTTAGATGCTTTGAGACATGAGTTTTGGTGATATTTCACTCTATTGTGGCATACACATTTGGGTGCACCTGGTATTTAGTGTGATTCTCTCTTATAGGCACTAGCATTTGGGATTTTTGCTTCATTTGCATCATGGCATCCTCTTCCATGTCTGAAAAGGAGTTTTTTAGCATTAAAAAGTTTGATGGGACAAACTTTTCTTTGTGGAAAGAACAAATAAGGGATGTGCTTATTCAAAAGAAGCGGATTAAACCCTTGGCAGGTATTGAAGCTAAGCCTGCAAATATGTCTGAGGATGATTGGAATGAGTTGGATGCATTAGCAAAGTCTACTATTAGACTTCATCTTGCAAAGTCATTTTATTTCACAATAGTAAATGGGTAGACTACGGAAGATTTGTGGAAGAAATTGTGTGCCACTTATGAGAAGGAAACTGCCTCTAATAAAGTTTACCTCATGAAGAGGTTGTTTGAGCTACAGATGAAGGAAGGGGTCTCCATTGCTTCTCACTTGAATGAATTCAATATTATTTTCAGCCAGCTTTAGGCTCAGAAGATGAATTTTGATGCGGAGACTAAGGCAATATTTCTCTTATGTTCATTGCCATCCTCATGGGATACCTTCCGTACAGCTGCCAGTAACTCTGCACTTGGTGGAGTACTGAAATTTGATGATGTTGTGGGTAGCTTGTTGGCCGAGGAGATTAGACAGAAGTGTATGGACGGCAACAAGCAAGATGCAGCCTTAAATGTGCAAAGGGGCAGATCACAGTTCAGGGGGAAGTCCCAAGAAAGAGGGAAGTCTTGTAGCAAATCCAGGGCACGGAACATTGAGTGTTACCACTGTGGCAAGAAGGGCCATATGAAAAAGGATTGCTACAAGTTGAAAAGAGAGCAAAAGGATAAGAAAAAGAATGCAAATTGGTGTGTAAATCAAAAGAAAGAGAGTCCAAGGGAGGACAAAGGAAAAGTGAAGATCGAGGAGATCAATGCAGTTACACATGATAGTGACAATGACGTTCTCTTCATGTCTAGTTTATCTGCAGAGTTGCTTACCACTTCAAATGATGCATATTCCCAAAATTGGATTTTGGATTCTGGTGCTTCATTCCATGTTACTCCCCATAGGGAATGGTTCTCCACTTATGACAGTGGAAAGACAGGTTGTGTGCGTCTTGGAAATGACTATGCATGTGACATAGTCGGAGCAGGTGACATAAAGCTTTCTTTTGCAAATGGGTCTGAATTTATTTTGAAACATGTGAGACATGTGCCTAAGTTGACCAAGAGTCTTATTTCAGTGGGTCAGCTAGATGATGCTGGTTTTCACACCACTTTTGGCTTTCAGAGTTGGAAAATTCAAAAGGGCTCTATGCTTTTGGCCAGGGGTGCCAAGTGTGGGACTGTGTATCCCTTACATGTATCATGGGTATTTGATCATGTTGTTGCAATAACCGAGCAGCCAAGCACTTCTTTGTGGCATTGCAGGTTGGGGCACATGAGCCAGAATGGAATGAAACTCTTATGCTATTTGGGTTATGTACCGCATTTGAGTTTCTCTGATTTTGAATTTTGTGAGCACTATCTCTATGGGAAGCAGACTAAATCAGCCCATAAAAGAAGGGGAAAGAAAGAGTTTGAAAAGCTTGATTTGGTGCATTCAGACGTATGTGGTCCCATGCCTACACGGTCATTAGGTAGGGCTGAATACTATGTGACATTCATTGATGATGCAACTAGGAAAGTGTGGGCTTATGCTATAGCTCGGAAGAGTGACGTGTTCTAGGTATTTCAGAAATGGCTGGCCTTGGTTGAGAATCAGTCAGGTAGAACACTTTAATGCCTACGGACTGACAATGGTGGAGAGTATCTCTCTCATGACTTTCAGCATTTCTGTGATATATGTGGGATTAAGAGGGAGCTCACATCCCCTCGTACTCCAAAGCAAAATCCAGTTGCAGAAAAGGTGAACCGTACCATTCAAGAAAGTTTGCAATGCATGCTTTCCAATGTAAGTCTTTCTGGTGGTTTTTGGGCTGAGGCAATGAAGACTGCAGTGCATGTGATCAATAGATCACCTAGTAAGAGTTTGGATGGTGGTATTCCTGAGAGGCATGGAGTGGCAAGAAGCCCTCTTACTCTCATTTGCATATATTTGGGTGTGAGGCATATGCACATGTGCCAAAAGAGCTTCGAAAGAAGCAGAATTCTAAGTCTAGGAAATGCATCTTTCTGGGTTATGGTGAAAGTGGAGAGATGGGCTATCGTCTCTGGGATCCAGAAGCAAAGAAGATCATACGCAACCATGATGTAGTCTTCAATGAGAAGAAGATGCATAAGGCACCTATGAGGGATGTAAAAATGAGGAGAATCACTTTCCAGGATGTGAATCAACTTGCATATGTTGATAGACAACAAGCTGTCCATGCACCAAATGTGCAAGAAATGGTACCACCAAATACTCCCACAGGTATACAATCAAGGGTAGATGATGGATCATCTATTGGTGGAAATGATGAGCCAAATGTGGCTGATATGCAGGTGGGATAGCAAGCTAAAATGCCCTTGAGAAGATCATCTAGAGTGTCTAGACTGCCTGATAGGTTTGTTCTAGGGGTAGACTATGTGATGCTTACTGATTGCGGGGAGCCTTCTTGCTATAGAGAGGCTATGATGCACGAGGATCAATGCAAGTGGGAGTATGCTATGCAATCAGAGATGAGTTCACTTGTGAAGAATAAGACTTGGGACTTAGTTTCTTTACCACATGGAAAGAAAGCATTGCCATGTAAATGGGTCTACAAAATGAAGGTCACAGGTGATGATGTGCCTAGGTACAAGGCCCATTTGGCCGCTAAAGGGTTCAAGCAAAAGAAGGGTGTGGAATTTGATGAGATATTCTCTCCGGTTGTGAAGATGACCACACTTAGATGCATGCTTGGACTAGTGGCAGCAGAGGATATGGAGCTTATGCAGATGGATGTCAAGACAACTTTCTTGCATGGGGATTTGCATGAGGAAATTTACATGGTGCAGCCGGAAGGCTTTGAAGAAAAGGGCAAAGAACATTTAGTTTGCAAGCTCAAGAAAAGTCTCTATGGTCTTAAGCAAGCGCCTAGAGAATGGTATCAGAAGTTTGATGCTTTCATTCGGTCCCAGGGTTTTAGGAGTGAAATTGATCACTGCCTCTACACTAAAAGGGCTAAGGATAATAGCCTGATAATCTTGGCACTATATGTGGATAATATGCTATTGGCTAGCAAGAATACTTATGAGCTAGATGCATTAAAGGCCAAGTTGCATGAGGCCTTTGATATGAAGGATTTGGGACTTGCAGGTCATATTCTTGGTATGCGCATCACGCGTGATTGGAGTAGGAAACTCCTTTGGCTTTCACAAAAAGAGTATGTTACAAAAGTATTGCAGCGTTTCAATATGGAGGGGGGGAAGGCAGTGAGTACTCCATTGCCTCCATATTTGAAACTGAGTCATATAGATAGTCCCAAATCAGATGAGGAAAGGGCCATGATGGCCAAGGTTCCTTATGCATCAGCAGTTGGGAGTCTTATGTATGCTATGATAGCTACTAGACGAGACATTGCATTTGCAGTGGAAGTTGTTAGCCGGTATATGGCTAATCTAGGAAAGAGGCATTGGGAGGTAGTTAAGTGCATCATGAGGTACATGAAGGGTACCAAGGAGATGTGCATCTGCTTTGGTAGAGGAGACATGCGTGTACTTGGGTACACAAATTCAGACTATGCAAGGAATGTGGATAGTAGGAGATCCACTTCTGGTTATGTGTTCACCTTTGCAGGTGGTGTAGTGTCGTGGATGTCTCGCACACAGAAGTGCGTTGCTTTGTCTACCATAGAGGCTGAGTATGTTGCAGCCACAGAGGGTTGCAAGGAGGCTATATGGCTTGATCGGCTAGCAGGAGATTTGGGGATTCATACAGGTGTACCGACATTGCATAGTGATTCCATGAGTGCTATTCAGCTAGCACAGAATCCGGTCTTTCATGCAAAGACCAAACACATTGAGGTCAAGTACCATTTCATCAAGGAGGTACTTGAGGACAAGCGCATAGAGCTTGTCAAGGTTCACATACAGATGATAACCCTGCAGATATGCTAACGAAGAGTCTACCTAGTCAATGGTTTGAGTATTGTTGTGTATTGATGGGCATTGGATAGTATGCTCACTGGTTGTTCTCCCTTAAAGGCACATTGTCCTTTAAGTGGGATGTTGTGGGGGTTAAAGGTCACTATGCCTTTACCCCGGTTATGTACAATACTCAAACACATATAAATGAATGAAAAAGAAGATTAGGGTGTTTTGCACCCACCAAAAACTTGTGTGGCTCTCTGTTTCTCTCTCTCCCTATTCCGTTCTTACTTCCGTTGAGAGCACTCTTAGATATCCTCAATGTATTCAATAGGGGGAGGCGGATTTGATAGTTCAATCCATCCTCTGAAACTCTCCCAAAGTTTGGGACAATTTTGTAAGAGAATTCCAATGGGAATGGACACTGTGCAACTAAGAATGCTAGAGAGTGTGGCACCTTCAAGTTGTCATGATGGTACATTATGTTGTGGATCTTGTTGCTGCTGGAACAAAGGCTCAAGGACAATGTCAATACTTGGTGGAAACAAGTCAGGGATTGGATCTTGTGCTTGCTTCTCAGCCTTGAATTGATCTTGTTCTTTTTGCACCCATTGTTGAAGTGCCTAAAGTCAAGCCTTCTCCACTTATGCATTAGGGTATGGAGCTTCTTTTATTTGAGAATCAGGAGCTGATGTGGATGAGCTTGACTGTTCATTTCTTGGCAAAGGTATAGGCACTTTTAGGGCCCTTGGTGGCCTTTTTTTACTGGCGTATAATTACATTCATAGGTTGTGATAATATGATTGCCAGCCCTAGACCATCAAAGTCCACCACAATAATGTCAATTGGGACATCAGGCTTAGCCTCACTTGTTGTGGGACCTAATGTTTCATGAGACAATTCACACAGGCATGGCCAATGCCACAATCTCTATAGAGTGGTTGGAAATTAGCAGGGCTACCATGATGAGGGCACTCTGCAATCTGGTGATTCTCTCCACAACCATAGAAATTTATTGGCACTCGATATGTGTTGGGCCAAACTTGAGAGGGATTAAACCTTTTTCTCCTTCCATATAGTACACTGGGTACTCGGCTTCATACTCGAACTTTGAATCCACTTACTTGGCTTGAAGTTGTTCTATTGGAATTGCCACAAGAGCTGGATTTAGTGCTCTTGGATATGGTTGTGGATTTGGATCCTTGAGTGATTACAGGACTTGGATCTAGACAAGAGCAAGATTCAGCCTTAGATCTAGGGGTGCTTGTGCAAGAGTTGATTGCCTATATACTAGGATGGGTGTTAGTTGGTATTGTTGAAGTCGGTGGGGAGGGTTGTTGTGCATGTTGAAGATGCAACTATTTTTGTCATGTCCACCGATTGCGTAGATGTGGCACCATAACCTTGGTGGTGGATTAGCTTGTGCATTGATCCTAGCTCATAGGATGGGGCATTCATTTGCTATGTGATTAGCCATGCAATGTGGACACCATACATTTTCTCGCCTTGTTGGTTATGTATGAGAGGGTGGCTAAGACATGTGAAGCATTTGTTCCATGGCATGCATCATTTCTTCTTTGAATTTCATGGTCATGGCCTCTAGGGGATCTTCATTAGACATTTCTGTAGTTGACTTGGCTTTTCCCAGTTTAGAGCACTTATCACGCACACTGGCTCTTCCATCATCACTACTGGTGTTAGAGTCCATCATGCCATCCTCGATGTGAATGGTTGTTGCATGAGTAGCACTGAATGTTTTGTAATTGCTGATTTTTTTCATTTCTTTGTAGATTTTCTTCCTTAGAACTGCAACAATGAATCAAGCTATGAGGTACTTATCATTAGGGCATGGGTCACATTCGGCAACTAAATGTTTCATCTTGCCTTTCTCGCCAATCTTGTTCGAGCTTGCTTAGTTGGAGAATGGGATCATCATGTAGTCTCTCCACTGTTTGAAAGTGACTCTTGAATTTAGCTTGTAGCACCAAGTGCCACGTGGCTCTTTCTTCCACTAGGAGGTCTAGGTACCATTTTGAGGCTTCATTGATTAAGGCCATGGGAAACCATGTGACCTTGGTTTCATGGGATTGATGTCCTCCATCTTGGCATGTGGCATCAAAATGCTAGAGGAATCTTGCTGGATTGCCCCAACAATTGTATTTGGGCAATTCTAGTTTTCCCAGGGGTTTCCTTCCTTGATTATTGTTGGGTCGGCCATAATTGTTGTGAGCATTAGAGAAATTGTCTACATCTACCTCCAAGTCAATGTCACAATTATCATCGTCATACGTCCTGTCATGTTGGGATTTTGAGGAGTCAAAGGGATTGGCTGAATTTCAAGGTGGGAATTCATGGCAGAGGGTGGTAGGAGACATTGGACAGAGGGTACTTGCATGCAGAATTGTCGAGTGGTGTGTAGGTGTGTTATGGGGGTGTTGGATCTTTTCCATGGCTTCAGTAGGAAGAGAAAGGTATTCTCAGTATGTAGGGTTCCGAGGATTTTTGTCACCTATAGATATATCGGTGTCATTGTTTGTAGTATAATTGTAGATTAGGACCTCGGGCAATAATCCTATGAAAGACTTAGGCTTAAGTGTGGTAAGAAAACATCGTGCATGTTTGTATGAAAGGAACATGTATCATCAAGATTGGGGCAATGAAGGCTTTTGCCTCCATTGGGGGTTGAAAGGTTTAGGAAGAGTTTAAGTGTTGGAGGGAGGTTGAGGGTCCAAAAAGAGGTTCCAAGGTTTAGAAGAGGTCCAAGGTTTAGAAGGAGTCTAAGGGTCAGAAGGAGGATTCAAGGTTTAGGGTTGAGTGGGAGAGGAAGAAGGTGTAAGAGCATGGGGGAGGAGAGAGAGAAGAAGGTAGGAGGAGAGGGAGGAGAAGGGAGGAGGAGGGAGGAGGGAGGAGGAGAGGGATGAGAAGGGAGGAGGAGTTGGGAGGAGGAGGTAGGAGGGAGGAGGAGAGGATGAGTTGGGAGGATGAGAGGGAAAGGAGGGGTTGCAAGGTTGGAGGAGAGGGTAGAAGAAGTTCCAAGGTTAGGACATGCTTTTGGATGTGGAGAGCAAGGATCATGGGCACTTGGAGAGAATTGCTTGGAATACAAAAGTAGAACTCAACACAATGCCCCAAAGAGTGTGGGATTTATTCTATTATGGGGTATTTAGACAAGTTGGAGAGATGCTCTCTCTACATGTAAGAATTGTAAGACATTATCTCTCTACATGTAGAACTTGCATCTAAAAGTTGCATGTACGAGTTGCAAGTTGCATGTAGGAGTTAAATGTTGCATGTAGGAACTACATGTAGGACTTGCATGTAGAACATGCATGTAGGAGTTGCTGTTGAGATATCAAGCTCCACTCATGATATGCCAGGGTGACCGTTGTGTATTTATGTCACCGACTTGTTAGCTGCAAATGCGGTTGGTACACCGCCCATGAATAATAGCTGGATGACAGCTATCCTTATCTACTCTAGTTCATGGCTCAGTTAGTATGCCACCTTAGTTAGTTGAGCTTGGTTTGAGACCCACATATAGATGATTTTGCATATTCAGGATGCAAGTACGCCAAAGGAGGCATGGGATACTTTAGCAAAAATGTACAACACAAATACACAAGCCAGGAAAATGCAGCTCAAACAGGAGTTGCACAATGTGCAGAGAGAAAATTTGAGCATAAATGGCTACCACATGAAGGTGAAGAAAATTGCAGATGCACTTGCTTCCATTCGGTCGCCAGTGAAAGATGATGATCTAATTTCTGTGACCTTGAATGGTCTAGGAAAGGATTATGCACAGTTTCGGACATCCATTGCCGTCCATGAAAAATTTCCTGATTTTGAAGAGTTGTTTGCTCTTCTAATTTCTGAAGAGCAGAGAAATGGGGGTGCATCTTCTTCAGAAGGAACTTCAAAAGAAACTGTCTTCTACTCAAATGCTGGAAGAGGTAGAGGCAGAGGTAGAGGAGATCGATTTGCAGGCCATAGTAGAAATCAGAATATGTAGCAAACTCAAGAGAACTAGTCCTATGGAGGAGGACATGGTAACTCTAGAGGCAGGGGGAGCCAAAGAGGCCATGGTGGATGGCAGAGAGGCCCAAATGCAAACAACAATGTTGAATTCTACTACTATGGTAAAATGGGTCATATGGCTAAGGACTGCTACAAAAAGCAGAATAACATTATGAATGGAAAATTGCAGCAAGGTAATTATGCATCTTCTAGTAGACAGGGTGATGACAGAAATGAGCATCTATTTATGGTGCAGCACATGACCAATTCTGTAACAAGTGCAGAAGAATGAAATGATGTGTGGTATGTTGACTCAGGTGCATCAAACCACATGACAGGTCATGCAGAGTGGATGCTGGATGCAAGGAAAATGAAAAAACTAGGATTTGTGGATACTGGTGATGATACTGCACATCCTATTGTGCAGATTGGTAAAATTCCTTTGTTTCTGCAGGATGGGAAAAAGAAATGCCTGTCTGATGTATTTCATGTCCCGAACATCACCAAGAACCTGGTTTCTGTTGGTCAAATGGTTGAGCAGGGCTTGCATGTCAGATTTAATCCTCATGGATGCTTTGTTGAGGATATGAAAAATAACGGTCGCTTGATAGCAAAAGGAAAGAAGAAGGGCAGGATGTTTACGTTGGATGTGGACATGCCTGAATTGAGTGCAGCAATGTTTGCACATGGGACCGGTGTAGTTGCAGATATTGATATCGGGCATAAACGCATTGGTCATGTTAATATACAAATACTTAAATCAATGCAAGCCCAAAATATTGTTGCAGGATTGCCTAAATTCAAGGTTGCAGAAATGCATAAGGTTTGTGAAGCCTGTCAATTTGGAAAACAGGTAAGGAAACCATTTTAGCATGTTCAACAGAGTAAAAAGCCATTGGAATTAATCCACTCTGATGTGTGGACTACTAAAGCTGCATCTATTGGAGGCTGTCACTATTTTGTCACTTTTATTGATGACTTCAGCAGAAAAGTTTGGGTGTATTTTATGAAAAAGAAAAGTGAAGTGTTTGGGCACTTCAAAGCTTTTAAAGCTATGGTTGAAAAAGAAACAAGCCTGCAAATAAAATGCCTAAGGTCAGATGGAGGAGGAGAGTACCTCTCAAATGAGTTTGCAAGGTTCCTGTAGGAGCATGGCATAAAGCAGCAATATTCATGCAGTCATACCCCACAGCAAAATGGACTTGTAGAAAGGAAAAACAGGCATATTGGAGAGGTATCTCAGGCCATGCTAAATGAAAAGATCTACCAGATTATTATTGGGCTGAAGCAGTTGCTACAGTAGTTTACATAATGTACAGGACTCCCATTGTAGCAATACATGGCATGACGCCAGAGGAGATGTATACTGGTAGGAAACAAGACATTTCTCATTTGAAAAATTTTGGTTGCATCGCCTATGTTCATGTGCCAGATGAGTTGAGGTCCAAGTTGGATCCAAAAGCTGAGAACTGCATCTTTATTGGTTATTCTTTGCAGCAGAAAGGGTATAGATGCTATAACCCTTCTACTCGTAAGTTTACAGTGAGCAGAGATGTTGTTTTTGATGAGATGAGCAGCTGGTATAAACCAGTAAATGTGATGATTGATGTAGATGCACAAAATAGTAATGCTACACAGAATTCACAGCAGCAATCACAAAATATCAGTGGACCTACAGTGTCCTCTAGCAGTGGTTCACATACTTTGCCATGGACAGGTAGATTGAGATCAGGAGAATCTCCTCAGAGCAATGCAGATAGTGGTACATAGGTATCACAAAAAGAAAAAGAGAAGGTAGATCAGCCCATGTTTGATGTGAATGCAGGTCACTCTTATGTGGATGGTGAATCCAGTGGCTCAGAACAGAGCATTGATGATGAGTTGGGTATTCCTTCTGTTGTTACACCTAGAGTAAGGAAGACTAGGGATGTTTTGAGAGCACCTGGAAGTGAGCCTATTTTGCACAGGTCTACCAGAGCTAGGTATCTGTGGATAGGCTGAAATATGATGGATTTACAGCCATTCACTATGCCTATATGGTCAAAGTGATACAGGAACCAGAACCCACTTCTTTTGAGCAAGCCATGGGAAATGAAAAATGGGAGAAAGCTATGGATGAAGAAATGGATGCCTTGGAAGCCAATGCTACATGGGAATTGGTGCCTTTGCCTAAAAACAAGAATGCAATTGGCTATAAGTGGGTTTATAAGATCAAGCACAATGCAAATGGTTCTGTGAATAGATACAAGGCAAGGTTAGTTGTCAAGGGGTATGCACAGACATATGGCATTGATTATGAAGAAACTTTCAGTCCGGTTGCAAGGATGGCAACTGTAAGAGCAGTCATTGCTATGGCTGCATCAAAGGGATGGTCTTTACATTAGATGGATGTAAAGAATGCCTTCTTGCATGGTGATTTGCAAGAAGAGGTCTTTATGGAGTAGCCAGTAGGTTATGTTCATGCTATTCATCCTGAGTTTGTTTGCAGGTTGAAGAAAGTCTTGTATGGCTTGAAGCAAGCACCTAGAGCATGGTCTGACAAGATAGGATAGTATCTTGTCACTATTGGCTTTCAGATTTCCAAGGTAGATTTTCTCACTCTATGTGAGAAAAATAAAGAAAGAGATTATGCTGCTTGTCATTTATGATGATGATTTGATCATCACAGGTGATAGTGATGAAGATATCCTTCATGTGAAAATGCTATTGAAGCATAAGTTTGAGATGAAGGATTTGGGAGAGCTGCGTTATTTCTTGGGCATTGAGGTGATTAGATCACCAAGTGGGATACAGCTCTTGCAGAGGCAGTATGGATTGGACATGCTATCCAAATATGGGATGATAGGCTATAAGCCTATTTCAGTTCCTTTGGAGCAGAATGTGAAGCTGAGCACAGATGCAGGTGAGCTTCTGGAAGACCCTACTATGTACAGACGCATAGTAGGAAGTTTGATTTATATGACTATTACCATGCCAGACTTAAGCTATGCTGTTGGATTGGTAAGTCAGTTTATGCAGGCTCCAAGGAAACCGCATTTGGATGCGGCTAGACGCATACTCAGGTATGTGAAGTCCACATTGCAGTGTGGACTATTTTATGAGGCTGGGGTTCAGATACAGTTGCATGGATACACTGATGCTGATTGGGCTGGTAGTATTTCTGATAGACGATCTACCAGTGGATATGTGTTCTCTTTTGGGAGTGCTGCAGTCACTTGGAGCAGCAAGAAACAGCCTACAGTCACCTTGTCGAGCACAGAGGCTGAGTACAGGGGTGCAGCAATGGCTGCATGTGAGGTAGCTTGGTTGCATAAGCTACTTTATGATATGCATCAGTCTACAGATGGGCCAGTTGTCATTTATTGTGACAACATGAGCAGTATATACTTGGCAAATAACCCAGTCTATCATGCTAGGACAAAGCACATTGAGGTGCATTATCACTATGTACGGGAGAAGGTTTTACTAGGTCTTATTGATCTAGTTTATGTCAGCATAGAGGATCAGGTAGTTGACATATTCACGAAAGCATTGGGCGTAGAGAAGTTGCGCAAGTTCAAAGACCTGCTTGGTGTGCAAGGATTGGGATTGAGCTCGAGGGGGAGTGTTGAGATATCGAGCTCCACTCGTGATATGCCAGGGTGACCGTTGTGTATTTATGTCACCGACTTGTTAGCTGCAGATGCGGTTGGTACACCGCCCACGAATAATAGCTGAATGACAGCTATCCTTATCTACTCTAGTTCGTGGCTCAGTTAGTATGCCACCTTAGTTAGTTGAGTTTGGTTTGAGACCCACATATAGGGTTCTTCTATTTGTTTGTACTTGAGTTCTTTTGGCTTTCACAACTAAGAAGAGGAAAACTATTTTCAGCCTCCACCTGTGTGTGTATTCCCCCATTGTGCATGTGAGAAAGCCGCAAGTGAGACTCCTTCCCTCTCCCACTATCTTCACAGTTGCATGTAGGACTTGCATGTAGAACATGCATGTAGGAGTTGCATGTAGGACTGGCTTGTTGAAGATGCATGTTGAGGATTCCCAAGGGAGATTATTCCTAGCCTTATGCAAGTACAAGGGGAGCTTTGCCGCTACTCTACACACATTTTTTGCTACCTAAGTCCATGTTGGCACAGAGACAACATACCCCCAAATCCATTTAATTACCCATCTTCGGGTTATGGCTTATTTTGATTATAGAGTTGTGATATCATGCGTGTGACCCAAGTGGTTGCTAAAATTTTGGTATGCTAGTCGCTCCTGCTATAATGCCTTTGCACCATACAATTTTTGGTCCGTAGTAGCTAGGAAGCTTATATCCACTTGAGATAAGGAAGACAATTGCTGTAAATTTTGGAGGGGATCTTGTTGCTAGGGTTCCGAACTCTATTGTCAAATCTTCTTGGGAAGAGGTTTGGTGGGGGTCTCGTTGTTGAGGCTGGCATTTCTTGTTATCTCGTATTCATGTTGGATGGGATTGCACTCGGATCATTGAACTTTCTATGCAAGTGTGATATTTGTGCACGAGGAGATGGCTATGATGTTTGGCAAGGGTCTCGTTGGCTGAGGCTATAGACTCTTTTGTTTCTAGCAACACAGCTCTGATGGGATTCATTTTTTTAACTCTATAGGAGTGCTTATAGCATTGTTTCCTCTTCTTATGTGAGCAGTTTCCCAATGAATACCAATTTCTCTTCCTCCCCTTCAAGGGCGAGGTTTATTTTGTGAGTTTTGGCTGCGGTCCCTCATAAATTAGAGTCCCTCCAATATTATTGGTTTCTTGCACTTTATATTCTCTTATTGGTCTTTGCATTGCTATGGGGACACCACCACTGGTGTGATTCTTGAAGTACTCTGGCACTTCTCGAAGATCAGCCTCTAATGGTATTGAACTAGCCTTACATGGGCTATGGGCACTAGGTGGTGTAGGATCATTAACCAATTTTTGAGGCTCTTGTGGAATTTCTTTTTTTGAAGTCTCATTATCAAGCTTCATTTGCACATGTGACTTAAACTTTCAAAACTTCTTACGTTAGGAACTATGGGGTAACTTTTCCATTGGCGAAGTATTCCCAAGTAAGGGTTCATTTGATGTGCATACTCCTTCAAGTCAATGGGAGACCATTCAAGAGGAGGTGGCTCCGATTGTGGGAGAGTTTCCTTGGTAAGATACTACAACTCGACAATCCTCATTTGGACTCATTCAAACTCATTGAAGTGGTCGCCTTGGCTTCGCGGCAGTGGCGATGTCCTCCTTCGGTTTCTTGTGGGACCTTTTACTATTATTGAGCTTTGGAGTTTCCACTTTGGGAAGTTCAATGGCCATTATGGCATGGAGAATGGCTAAATAATTGTCAAAGACATGGCCTTCTAATTGAGCATTTTCAACCTCTATTTCAAGGTCCCAAAGAAAATCCAAGTCCTTATTGGAATGGATAGCTTCTTTAGGTTCACTATTCCATTCAAGGTTAACCATAAAGAATGGGAGTTTTGGACCGATTGGTTCTTCATGTGTGAGTGAAGGTCTTACCTGCATGACCTTAGCATCAATTTGCAAGAAGATGGGATCTAGTGAGAATAGCAGTTGTCAATAGTTGCCAATGCTTGGATCCAATTGTTGACATTGCTTTGTGTATCTTTCAGTAACGCATGTTGTTGTAGGGGGGCTAATTTGCTTAAGATCATCTCGCTGAAGAGAAATCATCCAATGCTCTAGGTACAATGGGTTTTATTGCTCCTGCCCCCATATTGACTCTTACTGTAGTGTTGCAATTTTGGATTGTCAATCTATTAGTTCCCCAATCATGGAGGACCGATGCATCACCCAACCAAGGACGTCGAAGCAAGATTTGATAATATTTCTTGGGGAGATCCAAGATTGTAAATTGAAGAGAAAAGCACACTCTTGCAACTTTTGTTGACACTCCATTCACTATTTCCAAGGGCTTTGCACGTGAATAATTTGCAAGGCATATGATGAAATTAGCCTTTTGCATTGGTGGGAGACCCCATTCATGGATAGGACATTCACACCTGCTCCACCATCCACAATGGCTCAGGGTGTATGCATCGAAGTTAATGTCTTCCTCCATCTTTACGAACACAGTTCCTTTATGGTTGCACCCCTAAAGTTTAATCGTTCATTGAAACATTAAAATCATTTGCTCCTTGTATGACAAGGATCAAACAGGCAATAATGCAACCCACAGTTGATCATAATGTGGGGAATGTTTTGGCACCTACTACCAAAGTTGAAGCTAGGCTTCATAACATCGGGGTTCGCCATCTGTAAATCCTATGTTTCTTATTGCAATCTAATATTTAGAAGGGCTTGTCGATGTACTTTTGGCACAGACCATCGACATGCAAGAAAGGCACTTCATTTTTTATTAAATAATGCATGAATGTGTTCATGTGCATGTGATTAAAGAGAGTGGAGCATTGTATGTGCATGTCACAAGTCATCACCAAAGCTAAAGCTTTTTATTGCAAACCAAGACCATGTTCAAATCCTTTCACATGGTTTATGGATCAAAGCCAAGGTGATGTTGCATATGTCATCTCTCCATCCTTTGAAACTCTCCCAGATATTGGGACAATTTTGTAAGAGGATTCCAATGGGAATTGACACAGGGCAATATAGAATGCTAGATAATGCGGCACCTTCTATTTGGCGTGGTGGTACATTATGTTGTGGATCTTGCTGCTGGAACAAAGGCTCAAGTACAATGTGAATACTTGGTGGGGCCAAGTTAGGGATTGGATCTAGTGCTTGCTTCTCAGCCTCCAATTGAGCTCATTATTTTTGCACCCATTGTTGAAGTTCTTGAAATCGAGCCTTCTCCACTTTTGTATTAGGGTATGGAGCTTCTTTTATTTGAGGCTCGGGAACTGATGTGGATGAGCTTGGCTGCTCATTGATTGGTGGAGGTATAGGAACTCGTGCTTTCTTTTAAAGAGGTCTTCTTGATTAAAGTGGAATATTAGGGCCCTTGATGGCTTTTTTGCTAGCATGTAATTACATTCACAGGTTGTGATAATATGCTTACCAGCCCTATACTTTGATGGTCCACCCCAATAATGCCAATTGGGACGTCAGGCTTAGCCTCATTTTGTTGTGGGACCTTATTTTCATGGGAAAATTCATACAGGCATGGACAATGCCACAATCTCTAAAGAGTGGTTGGAAATTAGCAAGGCTACCACAATGAGGGCACTCTGTGACTTGGTGATTCTTTCCACAACTGTAGCACTTGATTGGTGCTTGGTATGTGTTGGGATGAACTTGATTCACATACACACGTATTAACCCTTCTTCTCCTTCCACATAGTACACTAGGTACTCAGCTTCATACTAGAACTACAAATCCACTTCCTTGGCTTGAAGTTATTGTATTGGAACTGCCAGAGGAGCTAGATTTGGCACTCTTGGATATGATCGTGGATTTGGATTCTTGAGTAATTGCAAGACTTGGGTCCGGACGAGAACATGATTCAGCCTTGAAACTAGGGGTGCTTGTGCAAGTGTTGGTTGCCTATACACTGGGATGGGTGCCGGTCGGTATTGTTGAGGTCGAGGCGGGTTGTTGCACATGTTAAACATGCAACTATTATCATCATGCCCATCGACTATGCAAATGTGGCACCACAACCTTGGTAGTGGATTGGCTTGTGCAATGATCGTGGTTCTTAGGATGGGGCATTCATTTGCTATATGATTGGCCATGCAATGTGGACACCATACATTTTTTCACCTTGAATAAGTCTGAGGTGGAGGCTGAGACATGTGAAGCTTTTGTTCCATGGCCTGCATCATTTGTTCTCTGAGCTTCATGGTCATGGCCTCTAAGCAATCTTCACTAGACATTTATGCGGTTGACTGGGATTTTCTCTTTTTAGAGTGCTTATCATGCATACTGGCTCTTCCATAATCACTGTGCTGCTGGTATCAGAGTCCGTCATGCCATCCTCGATGTCAATGGATGCTGCATGAGCAGCACTGAATGTTTTGTAACTGCTAATATTTTTCATGTCTTTGTGGATTTTCTTCCTTAGGCATGCAATGAATCAAGCCATGATCATTGGGGCATGGGGCACATTTGGGAATTAAGCATTTCATCTTGCCCAGGTAGGTGCATACATCTTCCCACCGACCTTGTTTGAGCTTGCTTAGCTAGAAAGTGGGATCATCTTGTAGTCTATGCATTTGAAAAAGTCTCTTGAATTTAGTTTGTAGCAGGTCCCATGTGGCCCTTTCTTCCACTAGGAGGTCTAGGTACCATTCTGAGGCTTCATTGGTTAAGGCCACAGGGAACCATGTGACCTTGGTTTCATGGGATTGATCTCCTCGAGCTCAAGGCATGTGGCATCAAAATGCTAGAGGAATCTTTTTGGATCACCCCGGCCACATTGTAATTGGGAAGTTTGAGTTTCCCAGGGGTTGTTGCACCTGCCTTGATTGTTATTGTTTTGTGGCCAAAATTATCGTGAGGTTAAAGAAATTGTATGTATGTGCCTCGCGCTCAATGTCACCATCATTGCGATGGTGATTTTCCATGTTGGGACTTAATGGAGTCAAAGGTATTGGATGAATTTTGAGGGGGGAGCTCAGGGCAAAGGGTTGTTGGAGGCATTGGGGTAGAGCATAGTTGCATGCAGATTTGTCAAGAGGTGGAGCGGGTGCCTCTTCCACAAGTTTAGGCATTGATGTAGGTGTGTTAGGGGGGTTAGAGATGCATTACTGTAGTAGGGACCTTCATGTTAATAATGTTCCTAGGATTGTCCCACATGAGTGTGGAAATGTGCCGGTGCAGACGGATCGCCAATCGGAGATCACGGTGGAAATTTATGAGCAAATTAGTGCAAAAAGGGGTCCACAAGGGATGCAAATGTACGAGTTCTAGGGATGCCTAAATGGAGTGAAATGGGATGTTAAAATGCTCCGTAGATGAGGTTTTTGTGTGTGAAACCGTGGTTGAGGTTGGGTTGAATTAGGGTCCCAAATGATCGAGTTACAAACCTTTAAATTTGAGGCAAAATTAGGTTTTTTGGGTCCAAAAATGGGTGTGAATGGACTTAAAGTATAAATGGGGGGGACTAACTCCAGTTGACCTATAGTTTAAGTAAGGAGTTGGTTAGAGTAATTGTTGGTTAGAGTAACTAAGGAGGTGATGTAGAGCTGTTGGCTAGAGTAAAGCAAGTTAGTGTAATTGATGTAGTGCAGTTAGTCGAACTGAGTTAGTTACCTTAACTAGACAGTTAGTTTAACTATCATTTAGGCCAACTGAGCTAGCCTACTTACCCACAGTTAACATTCAAACTAAATCAAGGTTAGCCTAACCTAATTGTAGTGAACTTAACCTAGGTATAGTTAACTAAACCTAGTTTTAGTTAGTCTAACCTAGTGATAGTTAAACGAAGCTAACCCAACCTAGCTAGCTAACCATAATATAGCCTAACCTAACCAAACTTACACTAACCTAACCTGAGTTAATATAGGGATTTTGTTAGGTTAGTTTTTTTTAAAGAAGGAGGGAGGGAGGTGGTTGCAGGCCACGGCGCTTAGTCAAGGAGGTAGAGGAGGTGTGGAGGGAGAGGCTAGGTAAGGGGGGAGGGGGGGCTGTTTGGAAGGGCAAGAGGTAGGTGAAGGTTGGCAGGTCAGTGTAGTAGAGGAGGGCATTGAGCGAGGGTAGGAGGACATGGGATGTTGAGAATCGAGCTCCACTCGTGATATGCCAGGGTGACCATTGTGCATTTATGTCACCGACTTGTTAGCTGCAAATGCGGTTGGTACATCGCCCAATGAATAATAGCTGGATGACAGCTATCTTCATGTACTCTAGTTAGTGGCTCAGTTAGTATGCCACCTAGGTTAGCTGAGTTTGGTTTGAGACCCACGTATAGGGTTCATCTATTCCGTTTGTAATAAGAGAGAGTTCTTTTGGCTTACACAACTAAGAAGAGGAAAACTGTTTTCAGCCTCCACCTTTGTGTGCCTTTGTGTATGTGAGAAAGCTGCAAGTGAGACTCCTTACTTCTCTCCCACTCTCTTCACATGGTATCAAAGCTCGGTTCATGGTAAGGAGCTCAAGGAAGCAAACCAAGTTCGTAGTGTCTTGGTAAGAGAAGCAGTGTTGCTTTCCTTTTTTCGAGTTTGGAAGCAAATCTCTGCAGGTAGCACAACTAGAAAGTGCAAGAGTGCACTGTCTCAGATTGGGATGCCCTTTGCGATGCAGTGAGTTTTTTGAATTGAGGCCATATTAGGGCCCGTTTTGCTGGCGAAAGTTTTCCACAGGCACTCAGAAAGGTGCCCTGCTTTTGCTGTGCAACCACTGTTCTACAGGTTGGTGAAAAATTGCCGCAGAAATTGCATCGTATGCCCATGTGCAGAGATATTGGGAGTGATAGAATCATTCTTATTGCTTGTTGATGCAAAATCACCACTAGGAAGTGACTGTGTGGTCAAATACCACTTTCGTCAGTTTTGCAAATTTGCACTTGTGAGGTAGAAGTTGTGTTTTTTCAATAACAAAATATTTTTGCAGTGTTTTGTAATGGCGTCTGATGCTCTTTCATAGATAGTCACTGAAAAGCTTGACAAGAACAACTTCCCAACATGGAAGCTTAGAATGACAAATTTCTTTAAGGGAAAAGGCTATTGGTTGTTCATTACTAGAGCTGAACAAGAACCAGTTATTCCTAATGTTCCCAATCAACAGGAGTTGCAGGCATTTAAAGGCTGGCATGAGAGAGCCAAGAAAGTTATGTACTGGCTGTCTATCAGTATTTTAGATTCTATGATTGTGCATATTCAGGATGCAAGGATGCCGAAGGAGGCGTGGGATACTTTAACAGAAATGTATAGCACAAATACGCAAGCCAGGAAAATGCAGCTCAAGCAGGAGTTGTATAATGTGTAGAGAGTTGAACAAGAACCAGTTATTCCTAATGTTCCCAATCAACAGGAGTTGCAGGCATTGAAAGGCTGGCATGAGAGAGCCAAGGAAGTTATGTACTGGCTATCTATCAGTATTTCAGATTCTATGATTGTTCATATTCAGGATGCAAGCATGCCGAAGGAGGCATGGGATACTTTAACAGAAATGTATAGCACAAATATGCAAGCCAGGAAAATGTAGCTCAAGCAGGAGTTGCATAATGTGTAGAGAGAAAATATGAGCATCAATGACTACCACATGAAGGTGAATAAGATTGGAGATGCACTTGCTTCCATTGGGTCACCAGTGGAAGATGATGATTTAGTTTCTATGACCTTGAATGGTCTAAGAAAGGATTATGCACAGTTCCAGACATACATTGCCATCCGTGAGAATTTTCTTGATTTTGGGGAGTTGATTGCTCTTCTAATTTCTGAAGAGCAGAGAAATGGTGGTGCATCTTCTTAAAGAGGAACTTCAAAAGAAATTGTCTTCTACTCAAATGCTGGAAGAGGTAGAGGCAGAGGTAGAGTAGGCTGATCTAGAGGTCGTGGCAGAAATCAAAATATGCAGCAAATTCAAGAAAACTAGTCCTATGGAGGAGGACGTGGTAACCTTAGAGGCAGGGGGAACCAAAGAGATTGTGGTGGATGGCAGAGAGGCCAAAATGCAAACAGCAATGTTGAATGCTACTACTGTGGTAAAACTCATATGGCTAAAGACTGCTACAAAAAGCAGAATGACATCATGAATGGAAAATTGCATCAAATGCCTGGCGATTGAGTTGAACTAGCCTACAGTTGCATGATGTTCCAACTATGGGGCTGATTTAGAATAATGGCATTTAGTCCAAGCCTGGTTTAAGAAATGAAACAAGTAAACTATCCCAAAGCTCAACCACAAACAACCACTGAGCTAGTTTAGGCACCATTGTTCTGTGTTGTATCAAACATGTGTATGATGTACTCAAACACCTTGTGTCCCATTCGCTTTTTACAGATGTCATTTCTATTTGGAGAAGCTCTCATATTTTTGTGCCAAAACATCATCACTGTAGCAATTAATTTTGCACGTAGGCTATCTCTCCTTTTCTTGCGTTCTATTAAAGTCCACAAACTTCATGGATCGGGATAATCATGCATTGCTTCTGCTCTACGTTCAACCCCTGGAGCCACGTTGGTCCCTTTTGATTGAAAATATCTTCGACATTGTGCACCCAAGCCGTGTCCCCTTTGTTTCAGGGGACACCAACATAGATAATGTTGCCCTCTTTGCAACTAGATGATCTAAGCTCTACACCCCTTTCACTTTCTATAAGCCAATTTTCAAGTTAAATAGCATCACCTCTTGGACGTGCATCTCTCGAGGTGTTGATAGGGTTGTTACTATACAAACTTTAGGGTGCATGCTAAAGCTTATGAAGACTCGAATCTAGTATTCACCTGAATGGCTTGATGTTGTTGTCTCGAATGCTCCTACCAATCATGATACCACAGCTCGTGTTCTTTGCTTCGATGGCAATGATCAAATGCGTGCATCTGTAACTACTTCTCCTATTGCTGCTTTGCAAGGAGTCTTCTTTCCTCTCGTTGTTTCTCCCTTTGCAAATGTTGCAAAAGTGCCTTTTGTTGTTGTTTTGATATCGTGTCATTGCTTTCCTCGATCTGCAATCTGTTCCTTGTGCCTTGACCAAGCTTTTCAGCTTTCCTATCTTGTAGCCTCTGTCTACTTATTTTGCAAGCCATGGTGAGATACATGTTGCCATTAATGCCATGGCCACAATCAGTCCAAAATAGACCCAAAGAAGCTAGTTGGTGAGGCAAGCAAAGTATATAAGACAACTTACCCGAAAGAAGAGAATGCCAAACCAAAGCCTATGCAAGATCACATCGAGGTGCATGCGGGTTACAAGACGTTGGTAGGGCAGAGACAGATTGTAAGTACTTAATCTTCCAAGATTTGATGCGCACGCGAGAGATGTCAAAATTCAAAATTTGCGAGGGTAGCAAAATATTCAACCGATGGGTTCCCCCCCTCCGGCGATACACATCAATAGAATTGGATATCCCAAGCAAATGCAATGTGGCCTAAAATGCTTCAAAACACAAATAGTCCAAAGGACATGCTATCGGGTTTAATGCTATGTATTATGAAATGCAATGAACTTTGACATGCGTATGAGCCATATAGTAAGCAAGTGCATCAAAAAAGAAACAATTCAAAATTATAAATAGTGTTGGATTTATTAAAAGATATTTACACATGCACAAATTGCATATTTTCAACTTCTTCCATTTTAGGGTGAATCTAGATACCAATATCAACAACTATCAATGTTTTAAGACCACCATGCAGTAGTCACACTAGCTTAGATTCTAAATTTTTTATCCGTTTTGGTTTTCAACAAATCAAAAAAAAGTTATGGAGCGTGCCCTCAAATGAGTGTGCATCACTATAGCACAACATTGGAGGCCCATTAATCCATGCCTAATATTCTCATTTAGGTGTGTCCTTGGGTTAAGGAGAAGCTTACAAAGTGTACTTTTGAATGATTACTTAATTGCATGTATATACATAATAAAATTTTGATGTTATTGATTAAATTGATATACCCTATAGTCTTCAGGTTGCACGCTTCACATGTAACATAGGACTTGTAATACTTAAATGGTCTCATTACAAATCCTTATTCCAAAAATTTTTGGTCTCATGTTCAAGTTTGGAATGTGTACTACAACTTGAAGACAAAGTTTGCTGAATTTCGATGAGGGGTCATGCAAGATACCTATATACAGAAAATTCCTTGAACCTCACCAAAAATGACTACACCCAAGCAAACAATCTCACAATATCATAATATTTATCAATGAATTAAAGGACACATCCAAACTAGGCCCCTTGGATGTTTCCTTGCCACCCTTGTTCTCAAATATCAATCTAAATAAGAATCTTAAAACATCTAATGAAACCTCGAAGAAAAGACTAACTTTTAAAATTTTCCAAAATATTTTCATACAAGTATTGTTTACTTTTTCTATGATTCTTCACATTATATGAGTCATATGTTCGACCTCTGACTCTAAGTCACCTTATGTATTTTCTGGCTTTGCAAACCTCCCAAGGAGATTTATGTCTACTCTAGTAGTTCTCTAGAACTTACTTTATGACTAACATAATGTTCAAAATACATGTGCACATCAAATTTTATCGCGATATGGCCAATAAGTAAAAATTTAGGCTTTGGGAAACTTTCCATCACTACATCTTTCAAAATAATCAAAGCATGCTAGATACGAAGCAAAGACACTTGTAGGTAGTGGATCCATGTAGACATTCTGTATGAAGTGGGACTCTTAATCTCAATGTTGCATGAACACAACAAGACAAAGCACCCACAGACGTGCACATCGATGCATTTTCTTAACTTAAAAAAAACTTACAGGCACGTCTATTTGTGCATCTATTGGCATGTCTACAGACTTGCATCTACGGTGTGTCTATTTAATAGATAGACACGCCTATAGCCGCACAAATAGAGATTTTAAAAAAATAGACAGACACTCAGCTAGAGATTTTAAAAAAATAGAGAGACACGTACATAGACGCATTTATAAACACGCTTATAGATGCTCTACAGAATCTTTCTAATTATTAAAAGCAGAATTTTGTGTGGTTGAACAGAATGTTGTGTATGTTGTGTATCCTATGTAATTACAAGAATCCCATTTCCACATTGTGCAATTCAATTCTTACAGCCAACCGCATTTTAATTAGCACGATTGCAAGCACGTCTATAGCCGACGATTACAACTCCGAATAAAACATTACAACTCCAAAACGTTTAGTTCACAAGGCATTCATTGATAGAATGTTGCACAAGAAAATTGAAAGCCAAAAAAATAAAAGGAGTGTATATTAATTCATAGCTCAAAAAGTGCTTGTATGTATATATAGCACGAAGCCAAGCCACATCCTATGGCTTCAAGTACAAAAAATAAGAGGAGTGTATATACAAGAGAGGCACGAAGCCAAGCCAATGGCTTCAAGTACAAAAAAGAGTAGCTAGCACTACTTCTATGACTAATCTAAGTTCTCCGCATCCTCGCTCCCTTCTTCCTCATCTTCTTCCTCCTGTGATCAGTCACAGGGCCCTGTAAACAAGGGACAACATGTATCAATGTATAAAAAATTAAATCTTTACTTTACAATATTGACATTATTTAACTACTTTTAAATACCTGGGGGGGTGCTCTAGTAGCCCGAATATACTGCTCCTCAGTAATCAACCCATCATCATAGAAGTGCCTCCATGTATCTCCTCTACGATGGTGGTGATGGTAGGCTATCTCGACAAGAGTAGGGTACCTGCCCACGATATTAAGCTACAAGATGACACAATTTGCAGAGGGGTTAGTACAAAGAAATGACCTCCTAATAAGTTACATAAACAATATAATTTGAGATCGATACTTACAAGTTGGGCCTCCCATGTTTCAACACCCTCTGCTCCAAAATGCACGCTTCCATATTGCTCCATTTGGATCCTTCGTGCCTCCATGTGCTGCAGACTAGGGTCCGTGCCTTCATTGCTTTCTTCCACTCACACTTGTGAGCGGTGTGGGGCTAGTCCCTTGGTGGTTAACCTCTCTCTCTCTCTCCTAGCAATCTCGGCTAGTGTCTATCTCTTAAGCGAAGGTCTTTTATTGGTAAGTATTGTAATAATCTTTGACTTGGCCCATTTATCTATGAGCTGAACATTGGGGGGATTGGGATACCTAGAGCGAACAGTAGCGAGGGTCTCATCAGCCAACTTTTCTAGCTGGTCTTTGTAGTGAATAAAGCAATCTCTGTAATTATTAGCAATTACAGAGTGCATGAAGGCCATGATGTCCTTCCCCCATACATCCATCAAGATGCCTCCTGTCTGAGTGATGCCATAGAAGATCGTACCATCACCCTATGGCACATCTGCATCATCTGAATCATCCCCGTCCCCACCACTACCCCCTCAAATCACTGTGCCATGCATCCCCCACTGCTCTCCCTGCTACTACGATTGCTGCCCTGTCGTGTCGAGCTAGTATGCTGGCCACTCGTAGAGCTGGAGAAGCGACTCTCGATTGCACAGGAGTAAGCTGATCACTCGTAGCTAGAGAAGCGACTCTCGATGATACGGGAGTACGCCGACGACTCTGTGAGGCAGAAGGACCTCCTAACCGTAGGGGGAAGAAGGGGCTTGGCTCTGTAGCTAGTTGGGCTATCTCGACTCCACTGGGGTAATCTTAGCTGGTGTGGGATTGGGGTGGTTTGGAGTCTATACTGCCAACTCCTAGGGGGTGTTTGTAGTACCCATCATATATGTGTATAACTCCGCATGAGTGGGAGGGTGTCCCAAAATGTTATATAACTCCTGAAAGATGGCATCCCGAAGATCAAGTGAGGCTGAAGAGCTTCCTAGCCACATGATGAACTGAAGAAAATAAAAGAAGAAGATTACCATTGAGCATGCCCTTGTCATGAGATGCAAAAGAAAAAATAGAGTGACAGCCTGACATTGAGCAAGCATTTACAGACTCCTGCATTCTTTGAATTAGAGTGATAGAAGTCTGTATCTGCTTGCTCAATGTTAGGCTATTGAAGCTTCACGTGGGAAAAAAGAGAGAAGGAAAGAGAGGAAAAGAGAGAAAAAAAGAGGAGAAAAGAGAAAGGAGATAAGAGAGAAAAAGAGAGGAGAAAAGAGAAGGAAAGAGAGGAGAAAGGAGAGGAAAAGAGAGGAGAAAAAGAGAGAAAAAGTTGGGATAAAAGAGAGAAAAAGAGAGAAGGAAAGAGAGAAGAAAAGAGAGGAAATAGAGGAAAAGAGAGGAAAAGAGAATCCCTTATTTCCTCATGAATGCAATCCCTTTCTTCAATCATGCTTTCCCTTTCCATCATTCATGCAATCCCTTTCTTCAATCATGCAATCCCTTTCCATCATTCATGCAATCCCTTTCTTCATTCATGCAATCACTTATTTCCATCATTCAATATGCAATTCTTTTCTTGGAAGTGGAAGGGGAGCCTTTGGGGAAGGGGAAGGGGAAGGGGAAGGGGAAAGGAAAGGGAAAGAGAAGAAAAGGAAGAAGAAAGAGAAGAATACATAATAGGCTATCGAAGCGCGTCTATAGATGCATCTAAAAACGTGTCTATAGGTACAGCTATCTGCTTTTCCAAAAGATAGACGCACTATGAGACGTGTCTATAGAAGCACTCCAACAGATGTCTTTTTCAAAGAAACTGAAAAGGACATACGCCAATCCCAAAAAGAACAACACTAGTGCCAAAAACATCCATTCCTTGCATACGACAAAGGACAACAAATCAAAGAGAGCAACTTCCAAAGAAGATCGACTGCCAAGAGACTTACCTTGGATAGAGGTATGGAAGCTTCTTGTCCTTCTTCAAAGCTCCTTCTCTTTCTTCTCTTCCTTGTTCACCCTCTTCTCTTGTGTGCTTGGGATGATTGTATAAGCCTGGAGATGGAGTGTGGGTGCTTGGAGATAAGTGTGGATGCCTGGAGCTATATCTGTTAATAGAAAAGCAAGCCACGTGACACTTAAAGTATGTGAAGGAAGCAAGCACGCTAAAAGTAGGTTCGAAAATTAGCTCGTAGTCTACGTGTCTAAAAGTGCATCTATCTGTGCATCTAAATGCGCATCTATCTAGACGTCTATCAATGCATCTAAAGTATATTTTAGATGCGCCTATAGACGCGCTCCACAGTATAGACGCACTTTTAGATGCTCCACAGAGTTTTGACATTTACAACTCACGCAAGAACAATTTTTTTGGGTTGTTTATATGTAGGATGTCTTCATCTTCAACAAGTAGCTCCAATGAGGATGAATCCCTCCGTATCCCATCGCAAAATGTGGTTGGAGCATAAAACTAAATGTATGTGTGATCGATGTCAAGGAAACATGTATCATGCATGCAAAATTACACTCAATCACCTCTCAAAGTATGGAGAATGGGATGCGACCATAAACATGATAAGTGTTAAAGAGTTAAGGTTGATTGAGATACCTATGGGTGTTCATGTGTTTGAGTTATGATCCCTTTTTAATTTGATACATGATGCAGTGCCACACCCACATATGTTACCCTATGCTCGTCATGAGGAGGTGAAGCATCGGTGATATGAGGTAGAATCTTCAAAAGGGACCGTTAGGGATGCATGGAGTGATGGTGATAGTAGCCCTCTGCCATTACCTCATGAGGCCATGGAGGAGGAGGTATTTGATGATATGGTGTGGGATTTATATGTCCATGAATCCTCAGGTAGGGATGATAGCATGGAGCAAGACGATCTTTTTACTGCAGCATCGACTCCACTGTTTGAGAGGTGCACATTCTCTGTTCTATGTGCCTCCCTTGAGTTACTAAACTTGTAGACCATCTATGGATGAAGCAATGTAAGTTTGAATGCATTACTCAAGTAAGCTTTAAAGTCTATTTTGCAAACATGGTGAATTATGCTAGTGGGTCAATTACTCAAATGCTTTTTGTCATTTATGGTCTTCACGTGCAGGCTACTATGTAAAATGCTTCCAAGGGAGAATAAATTACCGACCTCAAAAGATATGGTAAGGCAATATGTTGACCTCTCTTGGAGGATTAGATTACAAGCACATCCATGCATGCGTCAACGATTGCGTTATGTTTCATGGACCACATAAGGATGCAAAAGTCCTACTTGTGGAGAGGCAAGATATAGAGCAGATCTCAAAACTTTGGATGTGCCTCATAAGATTCTATGACATTTTTTCATAATCCCTTGCATCCAACATATGTTCAAGTGCAAATCCATTGGAGAGCTCATGTCATGGCATTCCTCCCATCGATCAACCAATGGCAAGTGGAGAAATCCCGCAGACACTCCTGCATGGAAGCATATTGAAGACACATGGCCAAGCTTCAAGGAAGAACCTAGGAGCTTGAGACAGGTATGGACGGTATGAACCCATTTGATCTCAAAAGCACCTCTTATAATGTATGGGCAGTGATATTGGTGAATTATAATCTTCCACCCTCTATTACGATTAAGAAAGGACATGTTATGTTATCCCTTTTAATTACAAGGAAACATAAAGTCAAAATCCTGATGTTTATTTGGAGCCTTGATTGACGAGCTAGAGATACTTTGGAGAGGTATCGAGGTGCATGATGTGAGCACACCCCCCTCGTCACATGAGACTTCAACTACAAAGCAGTCTTGATGTGAGCGATGCATGACTTCCCAAGCCATGGCAAGTGTTTAGGTAAGCATTGCACTTTTAATTATGAGTAGGCAATCGATGTGGCACCCTAAACCCACCTTCAACTCTTAATTGCATCTATTATTCAAATCTCACTACATCAGGTTACCATGCATGTCCTGTTTGTCATCCTTCGCTAGTTGCCTCACGGACAGACACATTGAATAAGGTCATCTATGAGAATCACCATCGATTTCTCCCACCTGATCATTCTAGATATGTTGCGCCTTGGAATGAAGTCCCCCCATAGTCACTCACTGCGGGAGATTGGATGAGAATTTGGGATGGATCCACGACTCCTCCACCACTTGGCATGAGCCAGTAAGGGTTTGTAACTATTGTGTGCTATATTGGCTAGAAATAAATATTGTTTAGATACTCCATCTTTTATCATTTACCATATTGGTCTCACCTCAAGATCAATCACCTGCTTGATCCCATGCATATCTTCAAGAATGTGGCATCTACCATTTGGAAACATTTGAATGGGACACGAGATTCCACAGGCATAAGGAAGGATCTATGCACCACAGGGAGGATGCGTGAAGCTTGGCCACAAGAGAGACCAAATGGGCGTGTCTTTTTACCTTGTACACCGTGGAGGTTATCAAAGCTAGAGATGGTGGCAGTGAAGCGAGCTATCGCTACAGTTCGTACTCCCACTAGATGCATGAGGTATTTGAAGGAGGCCTTCACAAAGAGCAAGAAAAGACATGTAGAGCAATTATATGGCTTGAAATCTCATGATTGGCACAAGATGCTCCAAGTAAGTATTTTATGTGCCTAATATCTGTTTTCTTCCAAATTTGTGAGTGAATTAGAAGTAACTAATCAACCATTCCTCGTGTGTTCAGTTCATACTACCTACTAGCATTTCTCGCAGTGCATCGAAGGATGTGAATGATTGTATTTACAAGATGGGCGAGCTTGTGAGGTACTTTACAAGATATAAAACGTGAATATTGTATTTAGAAGACGGGCGAGCTTGTGAGGTACTTTACAGGATGCAAGGTGTTCATATTGCTAATATTGCATACTTTTTCCTTTCTAGGTATGTGAGCTCAAAGGAAATAGATTCCACCATGCTTGAGAATGCTCGAGTTATGTTAGTGGAGGTGGTTTGTTTAGTGGAGAAGACATTTCCACGTTCTATTTACACAAGCCAACTATATCTCATAGTGCATTTGGTGGATAAGATTTCTATATGCGGTACTGTACATGCACAATGGTTGTTCTTCCTCGAGCACTTCATGAAGACCTTGAAGGTTTCGTGAGATAAAATGCAAGACCCGAAGGTAGCATGGCCGAGGGTTAGTTGGTACAAGATTCACTTGTATATATTTCTGAGTTTCTTGTTGATGTGGATAGCTCTCTCCCATGACTATGAAGAGATGATGAAAACCTAAGGATGACCTCTATTGTGCCTCAAGGGAAAGGATGCAACAAAGTAATAGACACAGAGTTACTTAATAATATCAACCTCTATTGCATGCTTAATAGTGATGTGATGAAAAGATGGGTGACAAGATACGAGGATACAAAGGCAAGAAGACAAGGAGAAAGGACCCTCTTTCGTACACACCACGGATCTTGTGTGCCATATCCTCAGCATCTAAGAGCACTTCCAAAGGATATTCATGTGGATTGGCTACTTTGACAAAATATGGAGAGGGGAGAGAAGAAGAGTGGAGATAAGGAGAGAGGGCACAGCTAGAGAGCACACCACAAATGACTAACTGTACACTAGATTTAGTTGAAAAAATAGAATATATACAAATCCTTTTAGGGTTAGGGTTAGGGGATCTAACCCTTTCCTTTATAGCACTCTATAAGGTTAGTGCTATGCACATATGATCACGTGATGGTGCTATGCACACATGATCACATGATGTTGAGCGTGAACTCTCAACACCTTCCCTCAAGATCAACATCATGAAGTAGGACTTCCCTCAAGATGATGATTCTGGGGAATCGAAGAAGGACTGAGCATTACATTCCATCACACCCCTTTAATGGGAATGTCCTTCCTCTGCATCAAACCAAGAGCTAGTCGGTATTTCTCGAATAGCTCTTTACCGAGTGGTTTGATAAAGATGTCTGCAACATTCTCTTTGCTATCACAATGCTGCAGTGTGATGTCACCAAGTAACACTCTTTCTCTGATGAAGTGCTCTCTGACATCAATGTGCTTTGTCCTGGAGTGATATACTGGATTTTTGGCCAATGCTTGAGCCGATTGATTATCACAGTATATTGTTGTTGGCTTTGACTCATCAAAGTAATCTGTTTCTGACAATAGTCTTCTGAGCCATATAGCCTCACATGCACCTATAGTGAGTGCTCTATATTCTGCTTCAGTCGAAGACAAAGAAACAATTGGCTGTTTGTTTGAAAACCATGATATAGCACCTTGACCAAGGAAAAATGCATATCCCTGTGTCAATCTCCTGGTCTCATGATCTCCAACATAGTCACTATCATAGTATCCATGCAATCGTGGATGACTTCCTCTGTATTCTATCCCAAACTGTCTTGTACCTCTGATGTACCTCAAGACTCTTTTGGCTGCATTCCAATGAGACTGTTTTGGATTTGCCATAAACTATGCTAGTGAGCTTACTGCATAACAAATATCTGGCCGTGTGATTGTCAGATATATAAGAGATCCAATGAGCTGCCTGTAGTATCTATCATTGACTGTAGGCTTTTCTGAATCTTTAGTAAGTTTCAAACTCTGTTCCATGGGAGTGGCTGCAATCTTGCAATCTGCCATATGAAACTTCTTCAGGAGACTGTCAACATACTTGAGCTAACTCATGAATGTGCTATCTGAATCTCTCCAGAACTCAATTCCAAGACAATAGTGCATAAGTCCAAGATCTTTCATGTCAAACTCTGTAGATAAGTCTTCTTTTAATTTTCTGATGAAGCTATCCTTGCTTCCTGTCACAATCAGATCATCTACGTACAAAAGTGCAATAGTAATGTCTTCCCCTTGAACTTGGTAGTAGAGAGTATGATATGCATTGGACTTCATGTATCCCAGATCAGCAAAATACTTGTCAATTCTACTGTACCAACTTCTAGGTGCTTGCTTTAAGCCATAGAGACTTTTCTTAAAATGGCAAACCTTGTTCTCCTTTCCTGATTCAACATAACCGGCTGGTTGTTGCATGTAGACTTCCTCGTCTAGATAACCATTGAGAAATGCATTCTTGACATCGAGCTGATACACATTCCATTTACTGAGTGTTGCTAGTGATATCAAGAACCGTATGGAATCCATCTTTGCTACTGGAGCATAAGTCTCATCATAATCTTGACCATATTGTTGTGCAAATCCTTTTGCAACTAATCTGGCTTTGTATCTCTGAATACTGCCATCTAGATTATACTTCACTTTGTATACCCATTTGTTGGCTATGGCCTTCTTTCCTGGTGGAAGGTCGCATAATTCCCAAGTGTGATTTTTATACAAAGCATCCATTTCTTCATTCATAGCAGTTTGCCATTCGGGCTTGTCTACTGCATCTTCGAAGTACACTGGCTCTTCTGTAGCCATGATGGTAGTCATAAGAGCATAGTTGGTGGTTTCCACCTAAATTGCTTTGCCTTTCTGAGCATATGTCAATCTGGCTGGTGGTCTGCTTTCCCTAGTAGACCATCTGAGCTACTGTGGCTTTGCTTGGGGTGTTGTTGGCAATTCTTGCTCTTCTTCATCAACCTTTTGCGGTTGATGGGATCATACAATTTGTATGCTTTGCTTTCTTACTGTAGCCAACCATGATGCATTTGCGTGACTTCGCATCCAATTTCTTGCGATGATCATCATGTATGTGGGCATATGCTATGCAACCAAATATGCGGAGATGCCCAATGCGTGGCTTGTGTCCAGTGAATGCTTCATAAGGAGTCATACCTTGTATCGGTTTGGTAGGAAGCCGATTAAGCAAATAGTTAGCTGTAGCTATTGCTTCTACCCAATACTGATTCATAAGATGCTTTTCACTAAGCATTGCTCTAGCACTATCTGCTAAAGTCACATTCTTCCTTTCAGCTCTTGCATTCTGCTGAGGAGTATCTGCACATGTGAATTGTCTTCGAATGCCATGATTTTTGCAAAAGTTCATGAATGCTGAAGACATGTATTCACCTCCTCTATCTGATCTCATGACCTTAATCTTTCTACCTGTCTGGTTTTCTACCATGGCTTTGAATTCTTGAAATCTGGAAAACACTTCAGATTTCTCTTTCAGAAAGTAGACCCAACATTGATATCTGCTGTAGTCGTCGATGAAAGTCAAGTAGTAAAGTGAACCATTGATGCTGCGGGTCTGGGCATAACCCCATACATCTGTATGAATCAAATCAAGAATACCTCGTGCACGAGAGGTACTTCTGACAAAGTTGGTTCGCTTTTGTTTGCCGAAGCAGCATGCTTCACAAACTTTTCCAAGAAACTGTAGCTTCAGAATCCCAATTGCCATATTCTCATTCGTGAGATCTAACAAGTACTTGAAGTTGACATGACCATATCTCTTGTGCCATTTTGCAGATAGTGGCATCTGTTGCATTTGAGCTGACATGGCATGCTTATCTGGTACTGTAGCTAGCATCCTGTATAAGCGTCCTTCCTTGACAACTTTTGCTACTAGCTGACCTCTTTTGGATTTGTCTCTGATAGTGCATTCATCACCGTCGAAGATGACTTTGTAGTTGTGTTCCGTCATTTGACCTACTGACAAAAGGTTCTTGCTGAGCTTCGGAACATAGAGCACATCTTTGACTAATCCTTTTGTACCAGTGAAATTGTTAATAGGGATAACACCTGTCCCTTGAACTAGATTCGGTGTATTGTCTGCTGTGTAGATGACATTTTTCTATCCTTCCAATGGCTTCATTTCTGTGAACCATTCCTGATGATTTGTCATATGAGATGATGCACCACTATCGATGTACCAAGGTTCCTGTTCCACTTGGTCGACTTGATAGCTGAAATCCTCTTTGGGATTGAAATCAGTGTCTAGGTGCATTGTATCAGTCTGATGCAATTCCTCACTTGCAAGAAACATATTGCCATGTTCATTTGCAAAATGACTGTGACTAGAATGTCCACCACGATGATTTCCTCTTCCTCGGGAATTCCCTCGATTACTGCTGGATTGACCGCCTTGGTCGTACTGCTTCTTGCGGCAATCTCTTTCATAGTGTCCAAACTTGTGACAGTAGTTGCACTGGATGTTTGACACATTGGTGGATGCATTCCCTCGTCCTTGAAATCTTCCTCGATTGGAATGATTTCCTCTTTGCTGATTTTGATGTTGCTGAGGATGATGCTGATGCTGATGCTGATTTTGACTTTGATTTTGTTGATGATGACCACTTTTCTGATATGATCTACCTCTGTTTCTACCTTTGCCTCTGCTTCTATCTGAAGCTATGAATGCCTAATCATTAGAATGACCTTTACGTGCTTGAATGGCCTGAGTCTTGAGTTCTTCACCAAGTAGAACTGACTGAAGTTCTTCCAGTGTTGGAATTTGCCGTTGGATGGCAATACTCTGGACTAGATTCTCATATTCTTCTCCTAGTCCATTCAGGATTACTTGAACCATTTCTGTGGGATTCATAGTCTCTCATGCTGCTGCAAGTTGATTGTTGTAGTCTTTGATGCGAAGTACATAAGCATGACCGGTTTCACTGCTGTTGCGGAAACTCTGGTTGATCTGGTTTCTCAGGGTGAGAATCCTGGATGTGTTCTTGGACTCGTAGAGAGCTGTGAACATATCCCATGCTTCTTTTGATGTCTTGACTGTGTTGAGCTGTCCTAGCATGACATCTTGCACATTCTGCTTGATCAGGTGATAGGCATACTTGTCTTTCTTATCCCATTCTGATTGAGCTCGGGCAATGGCAGGATCTGCTACTGGTGCGAAAACTGTTTGTGTAGTTGTAGATCCCGATGTAGATCCCGTTGCTGGTGTTGTGACAACAGATGGAGTAGAGCTACTGATGGCTGGATCGGCCAATGGTCTAGGTATAGATCCATCGACATACTCCCATTTGTCCTGAAGCACAAGAATGGTCTCCATTCGGTATTTCCATGTATCGTAATTGGAGTTGTCTAACTTAGCAGATGCCTCCAGATTGAGGTTGCTAGTCGACATGGTGCAAACAATGTACTCAAAAAGTGTCCTGAAAAACTCTGTATGAATCAACTGCAAATACACTGAAGATGCCAAGTGAAACCTCTGTACCGTCGGTGAAGATAGAACTGCAGTATATAAAATGTGATCTGTGTTACAAGGCTTGTGGCAATGATGCCGAGAATAGCCAAGAGGCTTTACAAGTCCGAAAATGATGTGCACGATGCCGTGAGATAGCCGAATAGGCTTTACAATGGTGGCATGTGTGTGTGAAATCAAATGATATCTGCCCACTGAATCAATCTGCAATGCCTCTGAACTCTGAAGTCTGCTCACTGAACTAATGAACGTAAGGTTTCAGGTAATGTAATGATGTGAAATCGGATGTGAGCGTATGGACTGACTCCGAGTAGGTACTAGTCGGGAATTTCGGGCATGGCTTAGATTGGCAACTTGGGGAAATTCAAAGCGTCCCCTCTATGGCGATCTAGTCTACTCTGATCTAGATCTAAACCAACCGTCGATCGATGAAAGAACAGCAAATAATTCCTTTTCTTTTGTTCTTTTTAAGTGCTGGGTCAGATGCGTCGATGTAGAGGCAAATGTGCGTGAAGGAAGTGGTTTTGTCGGCGAGGCTCAAATGTGAGTGTAACTTGCACCAAAGTGTGCACATGACGTGACGAGCGCGTAGAGCACGAAAAAACGAGCAACTTTCCTTTTTGGAGCACCCTCAAATTCTTCCTGGATCAAGAGATATGACTTGATCTAGGTGGAGGGGCAAAAGGAGTGCAAATGGTGCTCAATGATGATGTGTCACTGTGAGTCACATGCAGTGATGATGTGGCACTGTGCTTAGCAAGAGGTGTGCCAGTGAAGCTCTGTGCTGAGGTGGCAGGAGTGTGCACATGAGTGTGTGCACAGTGTGCCTGGCAAGAGACTGTGCCTGCAGAGGGTCAGTGCTGACTGGACTCTGCTGAGGTGGCATAGATGATGTCAGCAGGGTGACGTGGCAATGTTGATGTGGCACTGATGATGTGTCCTTGATGACATGGCATAGGTGATGTGGCTGATGATGTGGTAGGTGACATGGCAGTCGGTGATGACGTGGCAATCAGTGATGACGTGGCAGTCGATGATGACATGGCACTCGGTGATGACGTGGTAGTCGGTGATGATGTGGCCGTCGATGATGACATGGTAGTCGATGATGATGTGGCAGTCGGCGATGACGTGGTAGTCGATGATGACATGGTCGTCGATGATGACGTGGCAGTCGATGATGACATGGCAATCGGTGATGACATGGCCGTGTGGATAGGTTGATGATGTGGCAATGGTGACATGGCCAAATGACATGGCAATGGATAAGATGAGGTTGCCACGTGTCGATAGAAGGCCTACCGGAATATTTTGAGGTGCTGACGGAATCTTTAAGATTCCGTCATCTTCTTCGTCGTCGGCCGTTTGGAGGCGAGCTTCAAGAGACTTATTGAGGAGCAGCGCGGGTAGCGAGGGAGCTCGCAGAGAGGAGCCGTCGGTGCTGGCGCTGGAGTGTTGACAGGAGCTCTCAGAGTCCGTTGGCATAAAGTCGGCCGTCAGGTGGCACAACCTTACCTTTGGAGCTTTAGTTGGCCGTGATTAATATTGGAGGATCTGTTGCAGGGTCGCCTTGGTGACCCGTCGGTGGGCTGGCCGTAGGAACCGTAGGCCGATGGCGATGATCGTCGTTGGCGTATCTTCTCCTGCAGGTCTAGCTTGCAGAGCCCGTAGGTGGAGCCAAGGCAGAGAAGGCGCAATCCGTCGAGGGAGCCGAAGATGCACGTAGGAAGCTGCTAGTCGTTCGGATGGAGGCTTGTAGGAGGCGTCGAGAGCTGTTTGAGCCTTGTAGACAGGTTGGCGATGGTGGAGCTCGTGGCTTGAGCCTTGCACAGTTCGTTGGAGTCTTTCGTGAAAGGGTCCGTCGTGCAATCAGAGTCTGCATTGGAGCAACGTTCGTTTGGAGCTAGGAGGTCCGTTGACGTAGGAGCGGCTGTCGTTGTAGGCTATATGGAGCTTCGTTAGAGACTACATTTGGAGGTCGAGGCGCCTTTTGTCGAGTCTGCTGTTGCAGTCATTAGGCTTGCTGCTGCTGCTCTTTAGTTGCCGAACGATCATTGTAGCTTGGCGCTAACTCGAGGTTGTTGTCTGAGTTGCAAGCTTTGGTCGTTGGATACTAAAGGTAGTCGATGCAGAGGAGCTACTCCCAGAGACCTAGTCAAACCTTATACAAAACCTTTCTCTTGTTGCAGGACTCTTTCCCTCTTGAGAATCTCAAATAAAATTCTCCAATAAAGTGACACTCACACTCTCTATCACAAAGTAGTTCTCACAATATCACAGAAGGAAATGAGGTCTCTCTCTTCGAAAGAGAAGAATAACTTTCACTCTCACGGAAGAATGAATGGAATAGAGAGTCGAATGAATCTCTCAATGAAAAACTCTCACAAAATAAATGGATGGAAATTCCTCTCAAATGGACGGATGAAGATCTCTCACCGGAAGTGGACTCTCACGGAGAACACTCAAGAGAACTCTCAATCTCACAATCTCTCTCACACTCTCAAGAATCTCAATGTCTCAGCGGAAGACAAGGAAGCTCTGATACCATGACAAAATATGGAGAGGGGAGAGGAGAAGAGTGGAGATAAGGAGAGAGGGCACAGCTAGAGAGCACACCACAAATGACTAACTGTACACTAGATTTAGTTGAAAAAATAGAATATATACAAACCCTTTTAGGGTTAGGGTTAGGGGATCTAACCCTTTCCTTTATAGCACTCTATAAGGTTAGTGCTATGCACATATGATCACGTGATGGTGCTATGCACACATGATCACATGATGTTGAGCGTGAACTCTCAACACTTAACGAAATGGAGAGAGCAGAGAGAGACGAGGGAATGTAATCACAATGGAAGAATGAGAGTATGCTAGGGGATGCATGAGCAAGGTCGGTATATAGAATGTTATGCATAAGTTAGGGCTCTCAACAATTTAGATTGCTTATTTAATTGACTTTTTCTTGGTGTAGTGTACTATGTTCAATGCTATATGGTGTGAGGGCAAGCATTTTCGAACACAACGGATTGATGATAAGAGAAACACATAAGATTGCGGCGTCATTGCTAGCTTTGAGAGAGCCAATGGAACCATGGATGATTATTGTGGCAAAATCCAAGATATTATTAAGCTTGACTTTCGACGCTTCTTTGTGTATGTTTTGGATGTAAAGTGGTTTAAGGATGTGGTGAAAAGAGACCCTAATGCAACAATCAAACGCCATGCAAGTGGCTTTATAACTATTGACTCAATAAAGTTTTGACAAAGTAAGAACACACTAGTACTACCGTAACAATGTGAACAGATATTGTACACATATAAAAATACTCACTTTTAAATATTTGATACCTTCGATGCAAGGAAAATAACATGATTGTATTTGTGTTTGAATTAGGTTGTCTATCAACGAATGGTAGATAGTAATAGGTGGTGGAATGTCATACCTATTACGCTACGTTCCAAAGTGATGTATAGTACATTTACTAATATAGAACGTATGGAGGATGATCATGGCCATGAAGGTGACGATGCCCATGATACGAGAGAGGAGGATGATCATGAGATAGGAGATATAGATATTGAGGCCATTACCCATGAGGACAAGCGTACCATTAGTGATGCTGATTTAGATGAGCACATGAGTAGCACAAGTAGTAGTGGGTTGAATGTATTTGTAGATCTCAACACTGGTTTGGATTTTGAAGTAAATAGTTTGGCAAAGCTTGATCTCATTAAGGATGAGATTGAATCGTAGCCCATCATTGATATTGACAAAACTATTTTACATATTGTCTCATTTTCCTCATCTCACTTAATTTTTATATATGTGGGTTTGCTAAAAAGCATTGATATTTTTGTTAAAATTACGTACTTTGGTAATCATGGGCAATGTTTGAAAATTAGCAGCGATGTACATTTATCAGCTTGCACCAAAATCTCACTTTCTGTATTCTCTGTTTTGCATCTAAATCTGTGTCTAATTCATAGTGCAGACACGTTAATAGACGCACTATTAGACACGTCCATATTTTTGCTATTCTAGCAACGCCTATAGACACACCCACTATTTTGCGCGTCTATAGTTGCTTTGTCTTGTTGTGGAAGTAGCACACTAGCTACTTCCCTTTTTACAGACTAGGGAGAGTTAATGTATCCATTGAAGCACTACAATAATGTGCATTTACAAATCTTGATTCCCACCATAGATAGGAATAACAAGTCCTAAATGCTAACCTCATGCAAACTAACTGACTAAAGACTTTTCAAGAGCATATATGGTGCACCTTTTGACTCTATATTCAAGATTTGCACTTTAAAATGCATTTACTTTTGAAAGCTAAGTCTCTTTGTCTTAAGGAATGGAAGGCTAGAAAATGCCTTTAAAACCTTACCTGGTCTTACTAAAATGAGTGAATGAAGGAGAAACCTCTTTTTGACATGTAGGAGGCTCCTTCAGTATGTAGACATGAGTGCCATCAAGTAGCCTTTGCACATTTGAAGTGCCAAGCAGCGGTGATGCTTGCAATAGAAGACCCTATTATCTTAACCTTGGCCTGATAGCTCCCCATTAAATGTGAGCCTAATGTGAGTGGCACTAAGTGTCAATGTTATGTGACTTGATCTTGACACCTTTTATATAAATTCAAGAATAGCTTGTAACATGAAGGCTCTAAATACTAATGGGGGTAAAACCAAGTATGCAGAGTTTAACATACAAATACAATAAGATGCCATCAGAATAGTTTGGCCTTCTTTGTGTTTGTTTCTCTTTTAAGGGAAAGCATGGTGATCTCCATAGAGGACTGATTTCCATAGAGAACACGAATACACTTAGGGCATGGAGGCACTTTCAAAGGTAGTTTAAAGCTGCCCCACGATTTAGGTTATCACTTGGATTTGCAAAACAATGCCAAGTAGCTGGAAAAATCTATAGATCGATCCACTTACATTCCTCTCATGCGGACGTATGATCACTGGGCATTGTATCAGTGTGCGCATCGTCTAGTACTCGTGGCCCCTGGCCTGCTTCCGCTCTCCATCACATTCATAGATCGTTCAAGCACTGAAACCAGAGCATGACAAACATAGATTCGGCAGCACTTGTATGAAACAAACATTTTCTTGTACTGAAGGAACTGTTAGTCTTACGATGGCTGAAAGCCTGAATATACGAAAGTTCTTTCAATGATATTGTATCTGGAAATACGTTTTCTGTAGAGTACGAAGATTAATGATCAGACCTTTGATAATGTAGCTGATCAGTCTGTCAACATGATTATGTCATTACATCTTCCAACTTCGTGCTGGGTATGGAAAGACAGTCCAGATTCTTCAAACAGTAACCCTGCGGACAGCTTTACCAGCTTCTAATTGTGTTATCTTTCATTATGGGACGGCCCAACACTCAACCATGGAGTATCCTGCCTCGAAAGAGGTGTTCTTTCAACATCTAACTGTGTGCCAACCGGAGATGATCGCCTTTGAAGAGATTTACTACCGTCGGGGCTGGGTGAGGGTTGCTGGTCTTCCGAATCCCAACCTACGCTTGGCTTCTGTCTCTTCTTTCCCTGTAGTGAAACTCCGAAAAGTTTTACAGGGCCTTTCTCCTCCACAATATCCTGAACAATCAGCTCACTGCCGCTGGCACCTAATCTACCGCCGTCCAGAAAACCTTCTTTCGAGGTACATGCCCCTGAAACTGAGGCCGAAGAGATTCCGCCCACTAAAGGCAAATAGCCATCTGGTTCGCTTGCACTCTGCTTGGGTCGTGGCAAAGCAAGCATGGGAAGTACAGTTCTTGGCATGGATATTGGCTTTGGGGGGCATGAAACAACACATGATGCGTTTCCTTTTATATGAGCATCAGAAGAAACGTCGACCAGATCGTCCCTCCTTATTGCCGTACTGATCGTTTCAATTCTGTCCCGTAAAGCTGGCGGTGTGGCTCCTTGTAGCATTAGAGGCCCAACAGTTCCGTTCCACTGATATGCTGCCCTCGAAGCTTCTTGACATGGAATCCTTGCATGTTGCTGAACGAAAATGACAGCGTCATTATACCACTTCTTTAGGCGAGATAATTCATATGCCAGCACAGTATTATCTCTTCTTAATCTTTCATTCTCATCGGACAAAGAAAGTGCTGCGTTGTAGCAGCTTATCCCACTAGCGCAAGACGAGATTGGGGATGACAAAGGAGACCAAGGGCGTTCTTCAGCTGAACTAGACGGCGAAGACCGGCTTGTAGCTTGGCTTTGCGATGACTTTCGCCTATGGATTTCGCTTAGCAGATGTTTCTGTCCTTTTCTGAAGTAATCATTCGCGAACTCCCAACGATCCGGTACGACCTTCCTGAAGCCCTGCACGAAGAGCCGAATATCTCATCAGATCACAATCTACTTGCAGATCCAAGGCTTTCTAAGAGCACGCATATTCTGAGCAATCCAACCCTCTCTGACAAGAATCATGATGTCCGTCAAACATAGAATTGCTACCTTAAACGGTTTTGTTAAAGTTTCACCGCAGCTTTCACGTGTTATCATACGAGTTTGTCTAGATAAAGCTCACAACATACACGGAAAAGATCCTGAGCGCAACGAACCTAATTTCTGGGAGCAAGTTTCTGGCAAATATGAGACTCAAGGATGGGAGGCCTTACGTATGTATTAAGTTGCCGAACAAAACTGGAGAAATTGTTATGTTTAAAGAAATTCGGAAGCACATCCCTTGCAAACTCTGGTGGCCGCCAGACGACGAACGTTGTCTCATCCTCATTCCATGAAACTATATGATCAGTGGCAGGATCATCTACGAGCTGGTACGTTTTCGTAAGAAACGGGGCGGGTACCGAGCGGTGGGCGTCGAGGTCAAGGAAACCTTCGAACGGATCGAAACTGAGCGCCATGAGATGTTTAGGAAACTAACCAAAAAGGATCTACAGTGGCTACTGATCGCTCGAATGAGGTCTGAGCATTACATAGGGCTTCCTGACGGCCATGGAAGCTTGGGCTTGAGCTTTTATGGATCGAAGGAATTGTGCGGGTGAAGGGGATGATTGCTACTGACAAGGAAAGAAAGAAAGAAGAAGATCCTACAAAGGTGGTGGGCACGTCAAAAGAAGGTTTGGACCTGAGAAGAAGCCAAGTAACGTCTTAGAACTTCTAACGGAAGAAGAAGATAGGAGGCAGGCAGGCAGGTGAGAAAAAGCGAGGGGGAAGTGGATGCGGAAATGAGGGAAGAGAAGCTTCAAAACCTCCGTGCAAGCGAGGATGACAGGCAAGTCCAATCAGGCTTATAGTTTAATTGACTTTAATGGGAGGAGTCTGTGTTGGGAGGTTACGGCGGCTTTGTTTTGAATTTGGGTGAGTGGAGGAGGAAGTAGACCGCAGGTAAGGAGTGGGGGCCTCGCTGAGAAAATGGGGCGGTTAGTGTGGAAAGCTATTTGATATAAAGCCTAAAGGCACAACAACAACAAACAAGGGCCAGATACCTTAAGGGCTGCCTGGGCTGGCTGGCTGGAAAGCTGCTGTGATATCTATTGGCTGTGTACAACGCAGCCTGAGAGAATATGGGCGATTAAAGTGAAGCGTTGCTGTTGTTGCTGCAGGTAGACTCACGGGATAGTAAGTAGAAGATATCATGTCTGTGATGGGTTTACAAAAAGAACGGGCACGAGATATCATGTCTGTGATGGGTTTACAAAAAGAACGGGCACGAGTGTGTGCTTGATGTGGATGGAAGCGAAGCAAGCTTTAGTGCAATCTTCGTTGATGGCGATTAGTTAGTGGGTGTGGGGGTAGTGACTAGCGAGCTCCCGGAGCACAGATGTGTTGTTGGGGTTTTACTATAGGTCTTAGGAGACCCATCTAGGATGTAAATACATTTAGGTATTATGAGTGTGTGAGAGAGAGACGCATAAATCTGTTGAGTTCTATATATTATGTGTTGTTGATTGAGAGATAGAGAGAAGTGAGAAAGGCATAAATCTGTTGAGTTCTGTGTATTAAGACATAATTATGTGTTGTTGATTGAGAGAGTGAGAGAGAGAGAACACGTGACATTGAGACGGACAGAAAGAGAAAGAGAGAGAGAGAGAGCGCACCTGTTTCTGCATGAATATACAATGTTTTGGGATCAGCGTTACCTGACCTTAAACCTTTTGTTCACCACCAATCTTTTGGCATCAACGAAAGGGCTCAATCTTCTCTGGCATGATACAGTGATTATTTATCGAGTCAATATCGAGCGACGACTGTGCATTGTGCAATTCACTACAAGGCTCAAGGGGAAAAGAGAGAGACAGAGAGAGAGGGATACGACTCTTTGGAGATGGGAAGAGAGAGAGAGAGACGGGTCATGCAAACTCTTGCCAATCTGTCTGTCTCTCTCATTATTAACTCAATGCAGCACGACAGTCCCATCTTTCAAGATCGTATGCATCTATTATCTCTCTGTCTTTCTCTCTCTCTCCCTCTCGCGCGCTCGACAAACGAGAGAAGTTGCTTCAACACTTGTGACTCTGCCCACAGTCAGATTCATAGATAACTGTGTGTACATCGATTGCCTGATAGAAATGTCAAACTGCAATAGGGAATCGCAAGCGTACAGCAACACAGCACAATGCGTCCAGAGTCCATCCAGACTCCGAACCCGAGGGCAAACAGTTGGAAGGGGCGACATTCCAGTGGCAAGAACACCATTTCATCCATCGACACAGGAGCCCTTCCACGTGGTGTGTTCCTTTAGGTCCACTTGGAATCTAATTCGGCGAAGAGGTCTTCTTGGCAGGTCAGCTGTCCCTCACGTCCGCATGGGCTCCGCGTGGCAGCAATAAGAGGCTCCAGCTGGCATTCCGCGCCACGTAGGCTCGCGCCCCTTTTCTGATACGCCCATCTGAACCTCCAGCACGACGCCCAAAAGAGAATATTAAAAGTAATTCCCGAATCCCCGCACCACGTACGCTGTTTATAAAATTCTCACAAAAAGAACTCAAAGGACAAACACATGACCTAACCCACTCCAAACCTCCGATGGTCCTGTCAACACACCCAAATGTTTCATAGGCCTAAACCAAACGTCAACCTGGGGAGATAAACATCATTGTTGCCTCCTTGCCAGATTGCACCTTTTCTTCTCATGTTGTACTTTATGAGAAGTAGTGAGACTCCCAAACCCTACTAGTCTAAAGTGATCTTGGTGCTTCTTAACTGCTGATAAGATAAGCCGGTTTTATTCTTATTTTAAAAACTAGTGATAAGAGTGCATCCTCATGTAAGCTAACATGGCGAAACTGACACCATTCGCAACCCATCGAGGCCATTACCCACCTGATAGGTCATTTGGGGAGTTACTAGCAAGCCTTACGGTGCCTCATACTCCTCAACCGCTCCATTCGAGGGTTACACATATTTATGGATTTGAAAGGTATCCTTGATTTGGCCTAATCCGAAAGCCTACAAACCAGCAAGAACAAGACTTGCAATGGTCAACAATGTTAGGTTCCAAAACTACAAGCAAGGGCGGCAACAAGAGACATCCTGTAAGCTGTGTGAATTGCAAGATGAGCACATCTACAATGTAGGGAAAGGTTAAGGAGAGTGGATGTGGGAAGAGGTTGGGTGGAGTCAACCCCTTAAGACAAGAGATGAATGGGTGATTATTAAGGTTGAGGTGTGGGTAAGGTCAAATATACTCATCATAGAAAGCACAAACCGAACCAACGTCAACCTTATGAGGGCTTTTGTCTAGAACAAATCCGTGGATGACTTTGGGATGAGCAATGGCAACATGAGCATGTCTAAGAGAGTAGGGAGATGAACCCCATGAGACGTGGGGTTAAGGTCAAATAGACCATCATAGAAAGCACGAACCGGACAACGGTCAACCATACCATGCGCTTTATCTCGGACCTTGATCACTTTGGAATCTAGTTTTCTCTCTATATAGTAGTAATAGTACGTGAATCGAGAAGCTGAGTGCCTGCAACCATGAAAGTGGCGACGCCTCGTCCTGGCTATGGCTGCAGCAGCTTGCCGCCTCTGGCTATGGCGCCCTCCGTCCTATAGTTTAGTAGTGCTCTCTGCAATCTTTGCCTCCTCTGTCTCCGTTCCTCTGTGCCTTCTCTGCCCCCCCGTGCTATCCTTCCCTCAGTGCGCCCTCCTGCAGCTTACATTCTATTATCCTTGGGAACTCCCACATGTTATTCGTTCTCTCAGCTTTGCCCCCTATTCCTAGATGCATCCTCCTCGCTTTTCTGCATCTTCTGCTTCGCCTTCAGCATCTGGGTACCTTCACGTTTTTTGGCTTTCGTAGATCTTGATTCCCTCGCCCCCCCATTTCATATTGTGCTCTAGGTACCTTGCCCAGTCGACGCATCGATTTCCTCGCATCTCGATTCTCCATACATTCCATCCCCACATCCTACCTGTAGTCCCCCTCGAAAATCTGCTTAAATCTCTGCTTTACAAAACGGCGTCGCACAATTCCGTCCATGCAATGTTGTGGGGGCTGCATATTATGTTATTGCGCGAACGAGTACTACTTCACCTCTATTGCGCATCCATTTGCGCGTACCCTTCCGTGGATCTCCATTCTCGATTATTCCTGTTCCGGTATTCTGGCCAGCTTCCTTCTGCAAAAGTTGCTTTGAGTCGTATATTGCCACTGCCTTAAATATAGTTCAACTTTTTGTAAACGAGTGCTGCACAAATCCCGTCCATGCATGTTGCTGATAACAGCTGATAGACGCTTGGAGATCAGATCACCAAAATTTTCCAAAGATCTCCCGTTCAGAAAAATCAACCCTCCGTCTTAACAGAGATCAGCATCGGAAGCTGCAGGGATCTTTGCCTGTGCTTACCCCTCTCCGAGTGGCCTGCTTACATCGATTCATGTCGCTCACGTTCCCTTGCTCCATATACCTGTCTCTTCTGAACGCGCCATTGCGTGCATGTCGATTCCTGACTGATTTCCCGTAGCGCTTTCGCACTCCAACCTTTCGCACGATAGCCAGGACATGGGTGCTTGCGCTTTTCAACTCCTTGGTCCTTTAAATCTGGCTCAAGTTCGACATTCTGGATTTTATGTCAAGAATTGTCATTTGAAAGGAATGATGAGTTCTAAGCATAGAACAATTTATCGAAATGCTTAACAAGCGTCTTTGATAAGTACAAAAGGTGAAATTATAGTGTTAAAGATACGAGAGAGAACATGACTTCAACCTTGTTATGTACATTCTTTACCTCAAGTTTAGGAACTCTGGATATTGTTTGACCATACTTTTGACCAAACATTGAGAACACTTGGTGTTTTCTAACATTCATCTTAGGAAGGTAAACTTTTGTAGACTCAAATTAAAGATTGAGATCAATCACTTGTGTATATAGTGATTCATATTTGATATGTACTCCATATATGCAAAGTTGAGCTATAAGTGTACCTTTGGAATCATGTCCCTACTAAATTATTTGATCAAAATTTGGTATTCCAATGTTCTTTACAAGGAAGAAACAAATACCAAGTTGAGGATATAAAAAGTAAGGAATTTTATATAACATGAGTAAACACAATAACTATACAAATGAGAACTAGCCCTGTCTCTTTCAATCATTTCTATTTACTATTTCCACTTTTACTTATAAGATATGCTGAACAGATTTGTGCTGCACCCACTTCTAAAAGAGTAATCAAGTGGTGTCTCATGTTAGAGTTAACATTGAAGAATAAAATTATGCATCTAGTTTTAGATAAACTCTTTGTCGCAACTAACTCTTAATGAAATGATTGTTTAGACATTAGAACCCCTCGCTCCACCAACCCCCAAATATTATTTACAAAAGAAATGTGTCCTTATCAACCTAATACATCATTGTTTTAATTTCATTTTATACCATTTTGAAGCTTTTTAATGTTTTGAAGTTTTCTCTTATCAAGTAGTGAAAGCTATGGATTACATGTCTTACCATAAACTTTTAACTCAAATAGAATCAAACTATGCAAAATATTTGAAACTTCTCTTAAAAACCCACTCAGTATGGATTTAATTAAAGTCATAGTCTTACAACTTGACAAATTTGGCCATTCAAGCAACCTCTACTTACCATACACGTTGACTAAAAATGTAAAACACAATTGTGCAAATAAATTCTATGTATATTTGAGAAATAGTTTTCGAGTTTTAGATTGTACAAAAATAATTTTATATCCTTTACAAAATGTTTTATAATTTAAATTCTATTTTCTTTTTTGTTTTACATGATATGATACAATCACAAATTCAACACAGCCATAACATTAGATCTCATTCTTCAATGGTTCGCGAGATATCATACACCTAAGTGACAATCCACCAATATTAAAGCTTATTCACCCATGGTGGAAGATACATGTCCATGTTTGTAATTAGCTTAGGCTTGTCTGGAACTATCAGGGCTAGCATGCGATGTCCTTTCTTTATAGGAAACCACGAAGGAAAATCATACTTTACAACTATCACTCGCCATGTAGATCAAAATGTGGAATAGCATCTAAAGGGATTTACACCATCCATGGAAAATCCAAGGCATAAACAAAAGGTCCCATCTTTAACCGAGCTTTAACCTCTGGCTATTTTTTGTCTATTTGGCACCATGCTTTCCCATTAGCTAAAATTCTTAACATGCAATCTATTGAGAGATTTTGAGCATGAAAATCCATAACTTGGGCCAATGAAGAATCAAAGAAAAAAGTGCTTTAGCCTAGGTATAATAGGCATGCGTTGCAACACCTGCTTCGGTATCATGTTCCCTTGTGTATCTTTTCTACATTATGATGCTCCACCTTTTGAACAAAGTGTGCACTGCTCATACACATCCCTGTAAAGAAAGCAATCATTTGGGCAAAGCATGGATGGAGTTGCAGCCCATACCAAATGCTACAACAGCTTGCTTTGCCTCTTTTCTGGACTCTAGGACAATGTTAGAATTTGGAAGCCATGTACATAGCAACCTACACAAAAATGCAAATGCCAAATTGGGCATAGTCTAAACAAATCTCTTATCACAACTCCACAAGATTTCTTACCATGAAAGACAGGTAATATTTATGTCAAACAATTTATTGATAGCCTATACATTCAATATGAAAAGAAAATTTGCAATAAGATGTGTTAGATCGTCTATATAGCATTGTATTTGCCTCATTCTTATCCTAGCCTCCTCAATACTCATGGGTGTGGTTCTAAATGCTCTCCACATCCTAGAAGACACTTTTTTGCATGTTCATTCCTTGAATCTAGACCAATATATGCAAGTATCAAGTCATGCATTGCATCATCTTGCTCGTGATCACTCTCATTTGGTACATATTAATGCTTTTAGGCTTTCCTCATGCCTCCTCTCCTCTTTGTTGATGCTTGTTTGAGCAAATGTTTGTAGTTTCAATTCAATTGCGATTCATGTTGATAATGTAATGCAACGCATCACCTCTCATATGTTCCCTCTTTGTAAGACTAAAAACCAATATCCACATATTTAAATACACATTGAACGTCACACAAGCCAAATGACTTAGGCAAATGTGAATCCTCGTACCCCATCGTTTTTTGAACGTGTACTTGTAGTTCAAATGACCAAATTCTAAAGATGCTTATTAGATATGCACACTTATCTACTTATGGAACACTTACATTATGCACATTTACATAATATCTTCTCATGCATCCTATCAAAGTGACTTCGGTGTTGATCTCCCTCATTTGAGGTGCTTGACAATGTAATGTCATAAAATCTAATGTTAAAATATGCAAAACAAACACTTATCTATCTTTGAAAATATAGTTTTCATTAGAAACCTTGAATACAATACACTAAGCATCGAAATAACTAGATACAGAATCCTAACTATTGATAATATCATCGATACAAAACAAGTGTTTTAAAAACCCATCAAAACTACCCGAAGCACTATCAAATACGCCAATAAGATAGTCCATAAATTTCAAGTATTAATGCTTGCAATGCTTTTCAAGTGTAAGACCCTCTTTCAGGGGTCCATTGATTTTTAATTGCAAGTTGCATCTAAATGTTTCTGCCAAAGCATCATAGGACCTACTATTTATAATATTTATGCGGTTAGTCACATGGGCCTTTATAATTGCCTTAGTTTGATTGTTTATAGTAATTAGTATGTGTTGTTGGATGTGATTTGCACCCCAAGGACCTATACTATTTCTATTTACGTTATGTGCCATGTCCAATCTCTTTTGAGTGAAAGCATTGTAACAAAAAAAAAAAGCATACTACCATGTATGTAAAAAGTACTCTTTTGGGAAAAAATGGTGGATTCCTAAATGTAGATATAGTACTACATTGTATAGTAGCTATGGCTTGGAGCCTTAGTAAAATTACATGAAATTCAAATCCTTCCCTCCACATTGAGGATTCTAGAATCTGCAATCATTCCCCTACATAATGAGGATTCCGAGATCTCACTCTCTCCCTCCCTCCAATCACGCTCTCTTTGTAGGCTGTTGCATTGTCTTGATAGAGCGCTATTGTTGCAAATGAAGTGAAAACATTGCATGGCTTCTCGAAAAAAGATTCCGTTCAAAATCCTAGGATTATTTAGTGGCCACTTTTTAAAAGTATTTTACTTTCTCATAGGTCCATCTCCAAAAATAATCGATTCTACAAAAGGGTACAAATTTATGCAACACAACTTTTTAAGATGAACTAGATACATATACTTAGGCTTTCTAACTTGACTGCACATGAATATCATCTTCAAAACACATGCTAGATTATGAATTTTATTTTCAAGGTTGCAAGAAATATTTTACAACCACAAAGTCACCCTAAGATTTCATCATCACTGATGGTATAGAAATGTAATTCAGACCAAATGAACATGAATATATTATTATTTATATTACAACCAAGAAACCAAATGAAGTACATGTGAAATATGTACCAAATGGGAATTCCATATGACAAATAGAAAACCAAATCATTTAAATATATAAAAATATGTCCATATGTCAAAATTTATATGAAAAACCAAATGTCTAGTACGTGCCTTCAGCATTGACGAGCTTACAAGGGAATGCAGAATCTTAAAGGACCAACTTGCTACTGCTCAAGAGGCCAGCACTTCCAGCACTTCACAAGCACAAGTATTGGACCAATGGTCCAATACCATTGAAGACATTCCTCAACAAGCAAAGGTCACCTTGCAAATGAGAAAGCTTAAGGAGGCATATACAACCATCTACCACAGCAATACAAAGAAAAAATGAATGAGATGCACTCCCAAAAGATAATCATCTCGAAGCTTGAACTCTAATTGCTAGTGCAAAACAATGAGGCATTGGAAGACAACACCAATGAAGCCCCACTACAATGCACAACAATGGTGTACCAAGAGCTTGTGGCTGCTCTACAAGTGGAAGATCACCTCAAAGCACGCATGCTTATCCAATGGAAGCAACTCATCAAGATCATATCTGCTCATCCAACAATCAAATGGGAACGTTCCATAGGGACCAAAACTCTACGCATAATTTTCCAAGACTTGTCTGAAGATGAGGAAAATATCTTCTCCTTGTCTACACATGCCAGGTTTATAGCACTCAGGACAGATGCTTTCATTGCATATGTATGCCTCATGGGTAGTCCTCCCCTCAGGGTTATTGCTTGTTTGTTGCCATTGCTACAAATGCCATCACTATTATTTGCAAGGCACGACATAACCGACATCCCACCCATGCAGCTGATGATCCCATTGCACCAGAGCAAAAAGAAGTGTCAGAAGATCATAGGGCCTATCTCACATCCAACTTCCCATATCTAATCACTCTCTCTGCCAACCTCATAACCTCACTTACCCTTGCTGCACTACCACCCTCTTAACCTTCCCCGAGCTCTATCCTAACATCTATTCACTCCATCGTCTCCTTGCCCATGCCTCTCACCATTTTCAACTAACCCAACAATCACAAACTTACAAGCCTCTCACACCTAGCTTCTTCCCCTCCCTTGCTAATCCTACCCTTGAGGATTACCAAGTTGCTCAAACCATTTGCCCAGTTCTTCCCTCCCTCCCCTCTGCTCCCCCTTCCACAACTAATACTCTTCCATATTTCTCCCCCATGTCCCCAGATTCTCTCCCTACCCCTTCATCACCTCCGACACTACTTGTCCTTCCATTAGTAGAAAATGACACAATATTTGATTTTGAATATCAGGATCCGAATAATCCAATTCGTACTCCCATGCCAGATTCCAATGATGGGTATGATTTTGATGAGATACCACTTCCTAGTAACGCCATCAAGGAATTTTGGAGCAAATATCCTGATATGAAAACTCAAGGTGGATGGACCTTGGACAACTTTCCTACCAACCTTCGTCAGCGTCAAATTAGTTGAGGTTGGATAAGCAAGTTGGATCCATAACCTGATTGGCGCCATCCCAAGCTCTTTGATGTAATCTTCTTGAAGGAGTACCTACGTGCACCTCCATGTTTTAGAACCCATCCCAAGTTCTATGCAGTTCCACGATGTAAAAAATGGGAAGCCAACATACACACTTTGGATGAAGATCGAACCATTAATTGGCCAATGATCGAACCATACTCTGGTGTAGAATGGAATATCCAAGGCACAATGATTCGGGCACTTCAGCAGCATGAGCAAATAATTTGCGGCAACATTGATCGCTTCCTTCGCCTAAGTGCTATATTCTTAAAACATTGGAATTCATTCTGGAGGTCCCATGTTATCTCGATACCCATTTGCCTCCACTCAGTTTCAATCCCAATGAACGGGTCGATGCTCAGATTACAAGCCAACTCTATCAAAGAGTGATCTTCTTAGAAGCACGCCACATCCTCCTCGAAACTAAGCAAAAATTGTATGGTGCAAAGGCTTTACAACGGGACGGACTGGCACAACACAAGTTCCACAGCCCACCAGACTAACAGCATGGCAATCCAAGTACATGCTCACAATAAGCCATAACCTGAGGACCGGGTAATAAAATGGATCTGGGAGTATGTTGTCTCTGTGCCAACATGGACTTAGGCAGAACAGAATGTGTGTGTAGAGTAGTGGCAAAGCTTTGCTTGTACTTGCATAAGGCTAGAAATAATTTCTCTTAGAAATCCAACTTGCATGTTCTACATGCAAGTTCTACATACGATTCCTACATGCAACTCCTACATGCAACTCTTACATGTGAGTTCTACATGCAACTCCTACATATGAGTCCTACATGAAACTCCTACATGCGAGTTCTACATGCAATTCCTACATGTATGTTCTACATGCAAGTTCTACATGCAACTCCTACATTGAGTTCTACATGCAACTCCTACATGCGATTCCTACATGCATGTTCTACATGTGAGTTCTACATGCAACTCTTACATGCAACATGCAACTCCTACATGAAACTTCTATATGCAAGTTCTACATGTAGAGAGAGAATGTCTTACAATTCCTACATGCAAAGAGAGAAGCTCTCCAACTTGTATAAATACCCCATAATGGAATGAAGCCCACACTCTTTGGGGCATTGTGTTGAGTTCTACTTTGGTATTCCAAGCAATTGTCTCAAGTGTCCATGCTTCCTTGCACTCCACGTCCAAAAGCATGTCCTAACCTTGCAACTCCTCCTCCCCTCTCCTCCAACCTTGCAACCCATCCTCTCCCTTTTCTCCTCCCTCCTCCTCCTTCCTCCTCCTCCTCCCTTCTCCTCCTCCTCCTCCTCCTCCCTCCTCCTCCCTTCTCCTCCTCCCTCCTCCTCCCTCCTCCTCCCTCCTCCCTCCTCCTCCTCCTCCTTCTCTCTTCTTTCCCTTATGCTCTTACACCTTCTTCCTCTCCCACTCTTATGCTCCCCCTAAACCCTTAGTTCCTCAACCCTTAACCTCCATGATCTACAAGGGAGATGAGTTCTCCACCATGTACTCTATACCTTGAACCTTGGAACCTCCTTCTAAACCTTGGAACTCCTAACCTTGGAGCCTCTTCTAAACCTTGGAACCTATTTCTAAACATTGGAACCTCCTTCTAACCCTTAAACTCCTCCTAAACCCTGCAACCCTGAATGAAGACGAAAGCCTTCATTACCTCAACCACGATGATACACGTTCCTCTTGTTTTTGTATGCTTCTCCAACTGATAGAGTCTTTCTTTCAAGGATTCATAGTCTCGCATGCATTCCTGTACTGCTATATGTAGACTTGGTATTACAAATTCTAGTGGGACCACAGCTTCAAGGCCATACACCAATTGAAAAGGTGTGTTCCCTGTACTGACCTTGAGTGTGGTTCTGTATGCCCATAAGGCTGCATTCAATTTCTCTGCCCAATTAGAACGCTGTGGTTCTACTACCTTGGTGAGGATAATGCATATTATTTTATTAGTGGATTCGGCCTGTCCATTCCCTTGGGGGTAGTAGGGTGTGCTTTTTCTATGGATTACCATAAAGTGAGACAAGAGTTCTTGGATTACCTCATTGATAAAATGTGTGCCTCTATTTGACACAATTTCAATGGGGCATCCAAATTGGGTGATCACATTTTTGTATAAGAATCTTGCTGTGCTTTTGGAATTTGGCTTTCTAATTGCTTTAGCTTCAGCCCATTTTGTAAAGTAATCAGTGGCCACAATGATGTAGCGTGCCTGTGTTCCTTTTGCTGCTAGATAGATGGGACCCACATAGTCAATCCCCCATTTTTCAAATGGTTTTTGTGCAACAACTGTTGTTAGGGGATTGGAGTCTTTGTGTTGTGGTTTAGTAGTCCGTTGGCATACATCACAGCCTTTTACATATTGATAGGCATCTGCCCACAGTGTTGGCCACCAATAGCCTGCGAGGAGAACTTTTCTTGCTGTGGCTTCCCCTTGGAAGTGTCCTCTTGCAATGCCTTCATGGACTTCAATCAGGATTGGCAAGATCTCATGAGGCATTACACATCTTCTTAATACCTTGTCCTTGCTCATCTTGTACAGTTGTCCTGCAAAATGAGTTGATAGGGTGTAGCCTTTAGAATTAGTTTTCTGGCATCTACTGCTTTCATTTCAGGGGGTGGTCTTTCTATCATTAAGTACCCAATGATATCTCCACACCACTCTGTAACAACATCTATTTGAAATAGTGTGGCATCTGGTAAGTTGTCTTCTACTCTACTGGCTTCTTCTCTCGACTTGACACGAGACATGTGATCGGCAATGTAGTGTTGGGCACCTTTGTGGACCACTATTTTGAAGTTGAATTCTTAAAGCAAGAGGAGCCATTTGGTTATTCTTCCTATTGTACATGGACGGTTCACAAGATAAAGCAATGCTTGATGGTTGGTGTAGAAGACAAAATCATTTGCCAATAGATAATGCTGAAATTTCTTTACACTATACACCATTGCTAGGGCTTCTCTTTCTATGGTGGTATAGTTGATCTCTGCATCATTGAGTTGTTAAACTGGCAAAGTAGAATGGGTAGTATTTCTTATGTTCACCAGGCTGATAAAGTGCACTCCCGATTGCATACTTGGATCCATCAATATGAACATGAAAATCAATATCCCAATTGGGAGATATAAGGATGGGTGTTGTGATTAGGTGCCACTTTAAAAGCTCAAAGGCTTGGTCGCACTCTTTTGTCCATAAGAATTCCACTACTAATTTGTAAAGTGGTCTAGCTATCATGGCATACTGCAATATAAATCTTCTATAATAGCCGGCATGTCCCATAAATACCTGTACACCTTTGGAATTTGTAGGAGGAGGCAATTCCATGATGATTTTGATTTTGTCCATGTCAGTTGCAATCCCATGTTGAGAGACGATGTGTCCCAAAACAACTCCGTGGGTGACCATGAACTGGCATTTTGTTGGATTTAGGGAGATGCCATACTCCCTGCATTTGATTAGTATTGCTTCAAGACATTTGAAGTGGTCTTTTTTGTTTGAATGGATGCACAAATCATCCAAGAATACCTATAAAAACTTATTCAGAAATGACTTGAAAGCTGTGAACATGACTCGTTGAAATGTGGCCGGGGCATCACAAAGGCCAAATGGCATGACTCCATATGCAAAAATACCCCATTCTGTAGAAAATGTTGTTTTTGATTGGTCTTTAGGAGCTATTTGCACTTAGTTATAGCCACTGAAGCCATCCAAGAAGCTATATATTTCGGAGCCTACCACCTTTTCAAACATTATTTCTGTTAAGGGAAGGGGATAGTGATCCCTAATTGTGGCGGCATTCACATTCTTTAAGTTTACGCATATTCTGAGCTTCTTGTTGTGCTTAGGCACAATGACGATGGGTGAAATCAGTGTGCTCTATCTCGTAGATGAATCCAACATCTAGGAGTTTCTCCAACTTGTCATAAACCCTGGTGCCATAATTAGGATTTGTGCGATAAGGTCCACATACCTTAGGGTGAGCACCTTCCCTTATAGGTATCGTGTGTACTGCCACATTTGGTGAAATTCCTTTCATCGCTTTGTATGACCATGCTAGGCAGTCACGGTATTCCATTAGGAGTGCTTTGAGTTTGGTTTCATATTCTTGGCGAAGCTATTTCCCAATGAAAACTACTTTTTCTTCCTCACAAGGGCGACATTTATTGTGCGTGTTTCTGCGAGTCCCTCATAGATTGGAGTTTCTCCAATGCTATTAGTTTCTTGAACTTTAGATTCTCTTAGTGGTTTGGCATTGCTATTGGCGCACTGCCACTTGTGTAATTCTCGAAGTATTCCGACACTTCTCAAAAATCGGCCTCTGATGGTGTTGAACTAGCTTGACATGTGCCATGTGTATTGGGTGGCATAGTTGTATTTACCAATTTGTTAGGCTCTTCCTGACTTTCTTTTTCTGAAGTCTCTTGATCGAGCTTCATCTGCATATGTGGCTTATATTTTTGAAACTTCTTACATTGGGAATTGTGGGGTAACTTTTCCACTGGTAAGGTGTTTCCAAGTAAGGGTTCATTTGCTATGCATACTCCTTCCAGTCCCTCAGGGGACCATTCAAGAGGCGTGGTTCTAATTTTGAGGGAGTTGGCTTTGCAAGGTACAATTTGACGATCCTTGTTTGGACTCATTTGAATTCATCGAAGTGTTCGGCCTTGGCTTTTTTGTAGTTTCCTCCAGCTTTTTTGCGAGATCTTCTGTTGTTATTCAACTTTGGAGGTTCAGCTTTTGGGAGCCCGACTGCTATTAGGGCATGCAGAATGGCCAAGTCATTATCAAAGATTTGATCTTCAATTTCAACATTCTTAGCCTCAGTTTCAAGGTCCCAAGGAAAATCTGAGTCATCATTGGTATGGGTATCTTCTTCAGGTTCATTATCCCACTCAAGGTCAGTAGCCATAAAGAAGGGCACCTCTAGATCAATTGGTTCTTCATGTGTGAGTGGAGGATCTACCTGTAGCACCTTAGCATCAATCTGTGAGAAGATGGGGTCTAATGAATGGCAATTGTCGATGGTCGCCAATGTTTGTATCCAGTTATTTACATTTCTTTGTGAATTGCCCACTATGGCATGCTATTGCAAGGGAGTTGATTTGCTTGAGATTGTCATTGAAGATGTGTCATCCAATGCTCTAGGCAACACAATTGGTTTTATAGCTCCTGTTCCCACATTCACGCTGACTACAATGTCACGATTTTGGATTGTCAGTTTATCAGTTCCCCAGTCATGGAGGACTAATGCTTCCCGTAACCAAGGACGTCCCAGTAAGATTTGATAGGGATTTTTTGGGAGATCCAAGATTGTGAATTGAAGGGAAAAGCAGACGACTACGACCTATGTGGAACGCCATTTACTATTCCCAAGGGTTTAGCCCATGAATCATCAGTAAGGCGTATGTTGAAATTAGCCTTTTGCATTGGTGGGAGACCCCATTCTTCATAGAGCTCCTTTGATAGGACATTTACACCTGCTCCACCATCCACTATGGCTTGGACTTCATTATATGCCTTGTGGATCAAAGGCACAGTAATGTTGTGTATGTCATCTCTCTCACCCATCCGCACGGGGATATTTTCGATGTCGTTCATAGGTGGAGAGGGATTTGCAAGTTCAATCCATCCTTTGAAAGTCCCCCAGAGATTGGGACAATTTTGTAGGAGAATTCCGATGGAAATTGACACAGGGCAACTTAGGATGCTAGAGAGTGCGGCTCCTTCAAGTTGACGTGGCAGTACATTATGTTGTGGAGTCTATTGTTGGAATAGAGGCTCGAGTACAGTATCAATACTTTGTGGGGCCAAGTCATGGATTGGGTCTTGAGCTTGTTTCTTTTGTACCCATTGTTGAAGTGCCTGAAAACGAGCCTTCTCCACCTCTGCATTCGGGTATGGAGCTTCTTTTATTTGAGGCTCGGGAGTTGATGTGGATGAGCTCAGCTGCTCATTGCTTGGCGGAGGTGGAGGCACTTGTGCTTTCTTTTTAAGAAGTCGCTTTGGTTGGATTGGAATGTTAGGTTCCTTGGTGGCCTCTTTTTGTTGGCGTGTAATTACATTTACAAGTTGTGATATTACACTTGTCGGACCCAAACTTTGATGGTCCACCCCAATGATGCCGATTGGGATGTCAGGCTTAACCTCTGTTTATTGTGGGACGTTATTTTTCATGGGGCCATGCAGCGTGGATACCGAACATTTTCTCGTCGTGGATATGTTTAAGTTGGTGGCTGAGACTTTGCATCAGGGCGTGGGTCACATTTGGCGATTAATCTTTTCATCTTACCCAAGTACGTGCGTACATCTTCTCAACGGCCTTGTTTGATCTTGCTTAGTTGGAGAGCGGGATCATCTTGTAGCCTCTCCATTCGAAAGTGTCTTTTAAATTATGTTTGAAGCAGGTCCCATGTGGCTCGCTCTTCCACTAGAAGGTCTAGGTACCATTCAGATGCTTCACCAATTAAGGCCATGGGAAACCAAGCCTCCTTGGTTTCATGGGATTGATCTCCACCTGCTTGGCATGCGGCATCAAAATGTTGGAGGAATTGGGCTGGATCTCCCCTACCATTATATTTGGGAAGTTCCAGTTTTCCCAAGGGTCGCCCACCTTGATTGTTATTATTTCTTTAATTAAAGAAATTGTCAACCTTTGCATCGAGGTCAATATCCCCATCATTGTCGCGAGATGGCATCCAGTCATGTTGTTGTTGAGATATCGAGCTCCACTCGTGATATGCCAGGGTGACCGTTCTGCATTTATGTCACCGACTTGTTAGCTGCAGACGCGGTTGGTACACCGCCCATGAATAATAGCTGGATGACACAGCTATCCTTATCTACTCTAGTTTGTGGCTCAGTTAGTATGCCACCTTAGTTAGTTGAGTTTGGTTTGAGACCCACATATAGGGTTCTTCTATTTCTTTGTACTAGAGTTCTTTTGGCTTTCACAACTAAGAAGAGGAAAATAGTTTTCCGCCTCCACCTTTGTGTGTATTCCCCCATTGTGCATGTGAGAAAGCTGCAAGTGAGACTCCTTCCCTCTCTCCCACTATCTTCACATGGTATCAGAGCCTTGTTCGTGGTAAGGAGCTCAAGAAAGCAAACCAAGTTCATGGTGTCCTGGTAAGAGGACCAGTGTTGCTTTCCTATTTCGAGTTTGGGAGCAAATCTCTGCAGGTAGCATAGCTAGAAGTGCAAGAGTGCACTGTCTCACATTGAGACGCCCTTCGCGGTGTGGCGAGAGGGCAGTATATGCTGCGGGAGTGGGCAAAGCCCTTGGTGACTTTATTTTTCTGATTCGAGGCCATTTCGAGGCCCGTTTTGAAGGCGGAAGTTCTTCATAGGCACTTAGAAAAAGGCCTTGTCTTTGCTGTGCGACCACTGCTCGGCTGGTCAGTGGAAAGTTGCCACAGAAATTGCATCGTATGCCTGTGTGTAGAGATATTGGAAGTTGTAGAATCATGTTTGTTTCCTGTTGATGCAAAATCGTCACTAGAAAGTGACTGTGTGGTCAAATACCACTTTCGTCAGTTTTGCAGATTTGCCCGTGTGAGGCAAAAGCTGTGTTTTTTGCAGTGACAGAATATTTTGTAGTATTCTGTAATGGCATCTGATTCTCTTTCACAGATTGTCATTGAAAAGCTTAACAAGAACAACTTCCAGGCATGGAAGTTTAGAATGACGAATTTCCTTATGGGAAAAGGCTATTGGGAGTTCATTACGGGAAATGAAGAGGAACCAGTTCTTCCTAATGTTCCCAATCAACAGGAAATGCAGGCATTTAAAGGATGGCATGAGAGAGCTAGAAAAGGTATGTATTGGCTGTCTATCAGTATTTCGGATTCTATGATTGTGCATATTCAGGATGCAAGTACGCTAAAGGAGGCATGGGACACTTTGGCAAAAATGTACAGCACAATTACACAAGCCAGGAAAATGCAGCTCAAACAGGAGTTGCACAATGTGCAGAGAGAAAATTTGAGCATAAATGACTACCACATGAAGGTGAAGAAAATTGCAGATGCACTTGCTTCCATTGGGTCGCCAGTGGAAGATGATGATCTAGTTTCAGTGACCTTGAATGGTCTAGGAAAGGATTATGCACAGTTCTGGACATCCATTGCCGTCTGTGAAAAATTTCCTGATTTTGAAGAGTTGTTTGCTCTTCTAATTTCTGAAGAGCAGAGAAATGGGGGTGCATCTTCTTCAGGAGGAACTTCAAAAGAAACTGTCTTCTACTCAAATGCTGGAAGAGGTAGAGGCAGAGGTAGAGGAGGCCGATCTACAGGCCATGGTAGAAATCAGAATATGCAGCAAACTCAAGAAAACCAGTCCTATGCAGGAGGACGTGGTAACTCTAGAGGCAGGGGGAGCCAAAGAGGCCGTGGTAAATGGCAGAGAGGCCAAAATGCAAACAACAATGTTGAATGCTACTACTGTGGTAAAATGGGTCATATGGCTAAGGACTGCTACAAAAAGCAGAATGACATTATGAATGGAAAATTGCAGCAAGGCAATTATGCATCTTCCAGTAGATAGGGTGATGACAGAAATGAGCATCTATTTATGGTGCAGCATATGACCAATTCTGTGACAAGTGCAGAAGAACGAAATGATGTGTGGTATGTTGACTCAGGTGCTTCAAACCACATGACAGGTCATGCAGAATGGATGCAGGATGCAAGGAAAATGGAAAAACCAGGGTTTGTGGAGACTAGTGATGATACTGCACATCCTATTGTGCAGATTTGTAAAATTCCTTTGTCTATGCAGGATGGGAAAAAGAAATACCTGTTCGATGTATTTCATGTCCCAAACATCACCAAGAACCTGGTTTCTATTGGTCAAATGGTTGAGTAGGGCTTGTAGGTCAGATTTAATCCTTATGGATGCTTTGTTGAGGATATGAAAAATAACGGTCGCTTGATAGCAAAAGGAAAGAAGAAGGGCAGGATGTTTACGTTGGATGTAGACATGCATGAATTGAGTGCAGCAATGTTTGCACATGGGACCGGTGTAGTTGCAGATATTGATATCTGGCATAAATGCATTGGTCATATTAATATGCAGTGGCTGAAATCAATGCAAGCCCAAAATATTGTTGCAGGATTGCCTAAATTCAAGGTTGTAGAAATGCATAAGGTTTGTGAAGCCTGTCAATTTGGAAAACAGGCAAGGAAACCATTTCCTAGGCATGTTCAAGAGAGTAAAAAGCCATTGGAATTAATCCACTATGATGTGTGGACTACTAAAGCTGCATCTATTGGAGGCTGTCACTATTTTGTCACTTTTATTGATGACTTCAGCAGAAAAATTTGGGTGTATTTTATGAAAAAGAAAAGTGAAGTGTTTGGGCACTTCAAAGCTTTTAAAGCTATGGTTGAAAAAGAAACATGCCTGCAAATAAAATGCCTAAGGTCAGATGGAGGGGGAGAGTACCTCTCAAATGAGTTTGCAAGGTTCTTGCAGGAGCATGGCATAAAGCAGCAATATTCATGGAGTCATACCCCACAGCAAAATGGAATTGCAGAAAGGAAAAACAGGCATATTGGAGAGGTATCTAGGGCCATGCTAAATGAGAAAGATCTACCAGATTATTATTGGGCTGAAGAAGTTGCTACAGCAATTTACATAATGAATAGGACTCCCACTGCAGCAATACATGGCATGACGCCAGAGGAGATGTATACTGGTAGGAAACCAGACATTTCTCATTTGAAAATTTTTGGTTGCATTGCCTATGTTCATGTGCCAGATGAGTTGAGGTCCAAGTTGGATCCAAAAGCTGAGAAGTGCGTCTTTATTGGTTATTCTCTATAGCTGAAAGGGTATAGATGCTATAACCCTTCTACTCGTAAGTTTACAGTGAGCAGAGATGATGTTTTTGATGAGATGAGCAGCTAGTATAAACCAGTAAATGTGATGATTGATGTAGATGCACAAAATGGTAATGCTACACAGAATTCAATGCAATAGTCACAAAATATCAGTGGACCTGCAGTGTCCTCTAGTAGTGGTTCACATACTTCACCATGGATGGGTAGATTGAGATCAGGAGAATCTCCTCAAAGCAATGTAGATAGTGGTACACAGGTATCATGAAAAGGAAAAGAGAAGGTAGATCAGCCCATGTTTGATGTGAATGCAGGTCACTCTTATGTGGATGGTGAATCCAGTGGCTCAGAACAGAGCATTGATGATGAGTTGGGTATTCCTTCTGTTGTTACACCTGGAGTAAGGAATACCGAGGATGTTTTGAGAGCCTAGAAGTGAGCCTATTTTGTGCAGGTCTACCAGGGTTATGTATCCTGTGGATAGGCTAAAATATGATGGATTTATAGCCATTCACTATGCCTATATGGTCAAAGTGATACAGGAACCAAAACCCACTTCTTTTGAGCAAGCCATGGGAAATGAAAAATGGGAGAAAGCCATGGATGAAGAAATGGATGCCTTGGAAGCAAATGCTACATGGGAATTGGTGCCTTTGCCTAGAGACAAGAATTCAATTGGTTGTAAGTGGGTTTATAAGATCAAGCACAATGCATATGGTTCTGTGAATAGATACAAGGCAAGATTAGTTGTCAAGGGGTATGCACAGACATATGGCATTGATTATGAAGAAACATTCAGTCCGATTGCAAGGATGGCAATTGTAAGAGCAGTCATTGCTATGGCTGCATCAAAGGGATGGTCTTTACATCAGATGGATATAAAGAATGCCTTCTTGCATGGTGATTTGCAAGAAGAGGTCTTTATGGAGCAGCCAGCAGGTTATGTTCATGCTATTCATCCTGAGTTTGTTTGCAGGTTGAAGAAAGCCTTGTATGGCTTGAAGCAAGCACCTAGAGCATGGTCTAACAAGATAGGACAGTATCTTGTCACTATTGGCTTTTAGATTTCCAAGGCAGATTTCTCACTCTATGTGAGAAAAACAGAGAAAGGTATTATGCTGCTTGTCATTTATGTTGATGATTTGATCATCACAGGTGATAGTGATGAAGATATCCTTCATGTGAAAATGCTATTGAGGCAGAAGTTTGAGATGAAGGATTTGGGAGAGCTACATTATTTCTTGGGCATTGAGGTGATTAGATCACCAAGTGGGATACAACTCTTGCAGAGGCAGTATGGATTGGACATGCTGTCCAAATATGGGATGACGAGGGGATGACAGGCTGTAAGCCTATTTCAGTTCCTTTGGAGTAGAATGTGAAGCTGAGCACAGATGCAAGTGAGCTTCTGGAAGACCCTACTATGTACAGATGCATAGTAGGAAGTTTGATTTATATGACTATTACCAGGCCAGATTTGAGCTATGCTGTTGGATTGGTAAGTCAGTTTATGCAGGCTCCAAGGAAACTGCATTTGGATGAGGCTAGACGCATACTCAGGTATGTGAAGTCCACATTGCAGTATGGACTATTTTATGAGGCTGGGGTTCAGATACAGTTGCATGGATATACTGATGCTGATTGGGCTGGTAGCATTTCTGATAGACGATCTACCAGTGGATATGTGTTCTCTTTTGGGAGTGTTGCAGTCACTTGGAGTAGCAAGAAACAGCCTACAGTTGCCTTGTCAAGCATAGAGGCTGAGTACAGGGGTGCAACAATGGCTGCATGCGAGGTAGCTTGGTTGCATAAGCTACTCTATGATATGCATCAGTCTCTACAGATGGGCCAGTTGTCATTTATTGTGACAACATGAGCAGTATATACTTGGCAAATAACCCAGTCTATATGCTAGAACAAAGCACATTGAGGTGCATTATCAATATGTGCAGGAGAAGGTTTTACTAGGTGTTATTGATCTAGTTTATGTTAGCACAGAGGATCAGGTAGCTGACATATTCACGAAAGCATTGGGCGTAGAGAAGCTGCGTAAGTTCAGAGACCTGCTTGGTGTGTAGGAATTGGGATTGAGCTCGAGGGGGAGTGTTGAGATATCGAGCTCCACTCGCGATATGCCAGGGTGACCGTTGTGCATTTATGTCACCGACTTGTTAGCTGCTGACGCGGTTGGTACACCGCCCACGATAATAGCTGGATGATAGCTATCCTTATCTACTCTAGTTTGTGGCTCAGTTAGTATGCCACCTTAGTTGAGTTTGGTTTGAGACCCACATATAGGGTTCTTCTATTTCTTTGTACTAGAGTGCTTTTTGCTTTCACAACTAAGAAGAGGAAAAAGGTTTTCAGCCTCCACCTTTGTGTGTATTCCCCCATTGTGCATGTGAGAAAGCCGCAAGTGAGACTCCTTCCCTCTCTCCCACTATCTTCACAGTTGTGGCATGGAGGAGTTAAAGGGAGTGCTTGAATTTTAGGGGGGGATTTGGGGTAGAGGATTGTTGGGGGTGGTGGTTGTTGCATTCAGATTGGGTGAGATTTGCAAAGGGTGTCTCTGTCTCGCAAGTTCGGGTGTTGATGTTGTTTTGTTTGGAGGGTTAGAGTTGTGTTATTGTTGTGGGAACTGTCATGGTAATAATGTACCTAATATTATCCTATGTGTGTAGGGAAATGTGTTGGTGTAGACGGATCATCAATCAGAGGTTACGGCGTAAAGATACGAGCGAATCAGCGTGAAATGAGGCCCACATGGGGGTGCGAATGAGGAGTGCTAGGGATGCCAAAATGGTGTGCAAGGGGCTGGAAAAATGCATCTTAGTGTGGTGTTTTTGTGTGTGAAATTTTGGTTCAAACGGGGTCCAGTTTGGGTCCCAAACGGGTGCGATACGAAGTGTTGAAGTAGGGGTAAAATTGGCCTTTTCGGGGGGCCTTGGTCTTAAGGTTGGTGTGAATGGACTTTCAGTTCAACTGAGGGGTTTGAACCAATTGAATTCCAGTTAGTCTAACTAGCCTATAACCCTAACTGTGGGTTAAAACTGTGGACAGTTAGATAAACTAACCATAGTTAGTTGACCTAACCTAACTATCCAATTAGGCTAACTAACTAGAAGTTAAACTAACCTAACTGTGTCTAACTAACCTACAGTTAAACTAACTAGATTGGTTTAATCTAACCTAAGTAAGAGCTAACTTGACCCAGGTATAAACTAACCTAGCTAGGGTTAGTCCTAGGTTTAAGTTAGGCTAGGTTAGGTTAGGGTTTTTTTAATAATTAATAATTAATAATTAATTAAGTTTAAAAAAAAGGGGGGGTTGCACTGCAGCCCTACGGGAATCTGTGAGGGGGGGGGAGGGCGTTTTCGCGAACGAGGGGGGAGGGTGGAGGGGAGGCTGGTGGAGGTGAGGATGGGAGGGGAGGTGGTGGCTGCGAGGAGGGGCATGAGGCAGAGGTGAGGTATAGGCGAGCGCTGCGCACGGGCACCGCCTTGCCGTCGGCGGGCACCGTGCCGACGTCATGCCCTTAGCAGCAAGGGCTTAAGGCCCTTGCTTAATAGTTTAGGTGGTACATGCGTGGAGCGGTCGACGAGGGGGTTTAGAGAGAGAGAGAGAGAGAGAGAGAGCACGAAGGGGGGGAGAGAGAGAGAGAGAGAGAGAGAGAAAGAGAGAGAAGGGGGGAAAGAGAGAGAGAGAGAGAGAGAGAGAGAGAGAGAGAGAGAGAGAGAGAAAGAGAGCGAGAGAGAGAGAGAGAGAACGGGGGAAAAGAGAGAGAGAGAGAGAGAGAGCGGGGGGGGGTGGAATCGCGAGGGGGGGGAATGGGGGGTGGTGAAGGGGGTGAGGGAGTGGTGGAGGAGGTGGTGGATGTGAAGATTGTGGGAGAGAGGGAAGGAGTCTCACTTGAGGCTTTCTCACAATCACAATGGGGGAATACACACAAAGGTGGAGGCTAAAAACAGTTTTCCTCTTCTTAGTTGTGAAAGCCAAAAGAACTCTAGTACAAAGAAATAGAAGAACCCTATATGTGGGTCTCAAAACAAACTCAACTAACTAAGGTGGCATACTAACTGAGCCACAAACTAGAGTAGATAAGGATAGCTGTCATCCAGCTATTATTCGTGGGCGGTGTACCAACCGCATCTCCAGCTAACAGGTCGGTGACATAAATGCACAACAGTCACCCTGGCATATCGCGAGTGGGGAGCTCGATATCTCAACACTCCCCCTTGAGCTCAATCCCAATTCCTGCACACCAAGCAGGTCTCTGAACTTGCGCAGCTTCTCTGCGCCCAATGCTTTCGTGAAGATGTCAGCTACCTGATCCTCTGTGCTAACATAAACTAGATCAATGAGACCTAGTAAAACCTTCTCCCACACATAGTGATAATGCACCTCAATGTGCTTTGTTCTGGCATGAAAGACTGGGTTCTTTGCCAAATGTATACTACTCATGTTGTCACAATAAATGACAACTGGCCCATCTGTAGACTGATGCATATCATAGAGTAGCTTATGCAACCAAGCTCCCTCACATGCAGCCATTGCTGCACCCCTGTACTCAGCCTCTGTGCTCGACAAGGCAACTGTAGGCTGTTTCTTGCTGCTCCAAGTGACTGCAGCACTCCCAAAAGAGAACACATATCCACTAGTAGATCGTCTATCAGAAATGCTACTAGCCCAATCAGCATCAGTGTATCCATGCAACTGTATCTAAACCCCAGCCTCATAAAATAGTCCATACTACAATGTGGACTTCACATACCTGATTATGCGTCTAGCCGCATCCAAATGCGGTTTCCGTGGAGCCTGCATAAACTGACTTACCAACCCAACAGCATAGCTCAAATCTGGCCTGGTAATAGTCATGTAAATCAAACTTCCTACTATGCGTCTGTACATAGTAGGGTCTTCCAGAAGCTCACCTGCATCTGTGCTCAGCTTCACATTCTGCTCCAAAGGAACTGAAATAGGCTTACAGCCTGTCATCCCATATTTGGACAGCATGTCCAATCCATACTGCCTCTGCAAGAGCTGTATCCCACTTGGTGATCTAATCACCTCAATGCCCAAGAAATAACGCAGCTCTCCCAAATCCTTCATCTCAAACTTCTGCCTCAATAGCATTTTCACATGAAGGATATCTTCATCACTATCACTTGTGATGATCAAATCATCAACATAAATGACCAGAAGCATAATCCCTTTCTCTGTTTTTCTCACATAGAGTGAGAAATCTGCCTTGGAAATCTGAAAGCCAATAGTGACAAGATACTGTCCTATCTTGTCAGACCATGCTCTAGGTGCTTGCTTCAAGCCATACAAGGCTTTCTTCAACCTGCAAACAAACTCAGGATGAATAGCATGAACATAACCTGCTGGCTACTCCATAAAGACCTCTTCTTGCAAATCACCATGCAAGAAGGCATTCTTTACATCCATCTGATGTAAAGACCATCCCTTTGATGCAGCCATAGCAATGGCTGCTCTTACGGTTGCCATCCTTGCAACCGGGCTAAAAGTTTCACCATAATCAATGCCATATGTCTGTGCATACCCCTTGACAACTAATCTTGCCTTGTATCTATTCACTGAACCATCTGCATTGTGCTTGATCTTATAAACCCACTTACAGCCAATTGCATTCTTGCCTTTAGGCAAAGGCACCAATTCCCATGTAGCATTAGCATCCAAGGCATCCATTTCTTCATCCATGGCTTTCTCCCATTTTTCATTTCCCATGGCTTGCTCAAAAGAAGTGGGTTCTGGTTCCTGTATCACTTTGACCATATAGGCATAGTGAATGGCTGTAAATCCATCATATTTCAGCCTATCCACAGGATACCTAACCTTGGTAGACCTGCGCAAAATAGGCTCACTTCCAGGTGCTCTCAAAACATCCCTGGTCTTCCTTACTCCAGGTGTAACAACAGAAGGAATACCCAACTCATCATCAATGCTCTGTTCTGAGCCACTGGATTCACCATCCACATAAGAGTGACCTGCATTCACATCAAACATGGGCTGATCTACCTTCTCTTTTCCTTTTCGTGATACCTGCGTACCACTATCTGCATTGCTTTGAGGGGATTCTCCTGATCTCAATCTGCCTGTCCATGGCGAAGTATGTGAACCACTGGTAGAGGACACTCCAGGTCCACTGATATTTTGTGATTGCTGCTGTGCATTCTGTGCAGCATTACCATTTTGTGCATCTACATCAATCATCACATTTACTGGTTTATACCAGTTGCTCATCTCATCAAAAACAACATCTCTGCTCACTGTGAACTTACGTGTAGAAGGGTTATAGCATCTATACCCTTTCTGCTGCAGAGAATAACCAATAAAGATGCACTTCTCAGCTTTTGGATCCAACTTGGACCTCAACTCATCTAGCACATGGACATAAGCAATGCAACCAAAAATCTTCAAATGAGAAATATCTGGTTTCCTACCAGTATACATCTCCTCTGGCATCATGCCATGTATTACTGCAATGGGAGTCCTGTTCATTATATAGACTGCTGTAGCAACTGCTTCAGCCCAATAATAATCTGGTAGATCTTTTTCATTTAGCATAGCCCGAGACACCTCTCCAATATGCCTGTTTTTTCTTTCTGCAATTCCATTTTGCTGTGGGGTATGACTGCATGAATATTGCTGCTTTATACCATGCTCCTGCAAGAACCTTGCAAACTCATTTGAGAGGTACTCTCCCCCTCCATCTGACCTTAGGCATTTTATTTGCAGGCCTGTTTCTTTTTCAACCATAGCTTTGAAAGCTTTGAAGTGCCCAAACACTTCACTTTTCTTTTTCATAAAATACACCCACAGTTTTCTGCTGAAGTCATCAATAAATGTGACAAAATAGTGACAGCCTCCAATAGATGCAGCTTTTGTAGTCCACACATCAGAGTGGATTAATTCCAATGGTTTTTTACTCTCTTGAACATGCCTAGGAAAAGGTTTCCTTGCCTGTTTCCCAAATTGACAGGCTTCACAAATCTTGTGCATTTCTGCAACCTTGAATTTTGGCAATCCTGCAACAATATTTTGGGCTTGCATTGATTTAAGTCGCTGTATATTAACATGACCAATGCGTTTGTGCCAGATATCAATATCTGCAACTACACCGGTCCCATGTGCAAACATTGCTGCACTCAATTCAGACATGTCTGCATCCAACATAAACATCCTGCCCTTCTTCTTTCCTTTTGCTATCAAGCGACCATTATTTTTCATATCCTCAACAAAGCATCCATGAGGATTAAATCTGACCTGCAAGCCCTGCTCAACCATCTGACCAACAGAAACCAGGTTCTTGGTGATGTTCGGGACATGAAATACATCAGACAAGTATTTCTTTTTCCCATCCTGCATAGACAAAGGAATTTTGCCAATCTGCACAATAGGATGTGCAGTATCATCACTAGTCTCCACAAATCCTAGTTTTTCCATTTTTCTTGCATCCTGCATCCATTCAGCGTGACCTGTCATGTGGTTTGACGCACCCGAGTCAACATACCACACATCATTGCTTTCTTCTACACTTGTTACAGAATTTGTCATATGCTGCACCATAAACAAATGCTCATTTCTGTCATCACCCTATCTACTAGAGGATGCATAATTGCCTTGCTGCAATTTTCCATTCATAATGTCATTCTGCTTTTTATAGCAGTCCTTAGCCATATGACCCATTTTGCCACAATAGTAGCATTCAATATTGCTGTTTGCATTTTGGCCTCTCTGCCATCCACCACGGCCTCTTTGGCTCCCCCTGCCTCTAGAGTTCCCACGTCCTCCTGCATAGGACTGGTTTTCTTGCGTTTGCTGCATATTCTGATTTCTACCATGGCCTGCAGATCGGCCTCCTCTACCTCTGCCTCTACCTCTACCAGCATTTGAGTAGAAGATAGTTTCTTTTGAAGTTCCTGCTGAAGAAGATGCACCCCCATTTCTCTGCTCTTCAGAAATTAGAAGAGCAATCAACTCCTCAAAATCAGGAAAGTTTTCACGGACGGCAATGGATGTCTGGAACTGTGCATAATCCTTTCCTAGACCATTCAAGGTCACAGAAACCAAATCGTCATCATCCACTGGCGACCCAATGGAAGCAAGTGCATCTGCAATTTTCTTCACTTTCATGTGGTAGTCATTTATGCTCAAATTTTCTCTCTGCACATTGTGCAACTCCTGCTTGAGTTGCATTTTCCTGGCTTGCGTATTTGTGCTATACATTTTTGCCAAAGTATCCCATGCCTCCTTTGGCGTATTTGCATCCTGAATATGCACAATCATGGAGTCCGAAATACTGATAGACAGCCAGTACATAACTTTCCTGGCTCTCTCATGCCATGCTTTGAATGCCTGCATTTCCTGTTGACTAGGAACATTAGGAAGAACAGGTTCTTCTTCATTTCCTGTAATGAATTCCCAATAGCCTTTTCCCATCAAGAAATTCGTCATTCTAAACTTCCATGCCTGGAAGTTGTTCTTGTCAAGCTTTTCAGTGACAATCTGTGAAAGAGAATCAGATGCCATTACAGAACACTGCAAAATATTTTGTCACTGCAAAAAACACAGCTTTTTGCCTCACACGGGCAGATCTGCAAAACTGACGAAAGTGGTATTTCACCACACAGTCACTTCCTAGTGATGATTTTGCATCAACAGGCAACAGGCATGAATCTGTAACTCCCAATATCTCTGCACACAAGCATACGATGCAAATTCTGCAGCACCTTTCCACCAACTAGCCGCGCAGTGGTTGCACAGCCAAAAGCAGGGCCTTTTTCTGAGTGCCTGTGAAGAACTTCCGCCTTCAAAACGGGCCCCGAAACGGCCTCAAATCAGAAAAATAAAGTCACTGAGGGCTTCGCCTCTTCCCGCAGCATATACTGCGCTCTCGCCACACTGCGAAGGGCGTCTCAATCTGAAACAGTGCACTCTTGCACTTCTGGCTGTGCTACCTGCAGAGATTTGCTCCCAAACTCGAAATAGGAAAGCAACACTGGTCCTCTTACCAGGACACCACGAACTTGGCTTGCTTTCTTGAGCTCCTTACCACGAACAAGGCTCTGATACCATGTGAAGATTGTGGGAGAGAGGGAAGGAGTCTCACTTGAGGCTTTCTCACAATCACAATGGGGGAATACACACAAAGGTGGAGGCTGAAAACAGTTTTCCTCTTCTTAGTTGTGAAAGCCAAAAGAACTCTAGTACAAAGAAATAGAAGAACCCTATATGTGGGTCTCAAACCAAACTCAACTAACTAAGGTGGCATACTAACTGAGCCACAAACTAGAGTAGATAAGGATAGCTGTCATCCAGCTATTATTCGTGGGCAGTGTACCAACCGCATCTCCAGCTAACAGGTCGGTGACATAAATGCACAACAGTCACCCTGGCATATCACGAGTGGAGCTCGATATCTCAACAGTGGAGAGGGAGGGGGGGGGTGGGTGGGGGTGGAGATGGGAGGGGTGGTGGTGGAAATGGAGGAGGGGGGGGGAAAGGGTGGTGGTGAGGGGGGGAGGTGGAGATGGAGTGGGGGGCAGGAGGGGGTGGTGGTTGAGGGGGAGATGGAGGAGGGGGGGCTGGTGGTGGAGATGGAGGGGAATGGAGGGAGGGGGGGGGCAGGGGGAAGGGGAGGGGGTGGTGGTGGAGGGGGGAATGGTGGAGGGGGAGGGGGAAAAAAGAAAAAAAGAAAAAACTTGATGGACGAAAAACTTTGACGGAAATCCAAAGGAAGAGATGGTCACCTGAACGCTCTCCAAGTCTTTCTCGATGTAACAGGATTGTTGAGGACCAATGGATGGTGGGTGGATGGCTAGGTTATCACTGCGAGATGGGCTCGAAGTAACTTACCATGTGAGGATGGGAGTAGGGTGGTGGTCGATGGAGAGGGACGAGTGTCTATGAGAGGGATGGGTGCTCTTTTATAGGGAAGGAGGGGGGATGTGGATTTAGTCAAACACATGTCCACCTTTGAATTTGTCCATGTTTGACTAAGGAGGTGGTTTTAATTTTTCTTTTGGGTTATGGCATTTAGAACCTTTAATCATTGATTGCCCATAACTTTTGCTCGTTGTGTCAAAATGTGCTTCCATAAAAAGAAGAAATGTTTGGAATTTCAAGCTCTACACTTTGGCAACCATCACATGGTCTGATTTATTCCTTAAGGTGCTATTTTTCCAGAAAACATGCATTTTCCTAAACTGATAACGAAGAGTTTCAGCTAGGATTTTTTTATTTATTTTTAACTTGAGTTGGAAAAAATTTAGCTCTCCTAGCTCAAGTGATATGTTCATGAAAGTTCGAAGTAGTTTGTTTTTTACACATACCTGTGTATGTTCACTTGAGACGCTAGTCTCCCCAGTAGTAGTGGCGCCAAATGTTAGCTCTTTCCCATGGCTTCCCCAACTCAGTTGACCTAACTGGCCTAGTTAGTCTAACTAACCTAACTATCGAGTTAGATGTCTAACAGTTAGTCTAACCTAACCTAACTATGGGTTAAAACTACCTACAATTAATTAATCGAACCACAGTTAGTTGAATTAACTGTAGTACAATTAGACTAACCTAACTGTCTAGTTAGTCTAACTAGCTAATAGTTAAACTGACCTAGCTGTAACTAACTAATTGAGAGTTAAATAACTAACCTAGGTTAGAGCTAACCTAACCTAGGTGTAAACTAACCTAGCCAAGAATAGACCTAGGGTCAAGTTAGGTTACGTTAGGTTAGGTTTATTTTTATATTTTTTAAGTTTATTTAAATTTTTTTTATTTTTTTTTGGGGGGGCATCGCGCGTGTAGCGGCAGCATCAGAGAGGGGGGTAGCGCGTCAGAGAGGGGGGGGTTTTGCAGTTGAGGGGGAGGAGTGTGGAGAGGAGGTGAGGGGAGTTTGGAGGGCAGTGGGTCGGGCACTGGGCAAAGTAGCATGGAGTCTTGGAGGCACCCAGGCACTGCATTGTGGAGGCGTGGAGGCGGGGCTGGTGTAGGAGGCAGGTCAGCACGCCTTTGCTAGTTGTGTCGTCACTGTTGACTGGCTACGTCACCATTGGTGGGCGATGTGCCATGCTCCACTTCCTGCACTAAGGGCTTAGAAGCCCTTAGTTAGATAGGCCTTTGGCCTTAGATAAGAGTGGAGCGATCGGCGATGTGGGGGGGGCGGTAGGGTAGGGAGGGAGAGAGAGAGAGAGAGAGAGAGAGAGAGAGAGAGAGAGAGAGAGAGAGAGGGAGTAGAGAGAGAGGGAGAGAGAGAAGAGGGAGGGGGTGGGAAGAGAGAGAGAGGGGGGAAGAGAGAGAGAGAGAGAGAGAGAAGAGAAGAGAGAGGGGGTAGAGAGAAAGGGAGAGAGAGAAGAGTGAGGGGGTGGGAAGAGAGAGAGAGAGAGAGAGAAGAGACGAGAGAGGGGGGTAGAGAGAGAGGGAGAGAGAGAGAGGAGGGAGGGGGTGGGAAGAGAGAGAGAGAGAGAGAGAGAGAGGGGGGGTGGTGGAGGAGGGAGAATGGAGGGGGCGGGGTGGAGATGGAAAGGGGGGGGGGAGATGGAGGGGGGGGGTGGAGAGGGGGGAAGGGGTGGTGGAGGGGGGTGGAGATGGAAAGGGGGGGGGGGCAGTGGAGATGGAGGGGGGGTGGAGAGGGGGGATGGTGGTGGAGGGGGGGTGGAGGGTGGAGGGGGGTGGTGGAGAGGGGGGGTGGAGGGGGTCGAGGGTGGAGGGAATGGTGGTGGAGGGGGGAATGGTAGAGTGGGAGGGGGTGATGGTGGAAGGGGGTGTGGAGGGGGAGGGGGAAAAAAACTTGACAGACGGAAAACTTTGACGGAAATCCAAAGGGAGGAAGAGATGGTCACCTGATTGCTCTCCAAGTCTTTCTTGATGTAACGGGATTGTTGAGGATGAATGGACGGTGGAATCAGACGCCATTACAGAACACTACAAAATATTCTGTCACTGCAAAAAAGCACAGCTTTCGCCTCACACGGGCAGATCTGCAAAACTGACGAAAGTGGTTTTTGACCACACAATCACTTCCTAGTGACAATTTTGCATCAACAAGCAACAAGCATGATTCTGCAACTCCCAATATCTCTGCACACAGGCATACGATGCAATTTCTACGACAACTTTGCACCGACCAGTCGAGCAGTGGTCGCACAGCAAAAATAGGGCCTTTTTCTGAGTGCCTACAAAGAACTTCCGCCTTCAAAACGCGCCCCGAAATGGCCTTGAATCAAAAAAATAAAGTTACCAAGGGCTTCACCCATTCCTACAGCATATACTACCCTCTCGCCACACCACGAAGGGCCTCTCAATCTGAGACAGTGCACTCTTGCACTTTTGGCTGTGCTACCTGCAGAGATTTGCTCCCAAACTCGAAATAGGAAAGCAACACTGGTCCTCTTACCATGACACCACGAACTTGGTTTGCTTTCTTGAGCTCCTTACCACGAACAAGGCTTTGATACCATGTGAAGATAGTGGGAGAGAGGGAAGGAGTCTCACTTGTGGCTTTCTCACATACACAATGGGGGAATACACACAGTGGAGGCTGAAAACAGTTTTCCTCTTCTTAGTTGTGAAAGCCAAAAGAACTCAAGTACAAAGAAATAGAAGAACCCTATATGTGGGTCTCAAACCAAACTCAACTAACTAAGGTGGCATACTAACTAAGCCACGAACTAAAGTAGATAAGGATAGCTGTCATCCAGCTATTATTCATGGACGGTGTACCAACCGCATCTGCAGCTAACAAGTCGATGACATAAATGCACAACGGTCACCCTAGCATATCGCGAGTGGAGCTCAATATCTCAACAGTGAGTGCCCCCCTCCTCACTACCAAAAGATGTTCCCTTCCAAGACTTAACTGATAATATCATTGGAAGCCACAACTCGAAGGCTCCCTCGTTCACCTCTATGAAATAATGGAAGTTCACACCCTCACTATGTTTATCACTCAGTCCTCAGATGCACCTATTCCCCTCACTGACACGGATGCAGGCCTTAACCCCTGTTGATGCCTATGGCACAATGATGGTCCTAGCCCACTTCCAAGAACTCCAAAAGAAATATCCCAACATCATACACAACTTCCCTAAGTACAACTTGCCCAAGGAAGTAACTTAGGAAGGACTTTGCATTTGCCTTCAGTCATTCAATGATATCTATGGCTCAGTACCTGACCCTATAGTGGTGACAGCAGTGCACTTCAACCGCCTTATCCTCTTGCTACTCCGAGATCTCCCCACCCATAGTTGTCCAATCGACAACAAACTTCACAATCTCAACAACCAGATTGTCTTCCACAACAATGGCCCCTCCCAATTAAAAGACTTGTGCATGTACCTTTGGATTTGAAATCTCCATGGCCATCACATTTGCACATTCGAGGACATGCATGCCACCCACTTCTAGAATTATCGGCCTTATTTTACATGGATTACCCCATGGCAATTGGACTGCTATGCAGTACTCCAGATGGTCCTCTCCACTCACCTACTACACTGTGGCTGATCCAAGGATGGCTCAACAATAGGAACGGAGCATGTTAATAGCTATTGAGCATGCTAACGGATTTGGCCCATCCAAAACCTATGGGTTTTAAGCCACAAACGGCTCAATTTTGAAGTAGTCACCAGATCGCCCAAATTGACAAAGATAACACAAGAGCCATTTGATCTCATATATGGATAACAGAAGAGCCATTTGAAGACAAAGAGAAGGTTGAGAGAATCAGCATATGGCTTGGCTCCATATGGCCCCAAGTATTTGTAAAGAGAGAGAGAGAGAGAGAGTGGTACATGGAATAGGGTTGGCCCTCCCTTCAAAAGGTGACATGTATAAAAGTCCAAGTGGTTGACTTTGGTCTTCATGATTGTATGAAACCTTTGAGAAATACAAGCTCTCTTATTGCTCATGTGTTGAGATTGAGATTTGCTTACTCAGTGAGAACTCCCATTAGAGGCATATATTCTTGCTTATGAGATATTAAATATTTTTGGCAAGGGGTGCAACCCTTAACAAATTTGGTTGTGTCTACAAAGAGACTGGGCCACCATAAACTTTCTTGTAGCAACTTGCAATCCATGAGATCTCCTACAAGGTGCCCTCCTACAATGCCGATGGAGCTCCTCACTCCCATGCTACTCCCCTACTACTCCTTGTGGAAGCATTGCAGTAAAGCTTTCACTCATGTTCACTTGAGTGCCTACTAGATCGTTGCAATGGGGTTTCCACCAAGGTGCATACCCATTTGAGGGCATGGTCGATAACTTTTTTTTGATTTGTTGAAGACCAAAACGGATTGAAAATTTGGAATCCAAACTAGTGGGACTACTGCATGGTGGTCTTAAAACACTGATAGTTGTTGGTATTGGTATCTAGATTCACCCTAAAATGGAAGAAGTTGGAAAAGTGTGATTTGTGCATGTGAAAAGATATTTTAATAAATTCAACACTATTTACAATTTTGAATTGTTTCTTTTTCCATGCACTTGCTTGCTATATCATTCATAAGCATGCCAAAGGTCATTGCATTTCATAACCCATAGCATCAAACCCAATAGCGTGCCCTTTGGCCTATTTAGTCCAGCATCAAAAGGGACACGAGCCTAAAATATTATCATGGCTACTACTGATTATTTCACAAAGTGAGCATAATCCAAGGCTACCAAGAAGATTGACACACGAGCAATGATCAAATTCATGTATGAGAATGTTATATCATGCTTCGGCCTCCCACTTGAAGTCATGAATCATCAATGAGACAATTCATATTCTAATGAGTGAGTTCCTAATCGTTCATAGAAAATCCACTCCCTATTATCCTAGAGAGAAATTCCAAGTTGAGAGCTCTAACAAAACTATGTGCCGAACAATGACCTACATAGTGGAGGCCAATTGTAATAACTAGGAGCACAAATTCACCTCATTGCTTTTTGGGCATATCGCACAACATACAAGTTGTGACCAATCGCACATCCTTTAGCCTTGCATTTGGGGTTGAAGTAGTTATGTCCATGTAATTTATAGTGCCAAGCCTAAGGGTGGCCATCCAAGACAACCAGAGGTCATTCTTGAAGCCATCCATCAAGACAAGGAATTAAGAAGGAAGATACCCACATGAAAAGGCATGCAATAGGAGAGGCTTGGGCCTGCCAAGCTAAACCAAAACAACTAGGGCTCATATCAATTTGTAAACCAGTAGTAGAATGGCTAAACCACATGGAAGATGTAACTATGGCACCCACTAGAGTGCATGTGGATTTTCAATTATGCAGGGATACAATTTGCTCTTCTAAAGCCTTTGTGGACCCTAGGGTAAGTCATAGCCTCATCTCTCAAGATATGTGCAACAAACTCTTAACATATAATGTAACTCTTGAACCCACTCTTGTCATTGTATGTGCAATAAATGGTCAAAGAACGCCATCCATAGGATATGTGAAAATACCAATATTGGTAAATAACCATAGTGTGGCAAGCATATGATAGTGATGCCTACAAGTGCTATGGATAAAGCAGGTGATCATTGACAAGACCTAATGTTGGGCCATCAATTGCCAAATTGATTGGCGAGAGTGTATAGCAACATTGACAAATGATGGTCACATCTCAGAAATCTCAATCAGTCAAGGAGCCTAAGAGTTAATCACCTTGACCTACAAGTCTAACTAAGCACCCACCCTCAGTCAACAAGAGATCTGTAAGTCCTCCAAGCAAGTCATCATCTTTTGCTTCCATAGTTACTACTTTAGGTGGAAAAGCCAATACCATAGTGGTGCCTTCACCTTGCAAGGACATCACCATCAAGGCACCAAAAGGAAAGGCAACAATGCCGACCACCCTGTACCCACCATATCGATGGTCTCCACTTGCCTCCCCAAGTGAAGAGAAAAGCCACCATTGGATTACCAAGGTTATGCTCCAAGCCTATACTCTCCACCTCTAATGGTGAGCTACATCACATAGCTTTTCTCCCACCATCACTTTCTATGCCTAATTAGGGAAATCCCAAAGAAGGATATGTGCAACAAAAACCAAAGAGAAAAGGAGGCACCCCAGGTGAATCCCTAAGAGACTACTCAAAGCTTAGGGCTACTATGAAGGCAATGAGTACATTTGGGTACCATAAACGTGCCACATGGCTACTCCACTTTCATTGGACCCTCCCATGGGCATAAGGAAATCATTAACTTCATCAAGCAACAAGGTAGCAATAGTATTGTGATGCCAAAATTTGATATTTTTTATTTGGCATTGGTATTGTTTTTCTCTATGTTTGATAAGAGTTTGAGTATCAAGTGATAGCCTAGCGGCTCTCACTTATTTTTATTTTCTAAGATATTATATGGGATTGAGAGGATGAGTGGAATGGATCATTGTAAATACCATGTGTATGAATTATAAATACCTTGGTATGGGGTGAGAGTTATTTATGTATGTGATATTATGGGGTTTTTAGAAAATAGGAAGAGTGTCATATAAAGAGGTGGTCTCATGTCCATGTGTTCCAATAATATAAGAGAGATAACATGCCAAGCATGTGAAAGGCATGTGGAGGAGTGTGGAGTCAAGAGGAATCCTTCTAGAATTCCTATGTGGAATAAGGAGGATGTGGACATATGGAAAAGAGAGGGTCCCTATGGGCTCCATGTGGGGAGACTCTTGACTTTCTCAATATTTTAAGATTCTTGAGCATCTTTTGATGGGACACATGGCAAGAGTAGCCAAAAAGGACATGGATGGTGACATATGGGCTTATGTGGTTGATGGGGAAAGGAATCTACAGGCAACAATTGTAAATGGGTGAAGGAGGGTGACAAAATCTCTATAAAAGGAGCCCTCCTCTCCATTGTTCAACATCTCTTCCACCATTAGGCTTCATGTTTCTGTAGCTCTAGTCTCCTCAAGCCTCTTCCATGAGCCTTCTCTCCCTCTTGTAGATATTCTCTTATGTAGATCTTAAGTCCATCTCTCTCTAGTTCATTCACTCTCTATGAGTAGTCTTGGAGCTTCCGCTCCCTCTTGTATGTATGAAACCTCTTCTTCTCCCTTTTGTTTGTAGTATTTTGAGTTGCATTGGACTAGAGTCTCACTCTATTGACAATGAAGATCACTTCATATTCCCTCTCTTGAGTCTCTCTTCCCTTTTCTTTCTTTTAAAGCCTTAAAAGTTCTTCCTATTCGACCGCTCATTGCACACACATGGTCCATTCATTTCCGAGCCACAAGGGAGTTACTTACCCTAATCTAGGCAAAATCTATGAGTGGTGGATCGTGAAGGTGGAGTATTGAGGGAGCATCCTGCTCAAGCGAAATTAGCATGGGCGGAGGGCAGTTTTTATGACAGTTTGACCCCCTATTAGTGTTTTGCTCATAACTTTCTGCTCGAGAGTCTGATTTTGATGAAACTTATATCAGTGCGAATCTCTCTTCTCTCTCTCTCTCTCTCTCTCTCTCTCTCTCTCTCTCTCTCTCTCTCTTTCTCTCTTTGCTCTCTTGCCCCCCTCTTTCTCTCTCCCTCTCTGTCTCTCTTCTCTTGTCTCTCTCTCTCTCCCCCCCCTCTCCCTCTCTCTCTCTCTCTCTCTCTCTCTCTTTCTCTCTCTCTCTCTCTCTTTCCCCCTTATCGCCCCCCCCCCTCTCTCTCTCTCTCTCTCTCTCCTCTCTCTCTCTCTCTCTCTCTCTCTCTATCCATCTCTCTCTTTCCTTATCTCTCTCATGCTCTTCGCTCTCTCTCTCTCTCTCTCTCTCTCTCTCTCTCTCTCTCTCTCTCGCTCTCTCTCTCTTCTATTCTCTATCGCTCATGCTCCACCCCTTTCTCTCTCTCTCTCTCTCTCTCTTTTCTCTTGCCCCCCCCCCGCTCTCTCTCTCTCTCTCTCTCTCTCTCTCTCTCCCTCACCACCCCTCTCCCTCTCTCCCCCCTCGTCTCTCTATCTCTGTCTCTCTTTACCCTCTTATCGCTCCCTCTCTCTCTCTCTCTCTTTTCCTATCTCTCTATCTCTATCTATTTTAAATGTATTTCTCTCTCTCTCTCTCTCTCTCCCCCCTTTCCCCCCCCCTCTCTCTCTCTCTCTCCCTCTCTTTCTCTCTCTCTCTCCCTATCGCCTTGCCCGCCCCTCTCTCTCTCTCTCTCACACACTCTCTCTCTCACACCACACAGTCTCTCTCTCTCTCTTCTCTCTCTCTCTCTCTCTCTCTCTCTCTCTCTCTCTCTCTCTCTCTCTATTCTCTATCGCTCTAGCTCCATCCCTCCCTCCCTCCCCCCCTACCCCTCTCTCTCTCTCTCTCTCTCTCTCTCTCTCTCTCTCTCTCTCTGTGTATTTCTCTATCGCTCTTTCCCCCACCCTTCCTCCCTCCCTCCCCCCCTGTCCCCCCCTCCCCCCCCATCTCTCTCTCTCTCTCTCTCCTCTCTCTCTCTCTCTCTCTCTCATATCAATCTATGTATATATTCCTCTCTCTCTCTCTCCACCCTCCAACCCTCGCTCCATCCCTCTCTCTCTCTCTCTCCTCTCTCTCTCTCTCTCTCTCTCTACTTCACTCTTTATTCTCTCTCGCTGTTGCTCCCTCCCTCCCTCCCCCCCCCCCCCTCTCTCTCTCTCTCTCTCTCTCTCTCTCTCTCTGTGTTCTCTTTCCCCCCCCCCCTCTCTCTCTCTCTTCTCTCTCTCTCTCTCTCTCTCCCCACCCCCTATCCCTCTCTCCCCCCGTCTCTCTCTCTCTCTCTCTCTCTCTCTCTCTCTCTCTCTCTCTCTCTCTCTCTCCCCCCTCCTACCCTCCCTCCATCCCTCTCTCTCTCTCTCTACCCCATGTATAAGGAAGAAACTACAAAGCCAGAGATCTACCCTCTCATGGCACTTTTATTTGACTCCAAGTACAAGAAAAAGATAGCAAGAGTCTCAAACCCATTGGGTGGAGCCCTCAAAGGAAGATGGACTAAGGTGGAAAAAGAACAAAAGGAAATTGATCTCGGTGGACCACAAAGAGTCATAGGCAATGGGCCAGCCACCATAGGAGGACAGTGCAAGAAGCCTGTCACTCCCAAGAGGAGTAGACACGAGCCCCCCAACAAGCATCCCATCTTTGCCAAAGAATGTGGAGTTTCCCCTTCCAAAAGCTCCCTTTGGAGTAGGGGACCCGAGCATACAAGTCTCCCCACAAAAGCAGCAAGTTACAAGATTGGTTGAGGACTTAGAGAGGCTATGGCTTCTCCCATCCTACCCTCCACCGTTGGAGAGGAGAAGGACCGAATCTCCTAGGTATCCATGTAGCAATGAGCCTCCTCCTCATTAGCAACAATTGATGGCCTCCCCCCCTTCTAGACCCCTCCCCCGCACCCCCCCTCCCCCTCCTCCTCCGGTATCTCCGCTCCCCCCCCCATCTATCATCACCCTAGTCATCTAGCCCCCCCCACCTACCACAGTAGGTTCCCCCATTCCTTGTGTCTCATACTACTTCTGGCCCTAGCCCTAGTTCCGAGCCCGGGAAGGCTCTACCTTTTCCCCCTACCTCTTTCTTGATTTAGCAACCCCCTTCCCCTTCTTTGTAGGACTCGGTCTCTTCATGAGGGCTAGGGAAAGGGGGTTCATCCACTCAGTCTTCCCCTCTCTATCAAGGGACTTCAAGAGGCTCGGGCCATGGAACTATCTTGAGATTCCAGTCCTATATCCCATGGCTCTATAGTTGATGGTATTGATATTGTAGCCTCACAAAGGGGGCTAGATCAATGTGGTTGTCTCCCGAATGCATCCTTTTTGGGTTCTTTAGTGGGTCTTAACGGTGACTCATGTGTCATGGGGTAGTTGAAGTGATGCTGAGACAGAGTCTCCACTTCTAGCTACTCCTTGTGGGAGCAATGCATAGCATGAGTCGTCCGCAAGTGTCACTCAAGTAGCTTCTAGATTGTTGCCATGTGGTTTCATGCGAGAAAGAGGGAAGGGGGAGAGGGGAGGGGAGAGGGAGAAGGGAGGAAGAGGAAGGGAAGAAGGAGAAGGGACTGAAGGGGGATAGAGTGACAACTACAAAGGCACTACAATGCAAACAAGAGAACACCCAAAACACTCTCTTGGAAGAGAAGAGGGAGCTTGTATTCAAACTTGTGCAAACAACAATGAAGACCAAAGTCAACCACTTGGCCTTTTATACAAGTCACCTTTTGAAGGGAGGGCCAACCCTTTGATGGGATATCTCAAGGTGTATGCCTCAGGCACACCTTATGTTTCTATGTGTGAGTGCTAGAGGCACAGTTAGGTGCCCACAAGCACAGTTAGGTGGTGAGAGCCACATAGGATGATTGAGAGAATCTAGGAGTAGATTGAGGAGATGATTGTGGAGCTCTGAAGTCATCAGTGATGTCAGTGAGCATGTATGAGGTGCCTACTTAAGGACCTCACTCTTCTTCATTCTACAAGCAAGTAATGCAAGTATTCTGAGTTTTTGTCCACTCTTTCCTTTCCTTTCAGCTTACCAACATGGTATCAGAGCCCTTTGATCCCCCTTGAGCCCATTTCTGCCACATCATCATCTTCTTCTTCATCTTCTTCTTCTCCATTTTCCTCTTTCTTCCCAAAATCTTTGAGAGCTTGGTTCTCCACCTACAAACGACCATTGCCCAAACCCTCTGAGCTAGAAACTCCTCTAGTATGGGTGAACTTCCACCTGCAAGCAATTGAGAAAAAAACGTCTCTGTTGGCTGCCATTCTCCAAATAGCGAATTTCTTGTATTGCTCAATACTCCCTGCCTGCTCCGCCATTGCCTAAGCCCTCTTAGGAGTAGATGGGCGATCTCAAGACGAAGATTTTGAGCCATTTTTCAGCTCATTTGGTTTAGTAACGAGGGAGAAATCGTCAAAACTCAGGTTCAGCCTATAGCAACTCCCCCGGGCAAAAGCGCGCACCATTTCATCCAACCTCTGTGCTGGATTCTCTTTGGTATATGAGCTTTCTTTTGCTTCAAAAATCCCTCTTTTCCTTGCTTTGAAGAGTGAGCTACAAGCCCTCCAAGTTCAGCCTTTTGGTTTTGACAATTTTGGACAAGTTTTTGAAGATGATGCTACATAAAATGCTACTCTAGCATTTCTGGTTTTTTGAAACTTTCAGTAACTTTAGTACAAGTGTGGCTTCAGTTTTGTTTTGAATTGCTAGACCTAGTTTTGATTGGAAAGTACTCATTTTAGCCACCTCTATGAAGCATGTAAGAAGAAGCATCATTGTTTGAAATTTGGTCACAAGACTTTGCTACATTAAATGCTTATATTTTGAAGCATTTCACTTGTTATTCTAAGCTCTGTAAGAGAGAAGACACTGCCCAATACCTGGGTTAGACCCTCTCATGGCTTGCTTATGCAAAATATGTGAAAAGCCAAAACATAAAGCAATGTCTTGTTATGCTACAAAGGATGAAAATGTCAACCTGACTTCCTTGTTGAAGATTGCCAAAACAATGGTTGCCGTGCCCACAAGCACAGTTAGGTGGTGGAGAGCCACATAGGATGATTGAGAGAATCTAGGAGCAGATTGAGGAGATGATTGTGGAGCTCTGAAATCATCAGTGATGTCAGTGAGCATGTATGAGGTGCCTACTTAAGGTCCTCACTCTTCTTCATTCTACAAGCAAGTAATGCAAGTATTCTGAGTTTGTGTCCACTCTTTCCTTTCCTTTCAGCTTACCAACACCCTTTTCCTTTTTAGCACTCTCCCTCACTTTACAACCATGGGCTCTTGGGCTCATGGGCGCCAAGGCATGTTACTATTCTTACCAACTCTCCCTACTAACGGAAATAGCACTTGTGTTAACCATATTAAAGTGCTTGGGACAAGCTTGGCATTAGGAGGTGATCCTAACCGGTTCCCAAATAGTGCTTGTGTTAGCCTTGCCACTCCTAGGCTTGGGTGATTTGGGGTTCAAAATCCTTGAGCGCCCTCACACCTTCACCTATTTGTGGTTTGAACCTCGTAGACTAGCCTCAAAACCTAGAGTGACGAGGCTAGGCTTCCGCGAGGCACCCCATGACAACCCTGAATGTTGCTGGGAAGCCTTTTCTTTGGAATATTTGGAAAACAAACTCCCTAAGTTTGAGCTATACTCCTTCCATGGCTATTTTCATTGGCATCACTATTTCATGTGGATGTGGAGCTGAATAGTGCAAGGCACATGCACTCTTTGTGGTCGAGAAATGTGCATCTCCTTGTTCCTGGTATGCACCTTCTTCCGAGCAGGCAGCTGGAACATAGCCTGTGACTGGGATCCTTGAATCCTTGGACTTTGGAGCGAGTTTGGGTATTTGGGAATGAAACTCCCTGAGTTTGAGCTATAGTCCTTCTGTGTGCACATTGCTTGTTGTAATCGTTGACCTTGGTGTATTTGGGTATCAAAAACCCCTCGATCGTAGGTCTACATCTAATTTATGTCTACATGCAGATATTCAGGAGTGTAGACCCATGATGTGAGTTCCTTGGGCTTTGCAAGTTGCATCACTTCATCGTCTACAGGATAATTAAGGGACTCAGTGACACGGCACTAGCCTTGAAAATTAAGAAGAATGGGATAAGCGCATAGGGTTTGGAGATCGGATGGGCAGAGAAAAGATAGGGAGGTGTGTTGAGAGTTCACGCTCAACATCATGTGATCATGTGTGCATAGCACCATCACGTGATCATATGTGCATAGCACTAACCTTATAGAGTGCTATAAAGGAAAGGGTTAGATCCCCTAACCCTAATCCTAAAAGGGTTTGTATATATTCTATTTTTTCAACTAAATCTAGTGTACAGTTAGTCATTTGTGGTGTGCTCTCTAGCTATGCCCTCTCTCCTCATCTCCACTCTTCTCCTCTCCCCTCTTCATATTTTGTCATGGTATCAGAGCTTCCTTGTCTTCCGCTGAGACATTCTTGAGAGTGTGAGAGAGATTGTGAGATTGAGAGTTCTCGAGTGTTCTCTTTAGTTGAGAGAACTTATGTTTTCTTTGTGAGAAATTTCCGTCCATTTGAGAGGAATTTCCATCCATTTTTTTGATAGTTTGTGAGAGATCTATTAAATGAGAGAGAGTTTTTCGTTCATTGCTTGAGTTCTTTGTGAGGATTTCCATTGTGAGATAGATTGAGAGTTATCCATTGAGAGCAATAGAGAGAGATCTTTGGAGGTTCTTAGAAAATTCAATGAGAAAGAGAGATTTCTGTTGAGAGATTCATTTCTGAGAGAGAGCCTTTGCACTTTATGTGAGAGAGAGCCTTTGCTTCTACCCTTAGTCTCGACTCTCCAGTGCATCTACGAGTCTACATCATCAAGACAACGAGGTTCTACAGTGCATTTATAGCTTACTCCAAGCTTTAAGGCTTCAGTGACTAAGGCTCAGCCTTCAACGACCGGGATCCTACAATGACGGCTCCCCAGCTCCTGGCATACAACCAAATGTGACACGACCTCTACGAACTTCAAGCTACTCCAAACGGCTCTCCCTTCAGCCATCGACCTGACCTCGCGCAGTGCTAGGCTCCAACTCCTAGCCATCGCCAACAACAACCTCTCCAAGCAGCCTCTCCAACCGCCACCGAATGTGCGATCTCCAAGGCTCTCACAGCCACCACAGCCACCGACGGCTCCTTCAATCAGCTCCCCAACATAGCAGCACCAATTAGCCCTTTGCCAACGGCTGCCTCTTACTTCTATAGCCAGCGGATAGCTCCAACCAGCCTCAATGCCAAGGCTCCATAGCATGTGACTCCAAAGTAATCGACGCACAGCCATCGAATAGCAGCAAGCCCATAGCCTTACAGTCGAACAGCCTTCATATAGTGCTCATGGCAGCTAACAACAAGCGCTACCACTCTCCAAAGCTCCATCGACACGGACGGATGACGACACCTCAGACGGGCTACCAAGCTCGTATGCAGCCTGCTCCAACGCTGACTGCCATCGCTCAACGAACGCCGACAACAACGAACGGGCCGCTCCATCGACAAAGAAGACGACGGAATCTAGAAGATTTCGTCAAAATCTTGGTAGATTTCGGCTTCCCAGAAAGTGGCACATGGCCCGTGGACCACGTCATCTTATCTACCACGTGGCAGATAAGCGTCTCAAATTTTGCCACGTGGCAATCCTTATTAGACACATCAACAAGTACCACGTTAGTAGCCCAGCTCATCAGCCACATCATCAGCCATGTCATTAGTGCCATGTCATCAGTGCCACATCATCAATTCCACATCATCAATGCCATGTCATTAGTGCCATGTCATCAACCACGTCATCAGTGCCACATCATTAGCCACATCATCAGTGATACATCATCACCGACTGCCACATCAGCATTGCCACGTCTTCTCTACCACCTCAGTAGTGCCACCTCAGTTGTCCAGTCAGCATTGACCCCTGCCAGGCACACACAGTGCTCCACAAGCACTTCATGTGAACACTCCTACCACCTCAGCACAGAACTTCACAGGCACACCTCTTGCTAGGCACAGTGCCACATCATCACAACATGTGACTCACAGTGACACATCATCATTGAGCACCATTTGCACTCCTTTTGCCCCTCCACCTAGATCAAGTCATATCTCTTGAGACAGGAAGAATTTGAGGGCGCTCCAAAAAGGAAAGTCACTCATTTTTTCGTGCTCTATGCTTTTGTCACATCAAGTGCACATTTTGGTGCAAGTTACACTCACATTTGAGCCTCTCTGACAAAACCACTTCCTTCATGCACATTTGCCTCTACATCGACGCATCTGACCCAGCACTTAAAAAGAACAAAAGAAAAGGAATTATTTGATGTTCTTTCATCGATCGATGGTTGGTTTAGATCTAGATCTGAGTAGACTAGATCGCCATAGAGGGGACGCTTTGAATTCCCCAAGTTGCCAATCTAAGCCATGCCCAAAATTTTCGACTAGTACCTACTCAGAGTCAGTCCATACGCTCACATCCGATTTCACATCATTACATTACCTGAAACCTTACGTTCATCAGTTCAATGAGCAGACTTCAGAGTTTAGAGGCATTGTAGATTGATTCAGTGGGCAGATAGCATTTGATTTCACACACACATGCCACCATTATAAAGCCTATTCGGCTATCTCACAGCATCGTGCACATCATTTCAGCCTTGTAAAGCCTCTTGGCTATTCCCGGCATCATTGCCACAAGCCTTGTAATACAAATCAGATTTTATATACTGCAGTTCTATCTTCACCGACGGTACAGAGATTTCACTTGGCATCTTCAGTGTATTTGCAGTTGATTCATACAGAGTTTTTTAGGACACTTTTTGAGTACATTTTTTGCATCATGTTGACTAGCAACCTCAATTTGGAGGCATCTGCTAAGTTAGACAATTCCAATTACGGTACATGGAAATACCGAATGGAGACCATTCTTGTGCTTCAGGACAAATGGGAGTATGTTGATGGGTCTACACCTAGACCATTGGCCGATCCAGGCACCAGTAGCTCTACTCCATCTGTTGTCACAGCACCAGCAACGGGATCTACATCTACACCAGTAGTAGATCCTGCCATTGCCCGAGCTCAAGCAGAATGGGATAAGAAAGATAAGTATGCCTATCACCTGATCAAGCAGAATGTGCAAGATGTCATGCTAGGACAGCTCAACATAGTCAAGACATCAAAAGAAGCATGGGATATGTTCGCAGCTCTCTACCAGTCCAAGAACACATCCAGGATTCTCACCCTGAGAAACCAGATCAACCAGAGTTTTCGCAACAGCAGTGAAACTGGTCATGCTTATGTACTCCACATCAAAGACTACAACAATCAACTTGCAGCAGCAGGAGAGACTATGAATCCCACAAAAATGGTTCAAGTCATTCTGAATGGACTAGGAGAGGGATATGAGAATTTAGTCCAGAGTATTGCCATCCAACGGCAAATTCCAACAGTGGAAGGACTTCAGTCAGTTCTACTTGGTAAAGAACTTGGTGATCAGGCCATTCAAGCACGTAAAGGTCATTCTAATGATCAGGCATTCAGAGCTTCAGACAGAAGCAGAGGCAAAGGCAGAAACAGAGGTAGATCATATTAGAAAAGTAGTCATCATCAACAAAATCAAAGTCAGAATCAGCATTAGCATCATCCTCAGCAATATCAAAATCAGCAAAGAGGAAATCATTCCAATCGAGGAAGATTTCAAGGACGAGGGAATGCATCCACCAATGTGTCAAACATTCAGTGCAACTACTGTCACAAGTTTGGACACTATGAAAGAGATTGCCGCAAGAAGCAGTACAACCAAGGCGGTCAATCCAGCAGTAATCGAGGGAATTCCCGAGGAAGAGGAAATCATCGTGGTGGACATTCCAGTCACAGTCATTTTGCAAATGAACATGGAAATATGTTTCTTGCAAGTGAGGAATTGCATCATATTGATACAATGCACCTAGACACTGATTTCAATCCCAAAGAAAATTTTAGCTATCAAGTCGACCAAGTGGAACAGGATCCTTGGTACATTGATAGCGGTGCATCATCTCATATGACAAATCATCACGAATGGTTCATAGAAATGAAGCCATTAGAAGGACAGAAAAATGTCATCTACGTAACAGACAATACACCGAATCCAGTTCAAGGGACAGGTGTTATCCCTATGAACAATTTCACTAGTACAAAAGGATTAGTCAAAGATGTGCTCTATGTTCCGAAGCTCAGCAATATCCTTTTGTCAGTAGGTCAAATGACGGAACACAACTATAAAGTCATCTTCGACGGTGATGAATGCACTATCAAAGACAAATCCAAAAGATGTCAGCTAGTAGCAAAAGGTGTCAAGGAAGGATGCTTATACAGAATGCTAGCTACAGTACCAGATAAGCATGCCATGTTAGCTCAAATGCAACAAATGCCACTATCTACAAAATGGCACAAGAGATATGGTCATGTCAACTTCAAGTACTTGTTAGATCTAAGGAATCAGAATATGGCAATTGGGATTCCGAAGCTACAGTTTCTTGGAAAAGTTTGTGAAGCATGCTGCTTCGGCAAACAAAAGCGAACCAACTTTGACAGAAGTACCTCTCGTGCATGAGGTATTCTTGATTTGATTCATATAGATGTATGGGGTTATGCCCAGACCCGCAACATCAATGGTTCACTTTATTACTTGACCTTCATCGATGACTACAGCAGATATTGTTGGGTCTACTTTCTGAAAGAGAAATCTGAAGTGTTTTCTAGATTTCAAGAATTCAAAGCCATGGTAGAAAACCAGACAGGTACAAAGATCAACGTCATGAGATCAGATAGAGGAGGTGAATACATGTCTTCAGCATTCATGAGCTTTTGCAAAAATCACGGCATACGAAGACAATTCACATGTGCAGATACTCCTCAGCAGAATGCAATAGCTGAAAGGAAGAATGGGACTTTAGCAGACAGTGCTAGAGCAATGCTTAGTGAAAATCATCTTCCGAATCAGTATTGGGCAGAAGCAATAGCTACAGCAAACTACTTGCTTAATCGGCTTCCTACCGAACCGATACAAGGTATGACTCCTTATGAAGCATTCACTGGACACAAGCCACGCATTGGGCATCTCCGCATATTTGGTTGCATAGCATATGCCCACATACATGATGATCATTGCAGGAAATTGGATGCGAAGTCATGCAAATGCATCATGGTTGGCTACAGTGAAGAAAGCAAAGCATACAAATTGTATGATCCCATTAACTGCAAAGTCATTACCTCTAGAGATGTAATCTTTGATGAGGAATCAGAATGGAAAACCTCACCTACATAGGAGATAGAAGCATCGACTTCACAGTCATCTATAGAATAGGTTGATGAAGAAGAGCAAGAATTGCCAGCAACACCCCAAGCAGTGCCACAGCAGCTCAAACGGTCTACTAGAGAAAGCAGACCACTAGCCAAATTGACATATGCTCAAAAAGACAAAGCAATTCAGGTGGAAACCACCAACTATGCTCTTATGACTACCATCATGGCTACAGAAGAGCTAGTGTACTTCGAAGACGCAGTAGACAAGCCAGAATGGCAAACTGCTATGAATGAAGAAATGGATGCTTTGTATAAAAATAACACTTGGGAATTATGCGACCTTCCACCAAGAAAGAAGGCCATAGCCAACAAATGGGTATATAAAGTGAAGTACAATCCAGATGGCAGTATTCAAAGATACAAAGTTGCAAAAGGATTTGCACAACAATATGGTCAAGACTATGATGAGACTTATGCTCTAGTAGCAAAGATGGATTCCATACGGTTCTTGATATCACTAGCGACACTCAGCAAATGGAATGTGTATCAACTTGATGTCAAGAATGCATTTCTCAATGGTTATCTAGACGAGGAAGTCTATATGCAACAACCAATAGGTTATGTTGAACCAGGACAGGAGAATAAGTTTTGCCATCTCAAGAAAAGTCTCTATGGCTTAAAGCAAGCACCCAAAAGTTGGTACAGTAGAATTGACAAGTATTTTGCTGATCTGGGATACATGAAGTCCAATGCAGATCATACTCTCTACTACAAAGTTCAAGGGGAAGACATTACTATTGCACTTTTGTATGTAGATGATCTAATTGTGATAGGAAGCAAGGATAGCTTCATCAGAAAACTAAAACAAGATTTATCTGCAAAGTTCAACATGAAAGATCTTGGACTTATGCACTATTGTCTTGGAATTGAGTTCTGGAGAGATTCAGATAGCACATTTATGAGTCAGCTCAAGTATGTTGACAGTCTCCTGAAGAAGTTTCATATGGAAGATTGCAAGATTGCAGTCACTCCCATGGAACAGAGTTTGAAACTTACTAAAGATTCAGAAAAGCCTACAGTCAATGACAGATACTACAGGTAGCTCATTGGATCTCTTATATATCTGACAATCACACGGCCAGATATTTGTTATGCAGTAAGCTCACTAGCACAGTTTATGGCAAATCCAAAACAGTCTCACTGGAATGCAGCCAAAAGAGTCTTGAGATACATCAGAGGTACAAGACAGTTTGGGATAGAATACAGAGGAAGTCATCCACGGTTGCATGGATACTGTGACAGTGACTATGCTGGAGATCATGAGACAGGAGATCGACACAGGGATATGCATTTTTCCTTGGTCAAGGTGCTATATCATGGTTGTCGACGAACAAACAACCAACTGTTTCTTTGTCTTCGATTGAAGCAAAATATAGAGCACTCACTACAGGTGCATGTAAGGTTATATGGCTCAGAAGACTATTGTCAGAAACAGATTACTTTGATGAGTCAAAGCCAACAATAATATACTATGATAATCAATTGGCTCAAGCATTGGCCAAAAATCCAGTATATCACTCCAAGACAAAGCACATTGATGTCAGAGAGCACTTCATTAGAGAAAGAGTGTTACTTGGTGACATCACACTGCAGCATTATGATAGCAAAGAAAATGTTGCAGACATCTTTACCAAACCACTTGGTAAAGAGCTATTCGAGAAACACTGATCAGCTCTTGGTTTGACGCAGAGGAAAGACATTCCCATTAAAGGGGTGTGATGGAATGTAATGCTCAATCCTTCTTCGATTCCCCAGAATCATCATCTTGAGGGAAGGCCTACTTCATGATGTTGATCTTGAGGGAAGGTGTTGAGAGTTCATGCTCAACATCATGTGATCATCTGTGCATAGCACCATCACATGATCATATGTGCATAGCACTAACCTTATAGAGTGCTATAAAGGAAAGGGTTAGATCCCCTAACCCTAACCCTAAAAGGGTTTGTATATATTCTATTTTTTCAACTAAATCTAGTGTACAGTTAGTCATTTGTGGTGTGCTCTCTAGCTATGCCCTCTCTCCCCATCTCCACTCTTCTCCTCTCCCCTCTTCATATTTTGTCAAGGTGGGCTAAAGGTCAAGAGAGAAATGTGACATGGCTAAGATGGGGCGGCAGTGGTTAGGATTATGATGGAGAATATTTTGGAGGCCGTTAGGTGGTAGTGGCGTAGTGAGGTCTAGGTGGAAGATAAGGTTTTGTGCACGGAGTGCATTGAAGTGCATTTGCAAGGTTTGGGTGATGGTGCTTGGTGCAAGTGTATACGTGGCTAATTGTGTAGACACCTCCCTGTACATCTTGAACTCCTGCTGCTCGTGGTCTTCCAACCCTGACTTCTCAGAGTGGCCAGTGGCACATTGTCTTTCAATTTCTTCTTGGAGTGAGACCATGAGGTTCTTCTCTTGTGCCAAGAGATCCTGTAAGGATCAGATCTATTGGTTGTGGGACTCCTCTATGCAGGCATACTGCTACTTTGCCTGTGCTTGCTGCTCCAGTGTCGTGCGCAGGTCTAATTCTACTGTGTCCACCTATTCCATGAGTGTCTAGACTAGGGATTCACTAGTGGCGAGGCCATCCTTGACTTTTGTTAGAGTGAGCTCAAGCTCTTTTACCTTAGCCCGATATTCTTTGGCTCGATGTAGTGCAGCATGGCCCGTTGCCTGAGTTGCAACCATTGTCGACTAGCTTTCATCTGCCAAGAGCTAGGCTTGGATGAGATTGGAGGAGAGTTGTGAGGCTTGCTCTTGCCTCCTCTGTAAGATCATGCAGGCGACTTGTAGCAGTTGTGCCATGGCTTCAAAGAGATTCATCTCCATGATATCTATGCATGACAACTATTCTACCATCATGGCTAAGCCTCGTGTTGCCCTATACTGGGGCACACTGCAAAATGATATGGCCTCTACTACGCCTGCCCATGGCATGGAAGAGGTGTCGGTGGTGAAGGATGATGGCTCTTGAGGGGTGGTGGAGACAGAGATGAAGGGAGTAGTGGGGGTGGTCGGCACAGTTTCGGCTCTTGTATGGAGGCCGATATTGATGGTGTCATCACCTTGGAGGTCTTCAATGAGAATAGGCAGTCCGTGCACCTGTTTGTCCTTATCTTGAGGAGCTAACAGCTGTAGGCATAGTTGTCGTTGCATGAATTCATGCAACTAGCTTTCCTTATATTGGTTGAGCGGCTGACTTGCACCTGAGTGACCAGAGTGGCACTTGGTGTTGTCCTCGCTCTCTTGGGCCTTGTTTCTATCTCTTCCTGCTCGGCCTGTACAGGAACAGTGGCAGATTTCTTGACAAGGCCGAAGCCGACTTGCGGATGCTAACTTTTAAGTAATAGAGGATCGGCATGTACAACATGGGATTGCCGATGACGTCCCCGTGGGTGCTAAGATCATCTCTCATCTAGCTGCAGTAGTAGTTAGCCCAATTCGTCTCCTGGAAGTTCACCATTCTCAGCAAGATATTGGGCACAACTGATTGATTATGGTCCATGTGCTTCACTTGAGTGAGCCATTGCAGGGCTCTTGCTAGGCGCTCTGCCTTGAGCTTCTGGATGGTGGTGAACTGGATGCAACATCTGCAATTGTGGCAGTCGTAGTAGTGACAGACTGTCTTTAGGGAGTCGAGCTTCTTTTTTTGCTTGGAGTATTTCTTTGCCACCATTGGCAAGTTGAATACTATCCGCACCTTGATCTGGTAGTGGTGGGGATTGCTAGCTGCATCATGTAGGACACCAATGTTGGTGTTGATGTCGTATGTCTCGAGGAATTCCACCAGCAGTGTCATGTCCAAGTGGCACGGGAATCACTGCTACTCTTCCCAAGCCTCTGCAAAGTTAAGTGTCTCCACAACTGCTAGGTCTTGGAGAGTGGCATATGCTGCTACTGTGGTAGTGGAGGATGTAATCTAACCCTCGTAAGCAAAGCATGAGTGGATCACACAAGCATATAGCTCTTGGAGCCATGCTTCTCCCAATGGCGAGTGCGCTTGTGAACGCACGATCTTGTACTCGCCTGCGGTTGCCGTTAGGGTGCACTTTTGTGTTCTCATGGGGGGCATGCCTGCTATAGCTGGCTCATCTTGAGTAGCATGTCTAGTGGAGGTGTCTTCATCCTATAAGTCCTCCATGCTTATTTTGGTCGGCATTCAAATTGTGGCCGAAGGAGTGGTCTGAGAATCTGATGGGCCAGTGGCCTCTAGAATAGGGCGAGGGTGGAGACCCAAGTCAGCTTTGAACTCATAGAAGTCATGTTTGGATTCCATGGCAAACAGAAGTGGAAGTTGCATGATGAGGGAATCGGTGGATGAGGAAGAACAAGAGGACATAAATTTGCCGGTGGGGATGTAGAGGAAGTGGGCAAGAAACTATCAGATTTTTGGATAAATTTTGACATAGTTTTGCTGTAACAGCTATGGCAATGACCCATAGTGGGGTAGGCCTACTTGTATAGATTTCTATCCCCACAATCGATGGGATATTGGTATGGCGACGATCGGTGCTGAATTTGATGGTGACAGCCACCGGCGAACCTCGATGGCAACGATCGGCATGGAGTGTCTTATGCTGTGACCGGCATGGTACTCGAATGGCAATGGGGCGGTATTGTTTGGCTGGCGATGACCTGGTGGGGTATTGTTATTGTGACGGTCGACGGGGGTCGGTGGTGTAATGGCTTGGCGATGGTCGACGATGAACATTTCAGTGATGGTCAGTGGGGAACATTTCGATGATGTCAGTGGTGAACATTTTAGCGATGGTTAGCGGGGTAGTGATTGTGTAAGAATAGGGAAAAGAAAAGGAAGGGGGAGTGGGGTGGGGAAAAATGTCGACTGAGCAGAGTGCACTTGTGTTGTGCAACATGATAGTGAGGTCAGCGTGCAAGAACATGAACACTTGTAAAAATGCAAGAATGGACCCGAATCACCTGGTGCTAACCGTGTGTGTGTTTCGTGTGCTCGACAGGGACTAGTGGGCCATGGGTGCATCGCGTGAGATGCCTACCGTACTAACTCACCTAGACCTAGACGTGATGACTATGATGAATGCAGTGGAGGTAGGTGTCGTACTGCAGCATAGTAAGTGAGGAGCCATGTAGAGTATGTGTCCAGCTTGTCCTTACCTTGGACGCCAAAGGCACCTTTGTGTCAGACTTGGTTGTTGTCGCGAGGTTTGACTTTGAGTGTCCATCCCCAAGGTGAGGTTCTTGTGTAACTCTTCATGGGATGGAATTCGGGTATTGTAGAGTTCCTCAACTGGTGGTGGCGATGCCTGTGTTGAGTCAGGCTACCCATGGCACCAGGGTATATTTGGTACCTTGAGGCTGGCCTACAGTTGGCAGGTTCTTGTGATGTTGCCTTTGATGCCTTCGAGGTTTGCACTGTCTTTTTTTGGATCCAAGAGACTTTGTTGTCTTGGCTACCCAAACGGGTGGTGTTGCTCGAGGTGGCGGTGGATGAGGCATGAGCGTTGGGCGCGGCTTTCTCCAGGTAGTGAATGTGTGTGGGGGAAGTGATCTTGAGGTGACTGGAGCTGCTGTTGCTTTGTTACCATTCTCTAGGCATTAGTTCCGATCGAGGTGATGTTGGGTGCAGAGGATAGCATCTCGTACTTGCAGCTCTCGAATTTCTTGAGCAGAGGATGGTAGTGTTGGCTGAGTGTGCAATAGCATTGGTTTACCAACACTACAATGAGCTTTCTTCTCCTTTCGAGTTGGGCCCTTAAGTGGTGTGCTGGTGGAGGCTGGGGCTTCTAGTTGGCTTTGTTGCATCACTTCATTATCGTGAATCGGTGAGGTTGGGGCCGAAGAGGGGGGGTTTGGTCTGCACAATGGGACTACCACCGTTTGACCACCATTGGTAAGCGAAGCAGTTTGGGCATGCAAGTCGATTTGGCAGTTGATGACGTAGCACTATGCGCATGCGTGGTACCTATAGCTGAACAAGCAACTTGGCTGGCTCTATTGTTAGCTCATCCATTAGTTGCATCTGTTCAATCGTTGCCTTAAGCAAGGTCATTTATCTACATTGTTGGATCTTTGCATTATGAATTCTAGCTTCCTCGATGGCCTGGCATTTCATCCTGGCCAGCTCTGCCTTGAGTTCTTTTTCTCTATGCACGACTTGAAGGGTGGAGATAGTGAGTGGTCTGTAGTATGTTTTCAATTTACTTCTGTTTAGGTAGCCATCCATTTCTGTTCCATCAAGGGTGGCTATTATGCACGACCCTTGGGGAGTGATCTCAACTATGCGGTAAGGACCCATACCTCAGTACTTAAGCTTACATTTGGTGTTGCGGACACTATACAAGAGTGCCAAGTCTCCTTCTACCAGATCCTTGTTCTTTGGGTTGCGATCGAACCACTTTTTACATCCGGCCTTTTCTACTCGGAGAGCATAGGCTGCTCACAACCTTGTCTCTTCTAGCTTTTTGAGGTCGACTAGCCTTTTGGCTAGCTCATTTTTCGTGAGTATTTCTTTTACTGCAAGGTGGAGGCTAGGCACTACATACTCCATTGGCATTACTGCCTCTACCCCAAAGGCTAACTTGAAGGGGGTACAATGTGTTGCCACTTTGTAGGAGGTCCTGCAGGCCCATAACGCTGCTTGAGCTTATGCACCCAATCAGTACGAATGGCTTCTATAGTACATGTGATAATCTTATAGCAAGTTTTGTTGGAGCTTTCAGCCAAGCCATTTGCTTTGGGGTAGTATAGCATTGACTTCCTATGAATGATCATAAACTCGCTCATCAGGATTGCTATGGTTTCGTTGGAGGAAGTAAGTTCCTCAGTCATTGACTAACTCCAACCAGCATCCAAAGCACGTGATGACTTGTTCATATAAGAATTTGGCGGTGGATGCATCATCCTTTACCGTGGCTCTTTCTTCTACCCACTTGGTGAAGTAGTCGGTGGCTAGGATGATGTATCGTGCCCCGGTCCCATTAGCGACTGGGCTTATGGGACCAATGAAATTGATGCCCCACTTCTCGAAGGGTTGGTCAGCCAACATCTCGGTCAGGGGCATCATGTCTAACCTGTGTGGGATTTGGATGCGTTGGCAGGGGTCATATCATTTGACAAATTTGGTCATGTCTCCGAATAGTGTTGGCCACCAGAGACCAACTTGCAGCACTTTACATGCTGTAACCTCGACAGGCAAAATGGCTGCCTGCAATTCCTGAGTGGGCTTCTTTAAGCACCTCGATGTATTCATGTTCACATACGCATCTTCACAGTATGCCATCCTTACCCACGTGGTAGTGTTGGCTTGCTACTATCAGCTGATATGGCGATGCATCCTTAATGAGTTTATGGGCTTTATCCTTCTTGAGGTCTTGGCCTAGGGGTAGTCCGTTGGCCAAGTGGTGGTCAATTTTGGTGGCCCATTTTGGAATGACGTCGAGGAAAAAGAGGGAAGCGTTGGGGAGATCATCCTCTACTCCCGTTGGAGCTTTGCCGTTTGGGATCCTCGATAGGTGGTCGGCTAGAACGTGGGTTTTGCCCTTGTGCACAAGTCAAATTCTAGTAGGATCAGCATCCACCTCATAATGTGTCCCGTCATGCAGGGTTTGTTAACCAAGTACAACAATGATTGATGGTCCATGAAGAAGACAAACTTGTTGGCTAACAAGTAGTGCATGAACTTCTTGACTGCATAGACCATGGTGAGACCCTCTCTCTCGGTGGTGGTGTAGTTAACTCCAGCCTCATTTAGTTGACGGCTTGTAAAGTATAATGGGTAATCCAAATTATGCTCCTCGAGCTAGGCTAACACACATCCAATGGCAAAGTTAGAGACATCAATGTGGATGTCGAATATTAAATTCCAGTCGGGAGACCTCAGTACTTGGGCAGTGGCTAGAACTAGCTTGAGGGTTTTAAAGGATGTTTGGCATTCTTTGGTCTACTCAAAGGATACTAGCAGTTTGTATAATGCCAGGCTATGTTGGCGTAGAACAAGATAAACCTCTGGTAATAGCCCATATGCCAGTAAATCATTGGACTCCCTTAGCATTGGTGGGAGGTGGCAACTCCAAGATGAGTTTGATTTTGTTTTGGTCTGTAGAGATTCCATTCGGGGACACTATTTGACCCAAGATGACACCATGTTTGACCCAAAACTAGCACTTAAGGGGGTTGAGGGATATGCGGTACAAGTGACACGTCTCGAGGATGAACCTAAGATACTTCAGGTGGTCATCCCATTTCGAGTTCACGCAGATATCATCCAAGAAGACTTCCACAAAGTCCCTCAAGTATTCCTTGAATACCATAACCATCATACATTGGAAGGTATTTGGGGCATTGGTTAATCAGAATATCATAACCCTAGCTACATATACACCCCATTCAGTTGCGAAGGTGGTCTTGTGTTGATCTTGGGGGACAATTGAGACTTGGTTGTAACCTGAAAATCCATCTAGGAAGCTAAACGCTTCCTTTTCAAATACCCTTTCTAGAACATGTTCCGTGAATGGCAAGGGGTAGTGGTCACATCTCATGGCCACATTAACCTTCTTCAAATCCATGCATACTCTAATTTTTCCATTTTTCTTTAAGACTATCACAATGGGTGATACCTAGTCTATATGCTCGATCTCATAGATGAATCGTGCATCTATGAGTTTTTGGATTTCTTCCCTCACTATGACTGCGAATTTAGGATTCATAGGATAGGGGCATTGCCGTACTAGCCTGGCATCATACATCATGGGGATTGTATGCTAGACTATTGTGGGAGGTACCCCTTTCATGTCCATGTACTTCCAAGCCATGCAGTCCTTATATTCCTGTAGGAGAGCTATTAAGGCATTCTACTCACTGGGAGTGATGTCATCGGTGAGGAATATGGGTTGTGGGTCCTACCTTTTCGGGGCCAAGTTTACTTCCTTGACCGGAGCTAGTCCATCATACCCTTGAAACAACCATCCTCTCGAGATCTTTTGGCCTTTTGGTATAAGATCTTATGATCTAGAATAGTATATGCCTTGTAGTGTGTTGGTACCTACCGTAAGTCTTCTTTATCCTCAATCCCCTTCTCTTTTTCTCCCAGAGCAGTGGACTTTTTGTATATAAGATCTTATGATCTAGAATAGTATATGCCTTGTAGTGTGTTGGTACCTACCGTAAGTCTTCTTTATCCTCAATCCCCTTCTCTTTATCTCCCAGAGCAGTGGCCTTGGCCTTGCCTTTGTATATAGGGGATTTGGTACGTGAAGGGGGCTCCTCCCTTGTACTTATAGAACCGATGGTGGTGGTTACCTTACTTATCATGTGTCCCCAGTTAGAGGAGAACTCATGGTGGGTGCTCGTGGCACCTACGTAGGATAGCCAATGAAGATCTGATTTTACCCTTATGGTTCCCTCGCTTACTTCTCAAGATTTGAGCATATTGAACATCCTTAGGGGAACCACCGAGGTCACAGAACCTTTGAGCTTTGGGGTGGTGATCTGAAACCCTACTCTTTCTTGGACATCTATGTTGGCTAAGATGTGCATCCAGTTCTGTGACAATTATGGCTCTGGAGGAGGTGCCAGAATTCATCAGACTCCTTCTCATCCTCTTCCTTTTCACAGGGTTGAAATAGCTTTACAGAGGTGGTTTGGGCAGTGGTGTTGGACTTTGCAGCAGCAAAGAGGTGTCCTAACAATGGGTGGGCCTTATAGGTGTGCAGGTCCACTCTCATGGTTTGCTCCTCGTGTCGCAAGTAGATATTATTCATTGCACCAATCATGCATGAGGCCAAACATTCACAAGAAGGGTCTGCCTAGGATAGCTTCATATCCACGCTGTCGACGAGTGAAGTCCATGACCATGAACCTGATAGGATATGTGAATCCAAACACCTTAATGCTTATTCCAGTCAACACTCCCAGAGGTTCAGTGGTTTCTCCATTGGCTAGCTTTACGACCAAATGGGTCTCCTCAACTGCGGGTTTTCCCCCATTTTTCCTAGCATTCCTTGGTGCAGACACTCACTCTTGCTCCCCCATCTAGGATGGCTTCCACCTTTTGGTTTTGGTAGACTATAGGGATTGAGGCGTTTGTGTCATCGCCCTCGAAAAACTGGCCTAGCTTGTTGATGGGAATCTTGGGTAGGTTCTGCCCCTTTTCTAGCATTTATTGGTTGGGCTTAGGGTTGGTAGGGGCTGGAGGTAGGAACAGTCTATTCATCCAATTGGACACGTCACACCATAGGATGGGATTTTCTCTTAGCAGAGATGCGATCAGCATTTTCACTTCTGTAGATAGGAAGACAATTAGCCTGGCACTATCGTAGGGTTCTGGTAAAGCTTCTTCCTCCATGGACAACATGTCATCAAAGCCGTATAGGTCTCCTTCGTCTTGAAGGTTATGTAGCATTGGGTCTTCTTGGAACATCTTCTGCATCAGATTCGGAGCTTCCAACTACTCCAAGCTAAGGTGTTCCTCTTCCTCCACTCTCTGGGACCTTGAGCAATTTTGCTCCTCGATGCCCCATCAGGTGGACTGGATGGATAGTATCTCACCCCCTACTAGCCTTTAGTCGATGCTCAAACTTATCTTGGCTCACACACCAAGTTCTGGGCATCCTTTATGTATTGCTTTTCTAAGACCGGGTTAGGGTAGGTCTCTTTATAGGTGGGTGCTGATGCCAGCAGGCCCTGACCCTACACTGGTCTATTCACTTTTGAAATCAAGGGTACATCAAGGTCACCCTAGATGGAAGACTGTTTGGAAGTAAAGGAGGTGGCAAGGGTAGCTGTCTCCTCATCAGGACCATCCTGGATGAGCACTTGGTCAGAATTGTCACCTACTCAAATGGCCTTCTTGGAACAAGTTAGAGGCTGTAGAGGAATCTTGGGACCGGGAAACGGGGATACATTACCCTTCTTGGTGAGCTTCTTCATGGCCTTGCCTAGTGCCTTAGCCTACATCCTTGTAATGACTTATAGTGGCACTGCAACCACATGGCCTTGTTCGATGCTAAGCAGATTGAGGCTGGTGCTCTTTGGTAGGGTGAGTGGAGTGGTTGGTCTTCTCATGGGATAGTCCTGGAATAGATGCTCCGTGCCACATCCTACACACAAGGGAGTGGGGTTGGTTGCAGTTTGGGTGGTGGGCATATGATCCCTATATGGATAGTCCTTCAAGAAGTGTGGGCCCTGGCATTTGAAATAGGACACCAGTGGGTTTGAAGTGCCTCACTAGGGGCATTCACCTGCTCTATGGGGACCTTAGCAGGTATAACATTGGAGCGGGGGCCTCTGAGAAATTGAGTTTAGATCTCTTGCTCTTGCATTTATGGGGGCAGTCTAGAATACGGGGACTTATTGATCCTCTAGTGGGAGGTAGTGAGTCAGGGCTCCACTCCCCTCCTCATAGGGGTAATAATCATGAGTTCCATGATTAGGATCTGTTTCCTCCTAGTCATTGGGCAACTCTTCAACCAACACTTGATTGACTGGGGCGATGCAAGGTAGCAAGGGTTGTGGACCTAGTATGGGTGGTGGCAACAGAGCTAGCTGAGCCCGGTACTAGTAGCTAGTGCTAGCCACAGGGCCACCTTGCAAGATCTGGGGGTTGGGTGGGGCTATTAGGGCCAATGGCGGTCGCATTTGATACATGGGTTGGGGAAGGGACCTTTGGAATTGACATTGGGAGGTATCATGGTTTCCCCACCTATGGCAATGTGCACAGTAGAGTGCCAACCTTGCCCTTAGGTGCGGGCACTCATTGGATGGGTGGTTGCCATTGCATATCCCACAGTAGACATTTTCTCTTCGTGGAAACAAGTGGGGGTTGCTCGGTGCCTCCTTGGAGTTCCTATTCTCCATTGCTGACCTACCTACTCCAATAGATTGGAGGCTAGCTCACTCACATCCAAGCTTTTAGGCTCGTTAGCCTCCTTCTTGCTTGACTCTACACTCGAGGACCTAATCAATGGGGCTACTTTGGAGGGGGCCGAGGCCTTGTCCAAATCCACTTTGTCCATCATATATTCACATATACGAATGGCCACCTTGCTGCATAGATCAAAGGAGGTGGGTTCATCACCATGAGGTGGTCGTGCAGCTTTGGGTCTACTAACCCGATAAGGAAACGAGGCAACAATCGTTCATCTCGCTCATTCGCTCATAGGGTTCACAGCGAGCATTGAGGTGCTTAATCCTAGCAATGTAATCCCTCAAGGATTCCTTGTCGTTTTGTTTTACCCCATACAATTGGTTGATCGAGCTCCATTTATGGCCGCTGGGGGTGAATCCCACAAAAAAAAGCTTTCTCAATGTCTCCCACTTTATCCTTTCCTCTGGGGTGAGAGCCCTATACCATTGACCTGCCTTGCTATCGAGGCTAAGACCGAATGCATTGGCCATCTCAAGGTCACCTAGTGCACCAAAGGTTTCACAAATCTGCTCGAACCTTTCCACGTGGAAGACTTGGTCTCCTTCTCTGAGGAATTTGGTCATTAGCTTGGAAATGGCTGTGGGATGGCTTCTCGAGGGATTTTCCATCCCTGCAAGGAACATTGGGGCAGGTGGAGGTGGTGTTGCCACCCCTTGCTAGGGTATTCACCAAAATACGCATTGCCTCGTCAATAAACACCGTTTGAGTAGCTACCGAGGGTGGTTTTGTTGTGGGTCTGATGGGTCGCAGGGCTGCCTTAGGCCTGGACCAGGTGGTGGTGTCCATGTAGTTGCTAGTGTCGACATTGGGATAGAAGTACCCATGCCTACGTTCATTGGTGCAATTGGTATAGGCAGAAAGGGGCAGACTCCCAAAGGCAGTGGGTCCTGGGGCATGGTAACGTTGGTTCCATGTAGCGGGCGGTAGGGTGGAAACTGTGGTGCCCCATAGTTGACGAAGGTTGGTGGGGCCGAGGCTATTAGAGTGTCATAAGGCATTCCACTTTGGAAGTTCCAATATCCCCTCGACTCGGGTACTATCTGTGGAGTTCCCTCATCCATGTTCTCCCACTGAGGGGTCTGGCGTAGGCAGAGGAACCTAGATTGACAAAGGTAGTTTCTATCCCGGTCTATGGCTTGGGGACTGTATGTTGCTGGCCTTCCCTTCCTACGATGGACATGCCAGCAAAGGGGCTCTCCATGTCTGTCGACTTTGTTTGTCCTAAGCAGCCAAACATATTAGAGAATGTGTTGAGATATCAAGCTCTACCCCCGATATATCTCCTGGATGACTATCATTTATGTCACCGCCTATGTTAGTTGTACTCGTGGTGTAGTTAGACTACCACGTATGTTTTTGGTTTGGGTTCACATATGAACCACGTATTCTAGGTTTTGACATATAGGGTATTTCCCTCTTCTATTGTATCGTTGTTGTGTGCAAAAGTGAAGAAAGGCTTCACCCTCCAACCTTGTGTCCTCTCTCTTTTGTGTGTTGTGAAGAAAGCTGAACTTGAGTCTCCTATCTCTCTCCCTTATTCTTTACATGGTATCAGAGCCTTGTTCGTGGTAAGGAGCTCAAGAAAGCAAGCCAAGTTTGTGGTGTCCTGGTAAGAGGACCAGTGTTGCTTTCCTATTTCGAGTTTGGGAGCAAATCTCTGCAGGTAGCACAGCCAGAAGTGCAGGAGTGCACTGTTTCAGATTGAGAGGCCCTTCGTGGTGTGGCGAGAGCACAGTATATGCTGCGGGTAAGGGCGAAGCCCTTGGTGACTTTATTTTTCTGATTTGAGGCCATTTCGGGGCCCGTTTTGAAGGCGGAAGTTCTTCGCAGGCACTCAGAAAAAGGCCCTGTTTTTGCTGTGTGACCAGCGCGCGGCTAGTCGGTGGAAAGGTGCCACAGAAATTGCATTGTATGCCTGTGTGCAGAGATATTGGGAGTTGCAGATTCATGCCTGTTACCTGTTGATGCAAAATCGTCACTAGGAAGTGACTGTGTGGTGAAATACTACTTTCGTCAGTGTTGCAGATCTGCCCCTGTGAGGTTTTTTGCAGAAGTTTTGCTATTTGCCCTTGTGAGGCATTTGCTGTGTTTACAGGTTGCTGTTGCAATTCGTGATTTGTAAAATGTCTGAGAATCTGTCTACCATTGTCAGTGAGAAGCTTGACAAGAACAACTTCCAAGCATGGAAGTTCAGGATGACAAACTTCCTTATGGGAAAGGGAGTTTGGGAGTACATCAGTGGTGAAACTGCAGAACCAGTTTTGGGTGCTACTCCTACTCCTGCTGAATTAAAGGCCTTTAAAGAGTGGCATGAAAAAGCCAGAAAATGCTTGTATTGGCTGTCTGTTAGCATTTCAGATTCTATGATTGTGCATATACAGGATGTAGAGACACCTAAGGAGGCATGGGATACATTGGTGAAGCTGTATAGCACAAATACCAAAGCATGAAAGATGCAGCTAAAGCAGGAGTTGCACAATGTGCAAAGGAAAAATATGAATATAAATGAGTATTCCTTGAAGGTGAAAGGCCTTGCAGATTCTCTTGCCTCCATTGGAGCACCTGTTGATGATGAGGACTTAGTGTCCGTGACCTTGAATGGTCTTGGGAAAGATTATGCACAGTTTCGGACATCCATTGGAGTCCGTGAAACATTTCCTGATTTTCAGGAACTTATTGCTCTCTTGCTGAGTGAAGAGAAAAGGAATGGTGGTTTAGCCACCTCAACTTCTCAAGAGACTGCTTTCTACTCGAATACAGGTAGAGGCAGGGGTAGAGGAAGAGGCCGTTTTGGTGGCCGTGCAGGAAATCAGAACCAACAGCAACAACAGGAAAACCAGTCCTATGGAGGAGGACGTGGTAGTTCTAGAGGCAGGGGGAGCCAAAGAGGCCGTGGTTCATGGCAAAGGAACCAGCAAGTAAATAGCAGCACAGAATGCTATTATTGTGGAAAGCCTGGACACAAGGAGAATACATGCTATAAAAAGCAGAATGACATCAAAAGTGGGAAGTTGCAGCAAAGCAACTATGCATCATCAAGTGGGCATGGTGACGATAGAAATGAGCACCTTTTTGTGATGCAGCATATGGTTAACTCCATGTCAGGAGATGCTGCAGCTTGCAATGATGTTTGGTATGTTGATTCAGGTGCCTCTAACCACATGACCAGTCATGGTGAGTGGTTTCATGATGTTAGAAATTTGGATAAGCCAGGTTATGTTGAAACAGGTGATGATACTGCGCACCCAATTACACAGGTTGGTAAAGTGCCATTGGCTATGCAGGATGGCAAAACGAAGTACTTGGCAGATGTACTTCATGTTCCAAAAATCACTAAGAACCTAGTTTCAGTAGGCCAGATGGTTGAGCAAGGTTTGCAGGTTAGATTTAATCCTGATGGATGCTTTGTTGAGGACTTGAAAAATAAGTGCCACTTGGTTGCGAAAGGCAACAAAAATGGCAGAATGTTCACCTTGGATGTTGATATGCCTGAGGTGAAAGCTGCTATGTTTGCGCATGGGAGAGGTGTCATTGCAGATATTGAGATATGGCACAAGCGCATTGGGCATGTGAATATACAAAGGCTGAAATCTATGCAAACGAAAAACATTGTTGCAGGTTTGCCTAAATTCAGAGTTGAGGGAATGCAAAAGGTATGTGAAGCATGCCAAATGGGTAAGCAGGCCAGACATGCATTTCCCAAAAATGCTAAGGTGAGCAGAAGACCTTTGGAAGTGATCCATTCAGATGTTTGGACAACCAAAGCTGCTTCTATTGGTGGATGCCATTATTATGTGACGTTTATTGATGACTACACTAGGAAGGTGTGGATTTATTTTATGAAGCACAAAAGTGAAGTGTTCAGCCACTTCAAGGCTTTTAAGGCCATGGTTGAAAAAGAGAAAGGTGTGCATATTAAAGTGCTAAGATCTGATGGAGGGGGAGAGTACTTTTCAGAAGAATTTTGTGAATATCTGAAAGAACAGGGAATTCAAAGGAAGTACTCATGCAGGTCTACCCCTCAGCAGAATGGGGTTGCAGAAAGGAAGAACAGGCATATTGCATAAGTAGGACGGGCGATCCTAAATGAGAAAAACATGCCTGATTATTTTTGGGCTGAAGCAGTAGCAACTGCTGTTTATATTATGAACAGAACCCCCACTGCAGCTGTCCATGGCATGACGCCTGAAGAAATGTATACAGGCCAAAAACCAGATATTTCTCACTTGAAGGTATTTGGTTGCATAGCTTATGTTCATGTTCCTGATGAGAAGAGAACAAACCTGGATCCAAAGGCAGAAAAATGCATCTTTATTGGATATGCTCTGCACCAGAAAGGGTATCGCTGTTATAACCCTTCCACCCGCAAAATGCAAGTGAGCAGAGATGTTGTTTTTGATGAAATGAGCAGCTGGTATGCACCAACTGTTATGGTAGGAGATGCAGATGCAGGAAATGGGAATGTTGCAATAAATGCAGAGCAGCAATCTCAAGCCTTGAGTGGACCCAGAGAGTCCTCTACTAGTGGATCTAATGCATGGACAGGGAGATTGAGATCTAGTGAATCGTCACATGGCAGCCCTGATAGTGTTGTGCAGGTATCACATAAGGGAAAAGAAAAAGTGGACCATGCTCCAGTGTTTGATGTGTCTGCTGGTAGCTCTCATGTTGATGGAGAGTCAAGTGGCTCTAAAATGAGCCTTGATGAGGAACTTGGGATTCCTTCTGTTGTTACACCCGGTGCAAGGAAAAGCAGGCATGATTTAAAGACTCCTACAACTGATCCAGTTGTACGGAGGTCCACTCGTATTAAGTATCCAGTTGACAGGCTGAGATATGATGGGTATACAGCACATCACTATGCTTATATGGTCAAGGTTCTGGAGGAGCCAGAGCCCACATGTTTTGAGGATGCAGCAGGGCATAAAAATTGGGAAGCAGCTATGGATGAAGAGATGGCTGCCTTGGATGCAAACCACACTTGGGATTTGATGCCTTTGCCTCATGATAAGAAGGCTATTGGCTGCAAGTGGGTTTACAAAGTAAAGCACAATGCTGATGGGTCTGTTAGCAGGTACAAGGCAAGATTGGTTGCCAAAGGTTTTGCACAGACATATGGAATTGACTATGAGGAAACTTTCAGCCCAGTTGCAAGGATGGCAACCGTGAGAGCAGTAATTGCTATGGCTACTGCAAAGGGATGGTCTTTGCATCAGATGGATGTGAAAAATGCCTTCTTGCATGGTGATTTGCAGGAAGAGGTTTATATGATGCAGCCAGAAGGTTATGAGGATAATTCACACCCCTATTTTGTATGCAGGTTGCGCAAAGCCTTGTATGGCTTAAAACAGGCGCCGAGGGCATGGTCAGACAAGATCGGGCAATATCTTGTCACTATTGGATTTCAGATTTCCAATTCAGATTTTTCACTTTATGTGAAAAGGACAAACAGAGGGATTGTGCTTATAGTCATCTATGTTGATGACTTGATTATTACAGGTGATAGTGATGCAGACATTAATGAAGTGAAGCTACTGTTGAAGCAGAAATTTGAGATGAAGGATTTGGGAGAGCTGCGTTACTTCTTGGGCATTGAGGTTATTAGATCCCCGAGTGGGATATGGCTGTTGCAAAGGCAATACGGTTTGGACATGCTGTCCAAATATGGGATGACAGGCTGTAAGCATATCTCTGTTCCATTGGAGCAGAATGTGAAGCTCAATGCAGAGACAGGTGAGCTTCTTGAAGATATTACTATGTACAGGCGCATAGTAGGCAGCTTGATTTACATGACTATTAGACAGATTTGAGCTATGCTGTGGGGCTGGTGAGTCAGTTTATGCAGGCACCGAGGAAGCCACATTTGGATGCGGCTAGGCGCATACTGCGGTATGTGAAGTCCACATTGCATTATGGACTGTTTTATGAAGCTGGGTGTGCATTACAGGTACATGGATACACAGATGCTGACTGGGCTAGTCGTGTCTCAGACAGGAGATCTACTAGTGGTTTTATGTTTTCCCTTGGGAGTGGTGCCATCAGTTGGAGCAGCAAGAAGCAGCCAACAGTTGCCTTGTCAAGCACAGAGGCTGAGTACAGGGGTGCAGCAATGGCTGCATGTGAGGTAGCTTGGTTACGGAAGCTACTTGCAGATATGGGACAGTTAATTCATGCAGCAGTTGTCATTCATTGTGACAACATTAGCAGCATCATGCTTGCTAATAACCCAGTTTATCATGCTAGAACGAAGCACATTGAGGTGCATTATCACTTTGTGAGAGAGAAGGTTCTAGCTGGTGAGATTGACCTTGTCTATGTCAGCACTGAGGAGCAGGTGGCTAATATTTTTACGAAGGCATTGGGTACCAAGAAGCTTCGTAGATTTAGGAGCTTGCTTGGTGTACGTGAGATGGATTTGAGCTTGAGGGGGAGTGTTGAGATATCAAGCTCTACCCCCGATATATCTCCTGGATGACTATCATTTATGTCACCGCCTATGTTAGTTGTACTCGTGGTGTAGTTAGACTACCACGTATGTTTTTGGTTTGGGTTCACATATGAACCACGTATTCTAGGTTTTGACATATAGGGTATTTCCCTCTTCTATTGTATCATTGTTGTGTGCAAAAGTGAAGAAAGGCTTCACCCTCCAACCTTGTGTCCTCTCTCTTTTGTGTGTTGTGAAGAAAGTTGAACTTGAGTCTCCTATCTCTCTCCCTTATTCTTTACAGAATGTACCTCTAAGCCTGGATGCAACCGAAGGTGTAGGAGAGTTGGGCGAGGCTACACTCATGAAGGGGGCTTCCGATGCCCTTGGACCTGAGGGATCTTGCATCACTCCTTCAAGGCTTTGTGTTTCGTTTGAACTAGAGGGAGTTTCTAAACGGGGACCTACGAATGAGTTGAAGCTCGAGATCGAGCTTCCAGACTCCCAACTAGGATGGAGGGTGGGCTAAGTGTAGCTCAAAGCGCTTTCTTCTAACATGGGACCCTTTGGCAAAATCCTTTCAGACCTCAAGTGCATGTGGGATGCCTCTAGCTAGGAACACCCAAGCTAGACTGAGGTTCTGGAATTTTCTATTAATTCCTTAGCTATCGCACCGAGCGGTAGGATAACTCTATAGCACCTATATGTGTGCTATAGGTATAGCAATGGGCGGTGTAGTATGGTTTTGGCGACTGGTGGTGGCGTAGCCTTTCAGCGAATGATGACAATCAGCAAAATAAGGAATTAGCATCGATCGGTGTGATGAATATATCGCGACGATCGGTGGGATAATGAGTGCCACGTTGTTGATGCGATCGATTGGAAGAGATATCCCCATGGGCATAGGGATATTGGATAACAATAGGCGGTGGAATAGGGAGTCAGCAGAATCTTACTAATGCATCAGCCGGTGGGCTATGGATATAGCGACGATGGCAGGGTAAGCATAAGACACTGGATGGCATAGAGACACAACGATGGGCGGTGTGATGGAAGTAGCACAATAGGCAGAGGGGAACGATTACAACCGGGCATGGGGGTGGGTTCACCGTGCCGACAATGGGATAGTAAGATAGCAATGGTCGGCAAGGAACCACTACAGCACCGGTCAACGACTTGTTAGATCACGCTGTTAAAGTAAATCTGACACGCATTAACTCTAGGCGATGGGGTAAACCATAGTCAAAGGTTAGGTCGACGTGGTAGCACTACAACATCGGGTCAATGTAGGTTGATCGATTGGATCAAACTAATGCACTGGTTGATAGGGAATCGGGTCGGTGTGATATGCTACAGCATCGACTCAGCGGGATATTCATACACAATTTTGCCAATTGAGATTTGATGATTTCTAAGGATTTGCAGTTTTTGTTCATGATTTTTTGTGATGGGGGGTGCTACACTACCTATTCTACTTACTCAATGAAAAAAAGCTTGAAAACAAACACTTTTAAAATCCAAAATGCAAAAACTTAGAAAAGGGGAGTTCTAAAACATGAAACTACTTCAAAACTTGAAAAAAATCCTTAGTTTTGTTGTTTTTTGAGGTGATTAGACCAACACACCCCTTAGCAATCAAGCCCACTAAGTTCCTATCAACTTGAAACACCAAAAAGCATACAAAACAAGCTTCCCATGCTCACAAATGGCATTCCTACATGAAAAAATAGATTTATGTCCTCTCTCTCTCTCTCTCTCTCTCTCTCTCTCTCTCTCTCTCTCTCTCTCTCTCTCTCTCTTTCCACCTCTGTTCCCTCCTATAACTCCACTAACAAGCTCCAAGGTAAGCTTGAAAACTTGTGCAATGGGAATATATAGAAGGGAGACGAGCGCAAATGCAAAAGCATACCTTTTATCCCTAGCAGTGGCACCAAAAATGTAATGGGTCTCTGTGATGACTCACGTGTCATGGGCTAATTGAAGATATGCCAATGGAGTCTCCACTCCCGGCTACTCCTTGTGGGAGCAATACATAGCACGAGTCATCGACAAAAGTGTCACTCAAGCGGCCTCCGGATTGTTGCCATCATGTGGTTTCACGCTAGAAAGAGGGAAGGGGGAGAGGGGAGGGGAGAGGGAGAAGGAGGGAGAAGGGAGGAAGAGGAAGGGAAGAAGGAGAAGGGAGTGAAGGGGGATAGAGTGACAACCACAAAGGCACTACAATGGAAACAAGAGAACACCCAAAACAATCTCTTGGAAGAGAAGAGGGAGCTTGTATTCAAACTTGTGCAAACAACAATGAAGACCAAAGTCAACCATTTGGCCTTTTATACAAGTCACCTTTTGAAGGGACAAATAGTGCTTCTGTTAGCCTCGCCACTCTTAGGCTCGGGTGATTTGGGGCTCAAACTCCCTGAGCGCCCTCACACCTTCACCTATCTGTGGTTTGAACCTCATCGACTAGGCTCAAAACCTAGAGTGACAAGGCTAGGCTTCCGCATGACACCCCACGACAAACCTGAATGTTGCTAGAAGCCTTTTCTTTGGAATATTTGGGGAACAAACTCCCTGAGTTTGAGTTGTACTCCTTCTGTGGCTATTTTCATTGGCGTCGTTATTTCCTGTGGATGTGGAGCTGAATAGTGCAAGGCGCATGCACTCTTCGTGGCACAGAAGTGTGCACCCCTCCTTGTTCCTGGTATGCACCTCCTTGCTCCGAGCAGGGGCAGTTGGAACATACAGCCTGTGCCTGGGATCCATGTTGGGGACTGGGTGAGGGGAGGCTCCATGGTGGGCATCTTAACAAAAGTACCACTACGTCAGATCACTCTCCGATCGTACTCCACCTAGAGCAGCCCCGTCGAGGACTCCCCCAAAAGGGGGTTTACATTCCAAATGATCTCTTACATGACTTGCAGGCCATGGAGGCTCATCGGGCTGATATTTTATACCACTCCTCTAGGGCCAAATGGGTACAACAAGGGGATAGGATGAATAGACATTTATTAAATTTGTATGTGGAGGGCTCAGCCACGAGTCTTAAGGCAGTCATAGGGGATTTGGATATCTACAATGAGGCGTCTGGGGCCTGCAGTAACTAGACCAAATCTATTGCCTTCTTCACAATCATAAAGGAGGTTCAAAAGGTTCATCACTGGGGTCTACTTTTGGCTTTTGTTGGATTCTGCAAAGACAGACAGCGAGGTACCTTGGCTGATAGGTGGGAACGGACATCTCAACAGAGTAGCAGATTGCCCTGGTTCTCGAGAGCGTTCAGCACAAGCTCTTGTATTGGAGCTTGGCCAAACTCTTCTGAGCAGGTAGAGCACTGCTACAATCAAGTTCTTCTTGCCACCACAGCCTGGTACATAGCCTCCTACTGGTGTTTCCACCAGGGATGCATTGGGCAATTGAGACAGTTGGTGCACAAGTTCCTTTGGGCAGGATCAGATGGCACATAGAAAACTAGAGCCCAAGTGGCATGGCAAATTGTGATCATGCCTAATACATGAGGAGGTTTGGGCATCGTTGATCTGGAGATGTAGAGCAAAGCGGTATATGATCACTCCTTAGGTATGGAGCCCTAGAATCTCCCCCTTCAATGGGGGCTTCTAGAGAACACTCCTTGAACAGGTGAACAATGGTAGTAGTCCCACAGGGGATCTTTTCAATGGCTCTCCTCCCACGGAAGGGATTCCCCCTCATGAGGATCCTTTTTAGGGTCTGGCAATGGCAGCTGGCTAGGAGGCTCAGCCATTTCAGTCCCTCCTACAGGAAGGAGTTCAAGAGGTGGCACCTATAGGTCTGAGACACGAAGGGGCATATGCTAGGCCAATGGATGCATATTGGATGGGCACAATGGGATAGTGGCCCAGCTAGATCTTTAGGAGTTTCAAGTTGGCTCCCTAGGGATGCAGAGACAAGAGGATAGACCGTTTCACATTTGAGGGGGGCAGAGAAGTTCTCACGGATAGGGGTGCCTTTCAAGGTTTGCTTTTTTTAGGATATCATTGTTTCCTTTCACCGTTGCCACAGGGTTTACAAGGTGGGTCATAGAGTCTGTTGCAGATTGAGACAAGTAGGGATCGTCTAGATGGGGTGGCTATAGATGGTTTGGAGTGGTAGTGGATCAGGGTAGTGGGCTGCTTAGGCAAGGGATGGCACATTGATTCGGACATGGTCCTGTCAACCTCAAAGGGAACAATTTGGTGTATGTAGCCTTGAGAGGGCCGGCCCCTCTGTGATATTCAATGGGACCCATGGGAGTGGTTCTAGGCAACTAGAGCAGGGCACGCGAGTAGGGTAGAGGAGGTGCCCTCTTCTCGTACACAACTCGCATCAGCCCCATCATCTTCAGCTAGAGGTAGCTGGTTGGACACCCTCGAGGGAGTGCTTTTGGGTTGAGCAGCCTCATCTTTGGACTAGCATGAGCATGAAAGACCTCCTATTTCTTCTGGTTGTTGGCCCATGGGGAATTTCTATTGGCCCCTGGCTAGAGGAGATGAGTGTAGATGGCAGATGCCTTTGCTATAGCATAGAGGGAGTTTTGAGACTATACCCCCTTGCCTATGGGGGTGTCCTGCAGCTCATAGCATTTGGCTAGTGGCCTTTAGGATTGTGGCCCACATACAACGGATACAGCGAGACTTCACTTGGGGGATGGTTACATGGCTCACAGAGGGAGGGCATGCCTTCTTGATTGACCCAGGCTCACTAGCGTATAGGGTCCATGGCCAACAACTCTTCCAGATAGAGACTGATGATGCGTCGTCGACTTCTTGTGTATGCCTAATGCCCTCACTAGAGGATAGTGTTTGCAAGATGATATTTAGCATCAATGCCTAGAACATATGAGAAGTACGGTGTAGTCAGGTGATGGGAGGTCAGTAGACCACTCCATCGGCTACCCTTGTTGCCATCTGGTAGGACATTATCTTTATCTTGTGTGCCATTTGGAAGTGCAATACTCCAGGATCGAGAGCAATTGTCGAAAGTTGGGAGCTATTCTCCAAGGCTTGGCAGCCTGGATGCATCTTCTATACTCTTTCACATGGGATATCCATTGTATGTATGGACCACCCCCCTAGTTATTAGCCCCTTTTCCAAAGATTCCCTAAGTAGTGTGCTGGGTTCTCTAGGAAATAGGCTGGTTATTTCCTGACAACTAGTTGTCTCTCTTGTACTTACCTTCCTTAGCTCATTTTGGTAGCTAAGTTGTACGATGTTTTTCAAGCATAATAAAAGCTTCCTTTTTCTGAGGGAGAACAAGAGGCTTACATGACATCTTGTTAAATGCCTAGCAAAATTATGAATGATGATGGTGCTCACATATGGAGCCTTACCATGACTAAATGTGGTGCTCATAACAAGAGACTTATCCAACCTTATATTTGTGTGTCTTCGATAAAAATAGTCTTGTATGAATGCTTACCCATGGTGGTGTAGGTTCTCATTAATGGAGGCTTTAACCTTAGCAAGAAAAAAGTCACTTTGAGTGGTGCTTCACTAATAGAAGGCTTTACTCCACATGTAAGAAGTTCAAAAAAAATCACCTAGTATTTGGGTCTAAGTCACATTTTTTGGGCATATTTTCACCCTGGCCATAACTTATTGTTTAAATTGGAACTTGTCAAAGCCCACCTTTTAGTGTGTGAAAAGTGGGCTAGACATCATCTCATAAGCACCAATTTCAAGTACCTTATGAAAAAGAAACTCATCATAACTTCAACAAAATATATCAAAATTTGGATGTCGTCTTTCCCAAAAGGTTCAACCGAATAAAACCAACATTTCTACAAAGATTTTCGGCAAATTCGACAAAGTATTACTCAAAGGGCAACACTCAATCAACAAATTAGCATCCTTGAACAAGGACATCATCAATTGGAGAATTTCAACATTGCATAAAACAAGCGCATCATCAATTGGAGAATTTTGGCAAATTTGGAAAAGTATTTCTCAAAGGACAACACTTGATCAACAAATTGGCATCCTTGAATAAGGCCATCGTCAATTGGAGAATTTTGGCATCATCAAGTTCAATTCAAAAAAATTTATGGCAAAGGACATCAATTCCAGTAACTAATGCTATTTAACTAATTATTCAAATGATATTTGAAGCATTTTGGCAATCAAGTGGTACAACAAATCAAGGCAAGTCATCTTTTTCATCAGTGGCACATTCAACAAAGGGAAAGTCAACATCAACGATATTTTTACAATCATGCACATTTTTAATCGATAAACGAATGCAAATACTTTCAAGATTCCATCAAAAGGCAAGCAATATGACTCTCAATAACCACAGTCTACAACAATCAAAGCTTATCCCAATGATCTTTCAATGGATCTTTTTATCGAATCAATTTATTAATAACTTTTGGTATTACCAAGTGAAGAACTCTTGCCCTAAATAAGCAATTCAATTGACATAACAAAGGAATTAAATGATCTTTGTATAACGCAATTACCAGAGCAAGAGGGGGAGATGTCTTCATCATGAAGACTTATGTCATCAACAATGAAGACATTTATGTGACAATCTTTCATTAAAAAGAAATGTCAGTTCAACAATATGCATTTTGATTTATGCAAAGTTGAAACAAAGGTAATCTTTGGCAAAGGAGTCTTCAACGTTTAAAGAATTCAACTAAAAATGAGAAGGTGGATTTCGCTAGAAAAAAAGGATTCCTTAAAGGTAGACATTTTTTGGAAGCCATCATAATTGATTGGGCAACTTGTGAGTATGCCAAAGATACTCCAACGTTATATTTGAATTTTGAAGTTGACTTTGTTTAAATCCTATGATAGATTTGATTGAGGATTCAAACACTTTATGACTTGGGATGAGGTCTAGTTTTTAACCTCTTGCTAACGCATGCTAATGCCAAAGTGTGTGTCAAGGGATAATGTCCTCACTTTTCCTCTTCAAAAGATCCATTATATTTGACTTGGTATGAAATAAACAAGGATGAATGTTTTATCAAGAAAGGCTATGACTATTTTATGTTGTGATTCTTGTGCACCCATTATAGAAACAATATTATGAACATGATTCATGCAATCACAAATCTCCCTTAAGGGAATACATGTGAAGGTGATTTCATTCTATGAAAAATTTAATTTAGCTTAGGAGACACTTGAAGTATACTTATATTATATCCTTAAAGGGTATAATGTCCCGTTCTTTTCTCCGTTTGCTTCATTGTTATGATTCTTTAAGTTTTCACAATATAATGATTAAGGGATTACATCATGAAAACCAAACTTGAAGTGGTAATAATACCTTTACACTTGCAATATTTTATAAAGAAAGATTGTAACATAACTCTTCTATATTAGTGCATGTGACTCCATGATGGAAACAATCTTTTCACATGTGAAGGCATATTCGTACTATGATCTTAACTTAGGATATACACTCGTATCGTAGACGATATTGCACGTCATTCTACACTCCATTGTTATGCATATTCAACTTTCCTTGATACAATGATTAAGGGTTACTAGCTCATGAAAATTCAGCTTGCCATGGTTAGAATACCTTTAAACTTGACCTCGAAACTCAAAGGATCCCTTCAACATATCCTCTCATCTATCATATTCGCTATGAACTTGTAGTATAATTTTGATAACAAAATTATTTTACGGTCTACATAGTAATTCTAGTATGTATGGTTGCCCTTAAAAGTCAAATTTGCATTCACGAGTTTTGGGTGGGTAGGATATCGTGATGAGAAAAGTAAATCCTTTGAACAATTCCTCCAAAATATTCCCTTACAATTACAAGAGCTTAAAAGAACAATATAGCAAGGACGTGTACCTTATTTAAACATAGGTCATTTGTTGTGTTTTAAGATTTTAGAAACTACCCACCTCCCTAGAGACTGAACACTTTATTCATGGAGAATGCCCAATATATAGGCAAGGGAGTATGCATCTTTGCTAGGTCCCCCTGTTAGCATGCTGGAAAGCTAAGCTAGCAATGCAAGTAGCAAGGTAGAGCAACTACCTACCTCTCCAAAAAGTACTATTGGCAAACCAACGTTTCATCTGCATCTGTTTCCATTTCCCCTAGCTTCAAGAGGTCGAAAATCATCACATACAAGGTGTCAACAAAGGATTGAATTATCTAGCTACTTGCATGCTTGCTTTAGTGTCGAGGTTCCTTGCATTTTGACCCTCGGTTGTCTCTTAGTCTGCCCAAAAGATGTCGACATAAATGAGATTCTTATTGATTTCTCATTAGGAAAAAAGGGAGCTCATTTTGGGGCCTTTTACGGTTTGGAAAAATAAGCTCTCAACCAATCAATAGAGGGCCAACATAACGTTGGAAATTCATGAAAATAACAGAAAATAGAAAAAAGAAACAATACTTTATGTAGGTACAAGCGTGCTACATTAATGTGGAGATTGGTTTTTTATTCTCATAAGATCTTTGGACATGAAGATAGAATCTAGTCTGACATTTTATCTGACAAGGGCCTTCTTACTTCCACCTTCCTTTGAACTTTGAAATGTTGTGCTGCCTTTCCTTTGAAAGGTCTACCATTCTACACCACTGCCTCATTGTGCAGCAGCCTCTTCTTTTCCAAAACTGCTCCCTTGAACCTGTTTGGAGTAGAGTAAGATGTTTCTTGTCAACTGTCTCTCTACCCACTTTCTCTTTCTTGAAACTTCAATTTGTTATCTTGTTTACATTACTTTGCTGTTGTTACAGATTCACAAGGTCTCCATGGTAAATAAAAACCATGGCCGTTCTTGTGGAAGACGCTCTGTGGATGATAATGCTATGAAGGCAGAATTATACCACACATCCTTACCCCGTCGACCTGCTTCTTCTATTTCTTCGGTAGAGAATTCAAGTACAGTTAAAATGGAAGGAACTTGGGAAAGGTTAAGTGTTTCGAAAGGAGCATGGGTGCTCATGCAACCTAGCAAAAGAAAAAGACCCCAGACAAAAAACATTTTTTTGGCATCATGGAAGGAAAGAGTACGAGTTTTTAAAATCACCAGAGGAAAAATATCGGTGAAAGAAGTTTTGATTCAGCATGTGTACATGCATAAAGAACTTGTCTTGCGAGACTATCCAAATGATCTTCCGCAACACAAACCTAATTGTATATTTTTCTATTGTGGTTTTTTTCTTTACGAGGTGTATGGATTTTTAAGATGAAGCTTTCTTTCTTTGCTTATTGACATGGCAAAACATCGATTGTATTCTGGGATTTATAGATGTTTTGCATGGATCGATAGGAGAACAACAATACCAAGGTCAATGTGCAACAGAGCTAGCTCAATCGGGTATATTTTTTACTGATCATTTTTATCAGTTGCTGGACAATGCTAACACACATGGTGTGTTAAGAAAACAAGACCTTCCGGCATGGAATTCAGTGGATTGGCCTCACCCACATTTTAGTGTTACAGAGGCATATAGGGCCAAGCTTTTCAAAGAAGTACAGAAAGCTCTGAGGCCCAATATTACCACAAGGATAATAAAAATTTCTTTATGCATGCCTCTCACAGTTTTTGTGGATTTGTTTAATACCTTTCCAGTGAAGGTTTCAAAAACAATGTTCACAGTTAAAGCAACAAGTTCGGCATGCATGCCACAATTTTTGGATAAAGGTTGGGATAAGAAGACATGTAGTTCAGTGTTTTGTGAGGTTGTCCAATCTTCTATGCAATTGAAGTACATGGTTGCATCACAAAATTTTATTTTTTCTTTTTATTATAAGCGCAGTCGAATGCTAGGCACAAAACTAGTCCCAATGGATCAAGATGAAAATTCTTTTAGTGCAAAAAATAAACTTCTTGATATTGATGTTGTTGAAAATGGTGATGTGCTAGTCAATATCTCATTAAGAGAATGTTGCTCTCCCTAGCTCAATTGCGCAATGACATTCTGTTTGAGACAAAAGGTTCTATTTCAAAGGACTTTTTATTTATCTACAACAATAAAAACTCTCGATAAAGTGTTGAAGTCTTTGGCCATCAGAGTCACCCTGTGAGCATGGGCTGCTACCAGCATTGCATCTTCAAAATATTTTTCCAAGTAATCCTCTGCCATTTCCTGTAAGGAAAGAATGACAGTCCTGTTCCACCTGAACCCAAGGTGCCAACTATCACATATGTCTTTCACCAGTCTTTGAAAAGGTGCCTTGGGGATTGCAAAGCCTATAGCTTTCTGTTGCTTCCTGATCTCCCTTAGCACACCTGCACCATGTTTTAATCTCTTGGCCTTTTGCTGGAGCAGGCTCATTGGCTTACCCTTCCTGCCATGTGCACCTCTTCCCTTTGGAGGTACACTAAATTTCTTGGTACCTGCCCCAGCTGCTGTTGCTGCAAGCCCTGGCCCTTTGCCAGCTTTCCTTGCAGTTAACTTGGTTCTTGCGATCACTCTGACAAACTGCATACAAAGCAATGGAAAGAGATTATAGCCATGGAGAACATGGTATGACACAAAAAGACAATGACAGGGGTGGATGAAGCAACATTGACAATTTTGCAATAAAACACGATATGGACAGTTTGAAATTCCTAACAGCTCGAAATCACGTTTTTCTGCAAATACCTAAAGTGACATGCTGGTGCATTCCTACAGTGATTTCTCTGTCTTTACAACTAAATACAATATGAATTGAGTCTATGCAAGGAGAGTACAGCCATGGACAACTATGAAAGTCACAAAACCAGAATGACAGGGGTGGATGAAGCAACAGTTCAATATTTGCAACAAAACGCGATTTCGGTTGTTTGAAATTCCTAAAGCCTTCTCCTCGCATTTTCCTGCAAATTCATGAGGCAGCATGCTGGAATATGCCTTCAGTCATTTCAAGGTATTTGCATGTCCATGCAGGATGGATTGAGTCTATGGAAGGCAAGAAGTGTGCACAGACTGAAGGAAGAACCCATAAGTACAATTTTACCCTCACATGCAATTATCACACTTGAAGATCTGCATTCCTACAGTGATTTCTCTGTCTTTACAACTAAATAAAATATGGATAGAGTCTATGCAAGGAGAGTACAGCCATGACACAAAACCACAATGACAGAGGTGGATGAAGCAACAGTTCAATATTTGCAACAAAACGCGATTTTGGCTGTTTGAAATTCCTAAAGCCTTCTCCTCGCATTTTCTTGCAAATTCATAAGGCAGCATGCTGGAACATGCCTTCAATCATTTCAATGTGTTTGCATGTCCATGCAGGATGGATTGTTTCTATGGAAGGCAAGAAGATTGCAGAGACTGAGGGAAGAACCCATAAACACTGACCTGAAAGCTATCTGTGGGTGTGTTGTGCTGCTGATGAGTACCCTGTGCTGGGGATGAACCTATGCTGCTGGTCAAGATGCTGATGTTGCAGAGTAGGGAGATAGGGAGGCAAGAGAGCTAAGACTGGAGGACCGAGACAGGATAGATTAAATGGGAGAGAAAGGATTAGTGCAAAATACAAACAAGGCAGCTACTAAGTCCCACATGTGTGGAATGGAGTCGTTTTTCACACGTGTGGATGGGACCCAGATCTCTTGGAGTTTGAAACTTGGCACATGTGAAAGGGACACTTTTTGCCTTGGAACTTGTGCCATTCATGATTTCATAATCAGTTCCACCCTGCCTCCCAATCTTTCATCCCTGCCAGTACCCTCCCATCATCCTTTTCCTTCCCTCTCGGATCCCTTCCTACCCACCACACTCCATGCAAGGAGAGTCCAGCCATGGACAACTTAGAAAGACAAAACCAGAATAACAGGGGTGGATGAAGCAACAGTTTAATATTTGCAACAAAACGCCATTTCGGCTGTTTGAAATTCATAAAGCCTTCTCCTCGCATTTTCCTGCAAATTCATGAGGCAGCATGCTAAAACATGCCTTCAGTCATTTCAATGTGTGTGCAAGTTCAAGCAGGATGGATTGAGTCTATGAAAGGCAAGAAGAGTGCACAGACTGAAGGAGGAACCCATAGATAAAGTTTTATCCTTAAATGCAATTGTCACACATTAAGATCTGCAAACATTGCTAAATCTACAGAGATGATTAATCTCTCACTCAACCAGCCCAATTCAAAAGTCTTCCTGCTTGTGGTTGCAGTGGAAAAACCTTAGGAATGCCTATAATCTTTATCCTAATATCCAAGGTACATCACATCCTACAGCCATGTGTGTTATACTATTAAACATAAAGATCAGGATATAAAGAGTCCTACAGACCTGGAAGCTATATGTAGGTGTGTTGTGCTGCTGATGAGTACCTTGTGCTGGGGATGAACCTATCCTACTGGTCAGGGTGCTGATGGTGCAGAGTACGGAGGTAGGGAGGCAAGAGAGCTGAGACGGGAGGGCCGACACAGGAGAGATTAAACAGGAGGCAAAAGATTAGTGCAAAATACAAACAAGGCAGCTGCTAAATCCCACACGTGTGGAATGGAGTCGTTTTTTCACACACGTGGGTGGTACCCAGATCTCTTGGAATTTGAAACTTGGCACATGTGAAAGGGACACTTTTTGCCTTGGAACTTGTGCCATTCATGATTTCATAATCAGTTCCACAACCACTCTTCCCTCCCCTGCCTCCCAATCTTTCATCCCTGCCAACACCCTCCCATCATCCTTTTCCTTCCCTCTCTGATCCCTTCCTACCCAGCACACTCCATGCAGACTGCAACCTGCCTGAAGACTACTACCACTGCCAGGTCTCCAGGTTACCAAGGCTACAATTCAAGTTTGGGAAAGAGCAAGAGATTCACCAGTGCAACACCAACAGCATGGAAAAGGAAAAGAAAGGTCAGAATTCTATATTCTTTTCAATGTTTTTGACATATATTTCTTCCATCCATAGAACTCTTGATGTTCAAATATCTTCACTCAACTCCACCCTTCTTGTTACATATTCAATTTATACTGTCCAAGAATCTGGTAGATCACCCTAGAATTTGATTGGAGATGGATATGAATAGAACCTAGAAGTTTGCAACAAAATGCAAGGAGAGTGCTTTATTCATCTCTAGATAGCCCATATCGCATTTTGCTGCAAATTCCTGTTCTCGACACATTCCTCATGAAAAGCTTCACTCAGCTCCAACCTTTCTCTTGCATAAACTCATACTATCCAGGAATCTGTGAGATGATCCTAGCATTTGATTTGACATGAATATCAACAGAACTGAAAAATTTGCAATAAAATGCGAGGAGAGAGCTTGACATTTTTCAAATGGTCCTACATCGCGTTTTCCTGCAAATTCATGTGTCTCTTTTGGTTCTCACTTCTTCCTCATTGTTTTGCTATCTTTAGCCTTATGGAATTCTTCCTTGATGATGAGAAATGTTTTTGCTGTGGAACAGTTGACTCTCAGGCCCCTCCTTTCAAGAGGAAGCTCGACTTTTCTGCTGCTATAATTAGACCACAGCAATCACCAGGTGAGTCATGAGAGCTCATGAAGGGAATTATTTGGTGATATCCTATGCATTCCCTGATTGCATGTCATCATATAGAATTCAATGTATATAAATTTTGGAACAGGCAAAAGGAAGAGACTCGAGCAGAATGCTAAGTCTTCCATCTCAAAACAAAAGGAACCAAAAGAGGACAAATCTCCAGATTTGCTCCTATTTGAGTTTCTTCACAAATGCAAGGCTCACAGGAACTTCCGCACATACCACAGTGTTTTCAACATGGAGTTCACTATGAGCTCTATACTGAAGCATCACAAAGATTTTCTTCCAGACCATTGGGATACCTTCAAACAACTGACAGAGACAGGAAGAATTGTGAAAGGTGAAAAGGTTTTTGTGCTTATAAATCATATTGTCTCCATTGACAGCCTGAGGTACCATGTGAATAGAAGATTTGACAGCCTGCCTGATCAATATAAATTCAACTGTAACTTGCACACCAGAAAATGTAGAGTGCTTGAAGAAATCATGGCATTCCTTATATACATTGTCTTCAGTCAGGACTCTCTGGATGAACAAGGACAGAAGGCTGAAGAAAAAGACACATCTGAAGCAGAGGAAAAAGAGGATGTTCCTTTGATAACAGAAATGGCAGAGCAAGAAGAAGATATCAACCTCCAGGATGAGGGGCTGCAAGTGGCTGCTCTTGACCTTGTTGAACTGAGGACAAAAACTCTTAGGGCGGCACAGCCAGTTGAAGATTTTGATATTCAAAGCAGCAACTATGCAGTGCCCATGCTTCCACGTGTCTTGATTCTTGACAAGATTTAAGCTACTAAAGAATCAAGATTCAAGCTACCTGAAGTTCAACAAAAGCAATGCGATTCAAGCACCATATTCTTGAAACAAAACCATATGCCCAAATATATACAAGATGAACTCTAAAGCCGACAGGCATCCTGACCTGACTTGCTCCAAGCACGTATATGCACCCGTCAAATCTTCATTCAGTTTGGATCAGTTTCAATCTCACGATAGTCACTCATATAAGATTGAAAACCATAAACTCCATCACGCATAGCAGGGACTAGCTACTATGACATCCCCACTAATGTCATCAGCGCCCAACAGTGGGGCTAGACCATAGTATAAAAATATGCTCACACATACAAATCCACACACCCACATACTTGAGCATCCATTTATACAAAGTCTTCGTACTGAGTTTCTGTCGGCACTCCGAAGGTGAAGGACAGACTCAGGCATGACGAAAGGAGAAGGCCAATCCAAAAGTAGTCCAAAATCTCTTCATTCAAGCTACAACTGCTTGTGAAGTCTAAATGATTTCATTTAAGTCTCTCCCAAACGAGCATCTAAATCTAGCTGATAGGGCAACACACCATTTAAGATAGAAAGAATTATCACAATACCAGCAGAAAATAATATATTTGAAATAACTCCAAGACACCAGAAAGATGGAACACTATCCTCAATGCAATCACATCTACACTCGGAAGGACAATGAGGGCATCAGCTTAAATTTACAAGTACGGCCTTCACCCAAAAACTGTGTAGCTCAAAGTTTACTTCTGATTGAAAAAATCATGTCACTTCAAAGTTCAAAGAAGCTTATTTGCGAGGAGGCGGCATGCCTAGAAGCAAGCCACTGGAATCCATCAACACAGGAGTCAGGCTTGGACTCACTTGCAGTGCATCACATGGATCTTCAGGTATAAACTGAGGTGTCAATTACTTCCCTCATAGATCAAACAGAAACTTCTTGAAAAAATAAGAGGCAAAGGATTACAAGATCCTTTACAGACTACCATTGCTCCACTAACGCATGTTCGCTTGCTTCCATCACTGATCCAAAGGAAAAAGTGTGGCATCCTCTAGAACTTTGAAATGTTGTGGAGGACTCCCAGCATGTTCGCTTGCTTCCATCACTGATCCAAAGGAAAAAGTGTGGCATCCTCTAGAACTTTGAAATGTTGTGGAGGACTCCCAGCACGTTCGCTTGCTTCCATCACAGATCCAAAGGAAAAAGTGTGGCATCCTCTAGAACTTTGAAATGTTGTGGAGGACTCCCAGCACAATGTAAATTCCACATCTTAAAATAGGCCCTTTCAACGTTCCGCACCTATGCGTTCGTTTTACAGTTAGAAAGTTAAACACACACGTAAAAGTCAGCATTCCAATACACCTGTGCGTTCTATTTACAGTTAGAAAGCTAAAAGAAAAAGAAACTATTGCATCTCCAAACAGTAATTTTTGGTTGTGTTTACCCATCGAAGAGTATCAAACAAGGGACAAGATAGCCGAGCTGCACATAGCTTCGACGTCAGCCCTTTTAGCAGAGGAGGGTTTGTTGCCAATTCCACTGCTCTGTTCTCGTACTCTTGCATGCTGAAACCAATCAAAATCAAGCAAAGTATGAATCTCAACTCTCAAGTTGACTTTAAAAGCAAGCCACTTCATAACACTAAAATTTTCTCAACTCCACTCAGAAAAGTTTTCTCTAGTCTTCTGGAAAGTCTTTCCCCAGCCGACCCCCCCCCCCCCCAGGGGGCGAAAGAAAAAAGACACTATTACCTGCCCACAATCATTTCCTTTCCACAGCTCGCAGCAATACAAAGTGAACCTGCAACTCTAGTGGCCATCTTTTCCAGAGGTAAAGTCACCATGGGAAGGCCAGCCCACAACACATCAGTACCCGTTGTGTGGGCATTACACAATGGCCTGCAATCCAAATATCATATAAAGTAAGCAGCTCTTACTTCGCAACACATGCTTCAAATCAAATCTTCAGTGAGCTACAAGAAAAAGGCTTTGACACGAGGGCATGAAACTGACAACAGGGGAAAATCCCATTCAAACAGTTGCAAAATAGAACTCACGTATCCAAAAAGAGATCTGCTAAAGCACTGCGCCTTATATGCTCATTCTTAGCAGCAACATCCGTGAAAATAATTTGCTCTGGCTGAACACTTTGAGCAGCAGCAACTGCAAATACCAACAAAATCAATTACCAGTCTTGACTCTGAAGCATAAAGCCATAATATATAAGCTAGCAAGACTCACAGGCCCGCAGTCTGGTTTCCCCTGCTGCAGGGAATCGTAGAAGCCATAATGCACTGTTAGGAACTCGGTTCAAAATGTTGCACCTGAATAACAACACAAATAAGCAGAATTGAAGAGAGAAAACAAGAATTAAGACTCCATCCTTGTTACAAACAATGAACTAAATGCAACCTCATATACTGATAGAGACCAGAACAATTTCGCACAGCTCGCCGTAGCATACAACAAATGTTGCTCACAGAGAAAGAAAAGTAAAGTAGAATACATAAATTTGTGCAATTCATACTTCCTGGGTTGCAGGGAAACGCCGTGACATGGAAACTTTTCAGAAACGGAAGATGGTAATCTGGGAAATGGTGGGGTGTAAAGCTGATTTTAGGTCACAAGACATATACATATAGAACCCCTGATTATGCAGGACCAAGACTGGAGACTCAAGATATGGGAGGGCCGTTCCTTGACACAGGTGGAGTGGGACCCAGGGGAGTGGCGCTGGCCACCTTTGGAGACCTCAGAGCACCCTACCCCCTTCTTCTCTTACAGTGCGCGTACTGGTAGGCATGCTCTTGGGGCTCTCCAGCGCGGGCTACCCACACAGGCACATAGTTGGTATGCCCAGGGGATATCTCTGGTCTTTCTTCGCACTTTCTGGAAGACTCTTTGGGCTAGCTGGCGGCCGAGAAAGATCTCTTACTTTCTTTGGATGGTGGCACACAAGGGGCTACCAGTTGGCAGCTGACTAAGGCAGATGGGACAGGAGGGGCACTGCCAGATGTGTTTTCAGGAGGAGTCGTCCCTGAAGCACTGCCTTTGGAGCTGCTCACATGCGCAGACAATTTGGAAGGGAGTCATGGGGATCTTAGCGAGGGCTGCACCCGAGCTAGGACCGATCACTTGGGAGATGGGACATCACTTGGCTTATGAGTTCTCTAGGCATGATCCCGTCTTCTTCATCACGCAGGCCACCTGGGCATACATGGACAGCTTCCCTTGGCATCTGACAAAGACAGATGCAGGAGCGATGACTCGGCACCCAGTGTGGGAGATCATAGGGAGCATTACAAGCTGGCATATCTCGACTTCCAGATGCGCGCAAACCGTAGGAGATCACGCTTCCTCGGCTACCCAGACCCTAGCAGACATTTGGAGCACGATCATTCACACGCTCAAGGGTCAGTGGGATCAGATTCAAGGGGAGTCCCGAGCAAGGAAGGAAAAGAGACGGCGCTTCCTTCGCAACTGGGACCACCGGGAGTTGTTCTTCCAACACTCAGCTCAGAGTCTTCAGTGGCATTACACCCCCCCACCATGGCTGTTTGTCCACTCTCCGATGATTATGCCCTGAGAGGCTTGTAATTAGCATTTTGGCTCCTCGGGCTGTATCCATTTTGTGATTGCAGCCCGTTGGCCTTTAGGCCCTCTTGTACTCTCGCTTTCAAGTAATATAACTAGCACTACTTTTTGCGCAAAAAAAAAGACATATACATAGAAGCTAGATAAAATGTTCTGTCAATTTTGCATATGCAATACCCATCCCACCTCCTGGCTACAAATTACTAAGGTAATCACAGTTTTGGCCAAACAGCCGGACTGATGGATTCCCATGTTATGGCACACAGGAATTCTGGCCATGCATGTCATTGTGTTAGCCATAGATTTGACTAATCGGCCATGAATTTGGCCAGAAACTTCGGACAGCGCGTTAGAAACTCAACTATGAAGCTCTTAGTTGAATCGCAGTAGGGAGAGAAGATGGGAGAGGGAGGAAAAGAGCAAGAACACAGCACTAAGGCCCAGAAATAAGGACTAGACCCCCTCAAAGGTCTTTATTGCAATAGAAATCTTTGTACAAGGTGGCTCACAAGGGAGCAGGGCGTGGATAAGATTCTACATACAACCGGGAGTCTAGAGGCCCTTATTTTATAGACTAGGCCAGCCAACTAGAAACCATGCGGTTTCTAAAAGCTGGGCCTGCTTTCTTGCCTAGAATAGGTGCTTTTCTCTAAAAAGTTAAGCTTCTCCAAAAGTGGGCACCCAAAGTCGAGCTTTCTCCAAAAGTGGGCGCTTTTCTCCATGGAGTGGGCCCTTCATTAATCAGGGCGTAACTCGTCTTATACTTTTTTTCCTAAAAAAGGTGGGATTTAGCACTCTCCAAAGTCATGCACCTTGCACAAACAATATCCAACACCTTAACACATTAGAGGTTAGCGAAATGCATGCATTCTAGTTTTTGGACTAATCCTAGTCCCTTGTGGATGTCCCCACAATGTTATTTAGCCAATGCAACGCTAAGGAAAATAAAGGTTCTCCCTAGTTAACCGAAGTCAACTTTCTTTGACCAAAGTCAATCTTAAAGATTTATCTTTATTTCTTGGGAGAAGTTCCAAACTTGTGACAGATAGTGTCCACCATACTCAAATCCGTCTATTCCAATAGATCTAGAAGGTTCAAAAACCCTTAGTTCCCATCTTCAAATTCGTGGAAGGTCTGTGTTAGTAACAATGTGATGTGCAAGATTTTCCTTGAAATGTTTTGTGAAGGTTTCCCTTAGTGACAGAGAAACAATCTCGGCCCTTCATCCATTGAGATGATGACACGTGCCATGCTTTGAACCTTGTTTTTTGGGCTAAGGTTTTAGAAGGTCAACCTTGGTGATTGATTGACTTATTTCAGCCAATTTTTCCTTGACTCACCTTCAAAGGGGAGCTATGTATATGCTTTATTGGCAATATTTTTCCTATGTGTAAATCATTATTTAGTGGTTCCTTCTATGTGCAACAAGCATATTCTTTGTGATTACTGGGGGTAAGACTCATGGCTCCCAAGGGAAAGTATAGATCACATGCATCAAAATCATTCTTAGTTATTTCTTGATGATTTTATGGTGACCTTACACATTCCATATGTGAGATGGACTTACGTTTGTGATTGATAACTTTGTGAAGACATGGGCACATGTCTGCATGGTTCTAAGTGTGAACCTGACTTCATGGATCTACATTGGCTTTGCGCAAAATTTGTTGGCTTTCTTCATCAACATGGCAAGAGTGGCAACATGCTGATATACATTTGTGTAATGTATTTTGTAAAAATTCTCTTTCGCCAGTGGGCATTTTATTCTTAGTGGTTCCTTGGTCAAGCACATTGTGTGTGGTATGAATGCTTGATCAAGCAAAAGTGTTGAGAAATAGATGATCATAGCATCCAATATCAATGGGGCTAAGTGTGCCTAAGTGAACTTGGTTGTCTCTAGTTATTTGCTAGGCTAGTAACATGTGGGTGTTATGTGGTAACACCTCCTTGCATGTGAGACACAGGTGGAGTGCTTTGTGAAAGACAAGTGGACCCTTCCCCCTTGCTTATTTAAAGTCTTGTACATGAGTGTGTGAGACATCTTAGTGACTTGTACTCTCTTCGTAATCAATACAAAATTAGTGTTGCTTTGTCACATCTTGTTTCTCATGTTAGTTTGAATCTCTTCGTTTTAATACCTAGCAGCCTCGACCGTTGGAAAGGTCACCTCCCCATCTGTAAGCCCCCCAAATGAGGAGAGCATGGGGGAGGGAGACCTAGAACAAGAGGATCTGAGCCAGCAACAGTACGGAGCTGTACGGAGGCTTGGGACAGCATGTATGGATCCAGAGGCTGAAAAGGACCTGAAACAGAGCAGGACCTGCAGAGGACAAAGGCGCCTACTTGGAAGTGCCTTTGGTCCTGATAAAGGGCCTGCAATAGGCCTCTATGTTAGGGTAAAGGGTGGCGCATACCACGTCTCAAAATGGGGGAGCAGAGGCCAGCAAAAGCTTGGCAAACCCCCCTATATACAGCCCCACAGGACTGGTGGGGGGAGGGAGCTGGTCAGCCATATGGCCCAGCACACAGCCCCAAAATAGTTACAAGTCAGGTTTTTTTAGTTTTTAAGGCTTTTTTAGTTCTTTTAGGTTCACTATAAGTAGAACATTCTTCATTCTCTCTTTCATTAAAAGATCATTCTTTTACACTCCACGCTTCTCTCCTCTCATCAACCTGTTGTAAGATTCTCAAAAATTTTTAAAATGTTGTAAGAGGTGAGTTCATTTCTAACCTATTGCATACGCAAGAACTTCTAAGAATCAAGTTTTTGTAAATTTGATTTTTTTTTCAAATCCGATTCTTTTCTCAAAAACTTGTGTGTACCCAACAACTTCAAAAAACCATTTTTGCATTAAATCTTTTTTCCACAAATTTTCCTCTTTACTTCAAACTCTCACAAACTATTTTCAAAAATTTCTCTCCTAGCCTATTGGGCACGCAACAACTTTCTCATTTACTTCAAACTCCAACTTTCTACGGTGGGGGTTTGCATAACTGTGTGCTCTATCTTGAGCTCTTCTTATGCTATCTTTAGCTAACTTAAGCATTTGATTCATATCCTCAAGAAAGTCTTTGGCCACTTGAACCTTCTCTTTTTCAAGTCCCACTGTCATTGGGGCTCTAGGTTGAAATCCATACATCATCATGAATGGACTAAAACCTGTAGCTGAATGTTTGGCACTGTTATATTCTAATATGGGCAAATACTGTTCCCAATTAGTTTGCCATTTATTTGCATATGTTCAAAGCATATCCTCAATGATCTGATTGACTCTTTCAGTTTGACCATCACTCTGTGGAGGGTCCGCGGTGCTCATATTCAATGAAGTTTCCAATCTCTTAAACACAGCCCTCCAAAAATGGCTATTAAATTTGCTATCCCGATCACTAACAATACCGGCTGGTAGCCCATACAATCTATAGATATGATGCACAAATAGCCTAGCTAATTCTAGAGTTTTAACGTCTTCATTGATAGGAATAAAATGAGTCATCTTGGTCAACCGATCCCTCACCTAGGACCTTGACATTAATTCCCTCTCGATCATTTACATGAAGCGCAAATAGATATATTACAAACATAGAACCTTTAAGGGAAATGTCGACTGATTCTTCCGAGGTCATGCTACCTCGGCTAGAGCGTAACATTCCTTCCCTCTTCAGACATCAGCGTCCTCGATGATAAAGTCTAGGAACACTCTCCGCAACTGGTATACGGATTCCCAGGTAGCTTCTGATAGAGGCTGACCATGCCATGCAGCTGGAGCCTCCATGTGAGGCCTAAAGCCCCCCCTCATACCTACTGTTGCAAGCTACGACCCAGCCCGTGTGCTGGTCGCCTATGATGCCGGCCTGAGTCTCTCTGGGCACAGTGAGATTCTAACACCCTCCCTCAATGTCACAACTGTGGGCCAATCCCCATACGTCTGATGAGGTGCTCCATCTTTTCTCGAGGGAGTGCCTTCGTGAAGAGGTCGGACAAGTTGTCGGCGGTCGAGCAGTACATGAGCTCAATCACGTTGTTGATGATGAGCTCTCGAACAAAGTGGTAATGAACTTCGATATGCTTGGTCCGCCCATGGTACACTGGATTTTTGGCAATGGCTATGCAACTCTGATTGTTGCACATCAACACTGTTGCGTCCTCCTGACACACGTCTATGTCCTCCAGAATCCATCTCAACCACAATGTCTCACAAGCTGCTGTACATGCGGCTCTGTACTCTGCCTTTGTAGATGAAAGGGCCACTGTGGGTTGCTTCTTACTCAGCCAAGAGATGGCACCAGATGCAAGTAAGAAGAAATACCCTGTTGTTGATCTTCTGGTGTCAGCATCACCCGCCCAATCACTGTCACAGAACCTGCCTAGTTCGATGCCTTTGGTGTAGGTGATCCTGTAGGTGCAAGTATCCTTTAGATACCTCAGCACCCGTAAACCTGCATCCCAATGACTCTTTCTGGGAGAAGCAGAGAACTGGCATAATAGTCCAATTGCATAACAAATATCAGGTTGAGTATTGGTAAGGTAAAGCAAGCTTCCTACGAATCGTCGGTACAAAGGAGTATCAACCGACTGAGATGTGTCATGAACACTTAGCTTGAGCCGGACCTCCATGGGAGTTACTGCTGTCCTGCAAACCTCCATCTGGAATCTCTTTAGAAGTTCTCTGCAATATGTCTCCTGTGAAATGAAGATCCTATCTTTGGCCTGCTTTACTTCTATCCCAAGGAAGTATTGTAATAACCCAAGGTCAGTCATCTCAAACTCAGTCATGAGTAGTTCCTTGACCTGGGAAATCTTCTTGACATGGTCACCTGTCAAGATAAGATCATCAACATAGAGGATGAGTACCAATCGCAACCCCTTCTCAATGAACAAGTAGAGGTTTGACTCAGAAGGGCTCCGACTTAGCCCTATCTTCTGAAAGAATACATCTATCCTTTGGTACCAAGCTCTGGGAGCCTGTTTCAGCCCGTATAACGCCTTCTTTAACCTGCAGACTTTTAATGGGGACCCTGGATCTTGAAAGAGCCTCCATGTGAGGCCTAAAGCCCCCCCTCATATCTGCTGTTGCAGGCTGCGACCCAGCCCGTGTGCTGGTCGCCTATGATGCCGGCTTGAGTCTCTCTCCCCAGCCCTCCTACCTCTTACTGCCCCTTGTCCCCTCAAATCGGGGGCTCACAGGTGGGCACAATGAGATTCTAACAGTAATGCCCTGCCATGGGCTCCTTTATAGGCCCCAAGGTCTCTAGAAACTGACTGACCAGGCTCCTTCTGGCTGACTCAGCCTGCCTAAAACCGCCCCCACCAGGTTCTATATCTTTGGCTGTGGGCAGCTCTTTTTGGGCTGTGAGCTTTCTGCATATAAGTGGGGGTGGGGCCCATGAAGTCGGCCACCAGACAAGGTACCGACCCTGCTGGTCGGTCATCTAAAGGGGCCTGGGCAGAGCCTATAAAAGGCCCACTTCTCCATTGAGCCCAGCATCCAGTGCATTACAGAAAGCCTTCTCCAAGGCAGTGTTCAGCACCCAGATCTGGGGGAGTTTGTGAGAGAGTTCATCAGTTTTTCTCCAGCATCCTGCTGTGATTTGTACTGCTCCCTTGGAGCCATTTTCTGCCCACCATCCGGTGGATGAATATACTCTCTCTCCATCTATTCTTGCTGTTATTTCTGAGTGTGTTTCTGTTGCATCTGTGGTCATCTATCTAAGCTGAGTGTGTAAGAGTTAGAGAGATCTTGGGTGGAGGATTGAGTGATTCATTCCCTCTTCATTTCTAACAATTACAGTATCCAGCAGCCAGCAGGTTTGGGAGCAGCAGGAGTAGCAGTACACACACCCTCAGGTCTACATCCAGGAGGCAGAGGAGCCAAACGTTGCTGCAGACTGAGCTCATCTAGGGCAGGAGCCTAGGCTATCTTCTAGGACAGCAAGGTGCTGAGGTCTTTGGACAGAGAGTCTATACACGCTCGAGGTGGAGCACGTGTCCATAGCTTTGGATGTGGAAATATATTGTTTTGGTGGTTTCTATATCTGGCTAGATCAATTAGTCTGCAGATCTATTTGAAGCCCATACAGTTATGTTAACCTGATCAAGTTTGGGGCTGTTTCATCTGGTATCAGAGCCAACTTTGAACTTGTTGCTTTGGGGAAAGCGTAAATTCCCTTTGGTGAAGGATGCATATGTCCATGGTAGTAATAGCGAGAAGAGATTGAGAAAATCCAGTTGGACAAGCTTTGGGGGCTTCATGGGCTGATTGCGAAGTTCAGCAAAGTGATTGGATGTGCTTTGAGGATGGAGCACCCTGAGAATTCAGCAACGAATCTTCAGCTTGTGCAACAGAGTTTCTGCAAGCACTGCGTTCCTGGAGTTGGAACATTGCTTTTGTACGATTAAGAGGATAGCATCCTCAATCCGGCCTTGTGTCTGTATTAAAGGGACAGACCATCTGAGCGCAGTTTTGGTGTATTGGCTGGTGGGCTGTTGTGCCCTGAGATCTAGGCCATGAGTTGCGCAGATTGTTGTATCAGCTGATGGGCTGTTGCGTCCTGGAGTTCACGGCTGCGTATGGCTGTGTTAGCCTTGGTATGAAGGATTCGCTGTCTAAGGTAGCAGAGTACCAGGGCAGGACTACCAAGGTAGACGATCGGATGGCGAGCCTAAGGCTGATTGCTTATGCTTGTGGTGTTAGCATTATTCACTGATGCCTTTAGTGGTGCATCACCTAGGATATGCTGTTTAAATCACCTATTTCTGACAGCATGCTGTGTGAAACGCGCATGCTCTACCCCCATTTGTGATTTTCCCCAAAGTGTTGTGATTCATCTTGCTGCGATTGAGGCTTCCAGCCCGTTCCAGGCTTGTTTCCAAGGTGCGAAATGACTCTAGCAGCTGTGTGTGGTTCCAGGAGACGAGCTTGTGGTGCGGTTAAGGTTTCAAAAGACCATCAATCTTCAACTGATGTATGGCCATTTATTGTCTTATTTTTCAGACTACAATGTAGGTACCTAGCTGGTATTTGCTGCCCACAGACCTGTTGGTCTTCCGTGGACATTACTAGACTTTCTTGCTTCTCTTATAAAACTACCCTCCTCTCTTTCTTAAAGAAATTAGGATGAGAGTAAGGCAAACACGCTACTCTCTTGGCAAACATGCATACTTCACAGCATAGACTGTACTAAAGACAAACGAAATAGACTCAAAAAAACCTCAAATAGAAAATACAAAGGAAAATGAGGCACAGCAGCACGTCGAGGAAAAGCGAGAGGGCATGTAATGAATCTGTGCACCTTTGAAACTACAAAGACTTTGCATACAAGATTCATTTAGTTGTATTATACAATATTGTACCATGTTGTCAATATCTCTGAGTCCATCTTGTACAACTGGTTGAAACATGCAAATAAAAACTTGTCATCTGGTAAACCATAGTCAGACCGTCTAGGTTGACAAGCAGGGTCCAAAACGTCAGTATTTTTCTGCAACATACCAGGGATGAACAAAAAAACGTCAGCATTTCTCTGCAACATAACAGGGATGAATAAAAGAACACATTGTCTTAGGAAAATTTCCCTTCGTTTTCAAACTTTATGCACAGAAGACTTCTTCACCAGGAAAGAAATTTCCAGTTATAAAATCACCTGCTTATAGTCATTGACAAAGTAGCAATGTGGTAGATGAACAAGTTTCTCTGAGTATATATGTGCCAACTGAGTTGGAGAAACAAACTGCACTCACAAGGTAAAATGGGTGACATCCTGCTATAAGACAAATATAATTGTACACCCATGCACTAGTGTGCAGGTAACAATAAGACAGTGCAAGGCTCACAAGATTACCTCATCAGTCACCAAATAATCAATGTAATTAGCACCAGTTGTTCCAGGAAATCCCATATAGGACACTTGTATTGGAGCTGGTTGCATTGCAAAAACTTCATTTCGAGCTCCCTGAAAGATAAAATTAAGCAGCTCAGAGAAAGCCCAAAAAATGCAGGAATAAGAACTCAACACAGTGAAACTTTGGTTCACATGATTCATTAAGCACCTTTGTGTATCCATTGAGATTGATAAGAATCTGTATTTGATCATCAGCAATTGTCCTTGCTATTACATCAGATGAATAAGATGATACATCTATGAAATGTTCAGCTTCTGCAGCTATTCGCATCCTCCACTCACTCCCATCACTTTGACTTAATGCATAGCAGAATACCTGCATGATTTTTCAGACTCAGTAAAAGCTTTCAGCCTCTGAAAGATTGATTGCCCTGCATCATAGAACAGACTGAGAAGCAGAAGCAGCATACCTCCACATTTTTTCGATCATGCATTCCAAAAACAGAACCCATGAGATGAGAAAGGGGATGGTTGCCAAAATCACTGCTAACATAGCTGAAAGCCAACAGAGTAAAAAGTAAGCAGCAATATAACCATGACAAGACTAAGAGTCTCAAATACCTGGAAAGTCAAATTGGCATGCACAGTCAGTTAAACTTTACTATGTACCCTTGAAAATTGTAGAATTCTCACAAATTTTTATTGAAAAGTTTTGTGCATGTAGCCCTTTCAAACATGTGATACAGAATTCTAAAAAAATTATGACCTTTCACCCAAACAATCAAGATAATAACAAAACGGGCTGCATACCCAACTCTTAATCGCCCACTGCCACCATCATTCTTTACAGGTATGGCAGGAGGATGATTGAATGATTGCAGGCCAAAGCGTGACGCAATCAAGCAGCAATGCTCTGCATACTTGCGGCTGAAATTCAAAAATATGAAAACCTGAGAAATTGATGGCATGAGCGTGCAAATTACCAAAGGAGAAAAAGGAATAGAAAAGAGAGAAAAAAGTGTTCCTTGCTTTCACAACACTATACCTGATCTCCAAAGCAATAAGGGGATCAATGGGATATGCAATAGCATGAAAAGGCTGAACACTGGGAAGAAGCTGCATCTGTTATAGTCCATGGCATTTAATCCACATCAAGCCATTCTTTAGATTTATGAGATAAATGCATACATGCTTTTAAAATTCAAACAATGAGGACAGCTTCCGTTTCAACTATAGAAGGAAGTCTGAAATCAAAAAATGCTTTATCCCATTGATTAAGTTTGGAATAACCCTTGACCAAGGCGAGCTATAAAATACTGACTGAACTCAGAAATGCTTACAGCAATTACCTGGATCTGCCGTTTGATAATGCCCTCAATTTCCATGAACTTGGTCTCACGGTCATCCCAGTCACAGACACACTGAGATACCAGAAAATAGTGATCCTCCACTATAAGTTATATACAAAACTTTTTGAGAGTAAACATCACACACACCATAGGCTGGAAAAAGGCAAAGCACAAAGTACCCACACATGCTTAGCTGTAACCATGCAATATCAATGCATGCACTCATGTTTCCACACCTACCCCATACACACATTCCAAGACTACACTTAATAGATCTCCACCCCAAAAAGATCAATTTCAGACTTATTTGAAGATAGCCATCCATGTAGGAAGATATATCAATGCAGGTCTATCTAGGGCAAAGCCGGGAACAAGCCCAGTAAAAAGGAACAAGGCAACTTTGAGCTCATGGCAGTCACCCAAATGGCATCATATTCATGAAGCATGGCAGTAGAATAGACCAAATTTTATGAACACATTCCAAAACAAAGGTAAGATTGGAAAGAAAAAAACTGAGGTATAGAAAAAGACTACCTTGGAGAGAGAGAGAGAGAGAGAGAGAGAGAGAGAGAGAGAGAGAGAGAGAGAAAGTTTATTACCTTTTTTGAAAGACTGAAGGGTCTATGAGACTGAAGAAAATAAAGATACAATAAAAGCTAAGGGTGGCCACTAAAGCTGGGCATCCACACCCAAGGCTGAGGTTTGAGACGAGAATGTCAAAAAGAGATAAACCACAGTCTCTACAGGAATATACACATATGCCTGTCCGTATGAGAACCAAAAACATCAAAAGAAGGGGAGGAAGACCCTTGTCAATGGGCCAGTAAAAAGGAACAAGGCAACTTTGAGCTCATGGCAGTCACCCAAATGGCATCATATTCATGAAGCATGGCAGTAGAATAGACCAAATTTTATGAACACATTCCAAAACAAAGGTAAGATTGGAAAGAAAAAAACTGAGGTATAGAAAAAGACTACCTTGGAGAGAGAGAGAGAGAGAGAGAGAGAGAGAGAGAGAAAGTTTATTACCTTTTTTGAAAGACTGAAGGGTCTATGAGACTGAAGAAAATAAAGATACAATAAAAGCTAAGGGTGGCCACTAAAGCTGGGCATCCACACCCAAGGCTGAGGTTTGAGACGAGAATGTCAAAAAGAGATAAACCACAGTCTCTACAGGAATATACACATATGCCTGTCCGTATGAGAACCAAAAACATCAAAAGAAGGGGAGGAAGACCCTTGTCAATGGGCCAGCCGGTCAGCTGACCCTCTGAGTGATGGAGCCTATGTATGCTATGTAAGAGACCAACTCTATCGGTTCGCTGAGGAAAGAAGAGATGATCTTGGCTCTGGTGAGGACTAGCGCCGTCAAGGAAGGAAATCAAATTGTTGTTGATTCTCAACCTGATAAGTCTGTCTCCGAGAAACAGCTCATCATCTAATGAGCGCTATCATCACTCTAGAGGTCTATCTCCCCAAGTCGAATAGTAAAGATACGGTCCTCAAACGTACGTCAACTTGAGAGCGAGTGTGTCATGTCAAGCTCTCTAGACCCAAGAGTTTTCCCTTTGTGGCATGTAGTTATATATTTTGACACTCGGCATGTTGCCAAAATATTGAGCCATGAGCTCTTTGTAAAAAGGAATCACGTTTGGAATTTGTAAGAGTAGTTTCCACGCTGAACTCTTGTACTCAGATTCTCTTCATGAATAAAAACCTTCAAGGGGGTCCAACCCGACGATTGTCCTGGGTCCTTGTGTGTTTGTAGAGAGAGGGAGAGAGGGAGAGCAAGAGAGAGTGTTTGCAGTAAATTTGTCTCCTAAGATTACACTTTAACCCATTAGAGGTTAGCGAAATGCATGCATTCTCAGTTCTTGGACTATTTCTAGTCCCTTATGGGCATCCCCACAGTCCTCTTTTTACCAATGCAAGGCAAAAGTAAAACAATAAAACTTATTCCTAGTTAACCAACTTCACAATTCTTTGACCGAAGTCAATTCTAATAAAGATTACTATTAATTGTGATACAACTGTAAAACTTGAGGATACTCTGAGAAGAATTCCTCATCTACCCACTTGGCATCAAGTCCCAAATAATTCTTAAACTTGACAAGGTATATACAAATAACCTTGCCTCTGGGTCCTTTCTTCTTTGTATGAGATACAATTTGTTCTGGTTGGAGGATCTCCTCCATCTCTTTCACCTCACGTGGCTCTTCTTTTGAACTGGTTCTGTGAGTTCTGGTCCTTGATACTTCTTTAGAAGACTCACATGAAAAGCATTGTGAATCTTCCAAGTCTCGGGCAGCTCTAGTCAAAAAGCGACTTCATTTATGACCTCACTAACTCTAAATGGTCCATAATAGCTAGGAGACAACTTTGGGTATACTTTCTCTTTTCCTTTCATCTTTCTGAATCATGCTTTTTTAAACTTTAGTAAGACCCAATCTGCTTCTTGGAGATTTATCTCCCCTCCGGTGCTTGTATGCTTCCTTCTTTTGCTTTTGTTGAGATCTTTCAATTGTTGTCCGTACTTTTGAGAGAGTTGTATCTAAGTCTCAGACATACTGGTCGGCTGCAAATATCTCATCCTTTGTTCTAAGGATAGGTGGTAGAATCACCTTTCCATAAATAACTTCGAATGGGGCTTCTCCTGTGGAGCTATGAACAGTGTTATTGTATGCAAATTCCACAAGAGGAAGATACTTTTCCCATTCGATCTTCTGCTCAGATGCATAAACTTGAGAAGATCCGATACCGTGGAATTGGCATTTCACCTTGTCTGTCTAAGGATGAAAAGAAGATGAAAAGTCCAGCTTCGTCTCCATATTATCAAATAATGCTCTCCAAAATAAACTAGTCAGCCTTGGGTCTTGATCACTAACAATCGACTTAGGCATCCCATGGTGCTTGAAGATCTGTGCCAAAAACAATCGGGCCATGTGGAATGAAATGGGCCTGCTTGCTGAACCTGGCAATGATGGTCCATATCCCATCATTCTCGTATCTGGATCTAAGAAGATCAAAGATGAAATCCATGGCAATGCTTTCCCATGGTCCCTGCGGTATGGGCAGCAGCATGAGAAGTCCTGGGATCTTCTGCCTATCATACTTTACCTTTTAGCACGTAAAACATTCAATTACAAACTTGTGAATTTCTTTCCGCATCCTTGGCCAAAAGAAATCTCTCTCAATGGCCTGTGTAGTAGACAGAATACCTCAATGCCTTGCATTAGGAGGAGCGTGACATTCTTTCAAAACTTTGGCTCGCATGTCTTGGGTCACACAAAGATGATCATCTTTCATGAGAAATATGTCTTTCAGTGTATACTGGCTGGATGATACTCCCTATCATGGTCTCTCCGAAATGTGGACCCTGTAAATAAAGCTCTTTCATAGCCGTGATATGCTAAATAAAGCATCTGCAACCCTGTTACGAGCTCCTGGAGTTATGAACAATCTGAAAATGAAACATGGACAGAGAATTTGCCCACTTCATCTGCTTTTCAGAGATCTTGGTCTGAGTCAAGAAATACTAAGACTGTAGTGGTCGGTCTTGACTTTAAAGTCAGCTCCAAGAAGATAATGCTTCCAAATATCATGAATAACTGCTAGCATCTCTTTCTCATAAACACCCAACAGCATCTTGGCATCACGCAGCCTCCTGCTTTCATAAGCTATAACCCAACCTTCTTGATGGAGGGCAGCTCCCACACAATCTCCACATGCATCACAGTCCACATCAAACAGTTTCTGTAAATGTCGAGCAATGAGAATAGGCTCGGTCGCTCGCTTTTCTTTGAGAGCATTAAAAGCTGTCCTTTGTCTTTCTCCCCACCTAAAAACTATATTTTTCTTGGTCAAGTCATGTAAGGGGGCTGCTATATCAGCAAAGTGTCAGATGAAGCGTATGTAATAGGAACAAAGCCAAAGAAAGCTGCATAGTTCATGTACCGAGGTGAGCTCTGGCCATTCTTGTATAGCTTTAATCTTGGCTGGATCCATCCTAATCCCTTCCTTGGAAATAATGTGTCCAAGATAATGAATCTCATCAAGAAAAAATTCGTTCGTTTTGGCATTAATAAAAAGTTTATGATTTCTTAGTTCTTGAAACACAGTAGCTAAGTGCTCTTTGTGCTCTTCTTATGTCTTAAAAAAGACCAAAAATCATCAAAGAAAGTGCTTGTAAAGTACCTGTACGATCTGAAAATTCTGTTCATCATACGATTGAAAGTGGCCAGTGCATCGGTAAGCCCAAAAGGCAAAGTCCAAAAGTGATCCGAAAAGCTGTCTTATGGACATCTTGTGGGTGGATCCTCATCTTATGATATCCACTTTTTAAATCAATACAGCTGAAAATCGTGGCCCCCTTCAGTCTATCCAAAATATCATATATGCGAGGGATTGGAAATCTGTTCTTGACTGTCATTTTATTAAGAGCTCTATGATCCACACACATACGATAAGAGCCATCCTTCTTTTGAACTAAGAGCACTGGTGAACAAAAGGGTGAGGAACTAAGCCTGATAAGCCCTTTGGAGAGCAAATCCTGTACCTGTACCTGTTGGAATGGTCACCTCCCCATCTGTAAGCCCCCAAATGAGGAGAGCGTGGGGAAGGGAGACCTAGGGCAGGATGTGCCCAAGAGGAAAAGAAGAGAGGGGGCTGCCACATGGGCAGCACCTCACATCAAACATGGAAGGTACCCGGAGCTAGGATGGATCTGCATGGCGCTGACATCGGCAGTGTACGGAATTGTACGGCGCTGGAGAAGAGCCTGGCAGAGGGCAGAACCAGCAGGACAAACAAGCGCTGACATGGCAGGTCAGGAGCGCAGGTGTACAGGGCTGCATGGGGCCTGGTAGAGCAGCAAATGGGGCTGCCAGTGGGCAGTGGCATGCCTTATATAGGCTGGGCCCCTGCCTTGATTGGAGGGCCAAAAGCCCTAGAAGTGTGGGCCAAAGGGCCCTAGTTTTGTGAGCACTTAAAGGGCTGGTTGGGCTGAGCCAACCTGGCCTGTCCAGTTGGCCCAGATTGGGACAGACTGGTCGGGTTTTTGACAGGCCCCTAGGCCTATAAAAGGAGGGGCTTCATGCCCCATTATTTATCCAACATCCAGCAGAAAGTGGAGCAGACAGGAGCAGCCTGAAGGCATTCCCTTTGGCCTCATCTTGGAGGTAAAGGAGATTTAAAGGAGTGCTGCAGACTGAGTTCCCTAAGGGCTGGGACCTTGGCTGTCTTCTAGGGCAGCAAGGTGTTGTGATCATCATACCTTCTGGAGCAGCCATTCACAAGCAGGTTGGAGCAGTGGAACAGGGACCTGTGTGCTGCAGACAAAGCTTGGCAAGGGCTGCCCACCTAGGCTGATTCACAGGCAGTAAGGTGGAGAAGAACACACTGGACGGAAAGTCTACAGACGCTAGGTGGAGCACGCAGACTCGAGTCTAGAGATAGCCAACATATTGGAGAAGGACCTTGCGGTTAGATCAGAGGACCACACCATTGGTGGGATTCTGGATCTATCTATTTTGTATCGTGTCCATAGTTTTGGACGGAAATATATATTTTGGTGGTTTCCCTATCTGGTTGGTTCATTGTCTATTGATGAGTCTGCACATCTATGTGACGCACATAAGTAAAGAAGTTTGTGATTCCACACCCACACCGCACACTGTGTGAGCTCCTGGGCATTACTATAAGTCTTCCGCTGCGTGTACCCTCTGTTGGGTATTTTCTAACACTTCTTATGTCTTAGAAAAGACCAAAAATCATCAAAGAAAGTGCTTGTAAAGTACTTGTACGATCTGAAAATTCTGTCCATCATACGATTGAAAGTGGCCGGTGCATCGGTAAGCCCAAAAGGCAAAGTCCAAAAGTGATCCGAAAAGCTGTCTTATGGACATCTTGTGGGTGGATCCTTATCTTATGATATCCACTTTTTAAATCAATACACTTGAAAATCGTGGCCCCTTTCAGTCTGTCCAAAATATCATATATGCGAGGGATTGGAAATCTGTTCTTGACTGTCATTTTATTAAGAGCTCTATAATCCACACACATACGATAAGAGCCATCCTTCTTTTGAACTAAGAGCACTGGTGAACAAAAGGGTGAGGAACTAAGCCTGATAAGTCCTTTGGAGAGCAAATCATGTACCTGTGCCATAATTTCTTTAGTCTGCTCATATGATAAGGTGGTCAATTCGGGGGCTCACTTTCTGGAAGGAGCTCTATAACATCATCTTCATGTCATTCTGGAGGAAGCTCTCATGGTAGAGAATTGGAAAAACAATCTTTAAAAGATTCTAGAAACAGAAATTTTTCTTTTTCTAAAGGACTTATTCCCACTTGATGTTCACCCTCTCTCTTTGACAAAGACCATATATGCAGAAATTGAAGACTTTATTGATTTAGCAATGGAAATATTTGATACAACTGGAATGGTCCTTGTGTTGCTTCTTCCGATAGGGTTCTTGTTTTAGAATCAAGAACTACCTCCTTTCTATGGAACCACGGCATACCCAAAATAACATCATAATGCTTGAGTGGTGAAACATAAAACTCTTCGTGGTCTACATAGTCCTGTACATGAATTTTGCGCTTTCCAATCAAAAGTGTGACTTTGACTGGATCCCCTTCAAAAACATGCTGTGCATCCAAAGATAATCCCAATTCTTCCGTCTTAATTCCTAGCCTCAAAGCTAGGTCTTCTGTCGGTAGATCTTGGATGAAAAAGAATTAAGGCATTCTGATCTCTTACTTTACCCCACGCGAGGCAAAGTTCTCGCTTTCTTGCTTCTCTGGTTCTACCCAACATATCTGGGGAGGACCGCCACAAGCTTTTGGTGATTCTCTTGGCGTTTTCTGCTCCCTTGGACCTGTAGGCCTTTTGGTGCATTGGGCAGCCATATGCCCTTCTTTTCCACAATGGAAACACTTAACCTCCTTTCGGAAGGCTTCAATCTGTTCAGGAGTAAACTTTGACTTCCCTTTGAAGGGCTTGAATGGGCCCCTCGGCTTCTAAGGCTGAAATCTCTTTGGACCTTGCATTGGTGCCACAACCCTCTTGCTAGTATCCACAACCTTCCCTTTTTCTGCCATAGTGTGAAGGTCGTCTTCCCTTAACAGTTCAACCACGGAAGCTGAATGCATCAAATCTCAGAGCTTCGTCTTCTTTGAATCAATGCTTACTTGAGTTCATATGTTGGGAAGCAATCCCCCTCGATACTTCCGAAGCTTCGTCTTTTTTGAAATTTCTTTGAAGGGTGTGATCTGAAGATAAGCTGTCCAAAACTTTTAAATATATGTCTCGATGGTGTCAGCGAAGTCTCTTCCGCAACTAGAAGAGCTCCTCACGAAGCACTGGCACTGTTTGCCAGATGAAGACTTACAATCTTTAACTTGGACATCTCACGATAGTGCCCCGTTTTGAAGGCTATATCGAGCTGGCGTATGACTGCAAAGCATTTTGAGTCACTCCATACTTTCCATTAAAAGTAGTAAACTTGACCGACTTACCACCTTCCCTGAATGACGAGAGCGTCCCTTGAATACAGAAGAAGATGAGGAAGAGAAAGAAGAGGAAGAAGAAGAACTAGAAGAGGTTGGGCTTGAACTGGGAGATCTCCTTCCATGCTTTCGGCTTCTTCTCCCGTGAGGCTTCAAGCTCCTCCCTCTTTTTCTTGAAGTATGACGCTCCTAGTGCGATGCAGGACTCCAGGAACACTTCCTTGAAGTATATGAATGCTTGGAGAGGTCTTTTGATGGAGGGGTGAGAGAAAGCTCTTGATCTCCCTTTTCTTTTGGCAATATTGAAACGTGTTTGGTCATCATCTCCTCGAATAGATGCTGAAATCGAGGCTTTTGATTCAGAGACTGAAGCTCCCTGATCTTTGCTTTCACAAATCCTTCACTAAGGTCATCTTCATATCCCTTAGAATGCTTCTTATTGGATCGTCTAGAGGCTGAACTAGGCCTTTTGGTAGCTAAACTCTCGTGCTCCAAAACCATGATGTGGGAGATAGAGAATTGAACCCACCGAATCAATTTAACTGGGCCTAAAGCAATCAACTGCAAAGCCCTTACTCCTTTCAAGGAGGTAAACGCTTACGGGTGAAGATGGGAGTCGACCCGATGCACGATGAAGTATCAATGGGTGTGGCTCTTGGTTGTATGGTTCAACCACTAGTCCATGGTATGGGTGCAAAATATAAAATATTATTTGCACGTTTCTCCAAACCCCATGTCTGCAAGCTTGCTCTAAGTTCCACTGGTCTGTGAGCCCACCTGCGGATGATATTCCGTCCGTCTACGGTTCCGTTTGCCTACAAGTTCGCATGCGGGATGATGTTCCATCTGCCTACACCTGTACAGCTGTATTCCATCCACTCCGTTTGCCTATCCATCTGTGGATGTTCTGTCCGCCTGCCTGCGGACGTTCTGTCCGCCCGTCCGTCTGCAAATGTTATGTCCGCGTGCGGATGTTCCGTCCGCCTATAGATGTGATCCGAGGTCTCCCGATATGCGTCTGTCAGACGTCTTTACCAAGGTCTGTGCGCCGTTGCTATCAAGGAAAGTAGCAAAACCATGCTCTGATACCACTATACCCTAGCGCTGGAAAATTTGTACACTTCTCAAGATACATACTGGAGCTATGAAAGTTGAACCGCCAATTAGATGGAGTGCTGGGAGAGAAGGGTAAGGAGCAAAACACAACACTAGGGCCCAGAAATAAGGATTGGACCCCCCTGAAGGTCTTTATTACAATAGAATAATCTTTGTACAACTCGCTCTTGAAAGAGCATAGAACTAAGTACAATTCTGAATACATCTGGGAGGCTAGAGGGCCTTTGTTTTATAGACTAGGCCTAGCAAAATGCTAGGGCTTGCTTTCTAAAGGCTACTTTTTCATAAAAGCTAAGCTTTCAGGCCTTTCTTCCTAAATTGGAGGGTTTAGGTGGCTTTTTAGTCTTGTAGACCCTCTTTTAAAGAGATGCCCCCTTGTCCTTGCTTAAGAACCTTGTGGGACCTACTTTTTGTGCTTTTCTCTCAAACTTAGAGTACTTTTTGCACTCTCTTGAGTCCTGCACATTGCACAAACAAATTCCAACACTTTAACCCATTAGAGGTTAGCAAAATGCATGCATTCCTAGTTCTTGGACTATTTCTAGTCCCTTGTAGGCATCCCCACAGTTCTCTTTTTACCAATGCAGGGCACAAAGTCAATTCTAATAAAGATTACTCTTTATTCCCAAATGGTGACAACCGAATTGTTGTCCTCTCTACCTAATGCCCACAGAGTGTCATGACTGCCCAAATGATGTCTTGCTTGTACTCTAAATCATGTAGTCACCTGAGTAGTCGAGCTCATGTCACCATGTCAAAAGCCTTATGAAAATCCATAAAGCAACAATATACCCTCTACTTCCGTGCCTTGATCTCCTCAATGACCCCTCTCAGTGTCAAAATGTGATACGTCATCAAGTGGTCTGCTCAGAGGCCTACCTGCCTTTACAATAGCTTTGAATCCCTCACGCTCCACATGCTGGCTGACCTGAGTGTCAAGTGCTCAGGCATAAATATTGGACCCACATACTTCAAAGAAGGCAAAACAATACGCCCATATCCAAGCAAAGTCAATACTTCCAAAAAAGCCTACAATGTGTATAGATGACTCACACCTCAACAAAATGGAAATGTATCTACCTAACTGTTTTCTTTAATACATTATAGATTGCCTATAAGTTACTTGTTTCTTCTTCCAAATGCCTGCAATGCAAATATCATGTAATTTATAATATTTCCTTAAGGCCTCCTGATGTTGAATATAGATTTACACTGACCCATGCGTGAAATTTGAAGTGATCAAAAAAATAGGTCATATTTCTAGTTTGTTTTACTCCATCGTTAGCTTTGTGACTTGAAATTTAATGAATCTTCCTCAATATGACTTAATCTATTACAAGTCATACAAATACCTGCAAGGTGTGAACAACTATGTCCTGATTTACAAATTGTGTCCATATTTGGCTGGTCGTTGGACTTAGGTGGTGTGGTAAAGCTCCACCTTATAAATCTTTAAAAATTTGTACTATCTCATTAAACCCCAATCAAAGGAGTTCCCCTTCTCCACTATGCTATATGCATGTTAGTACTTGTGTGTGATTTCTAAATTGAATTTATGAAGACATACATCCCCTTTTAAGGAAGAACTTAGCATGCATGACGTATTCACATGGACATGGCAAGTAGTTAACCAAGGACGATTGAACTAGATGTGATCCAACCCCAAATGAGCACGGCTCATAGTTAACGCCGAATAAATCCCAAATTCCTATTCATCCGAGGATTTGAGGGTCATTCTGTGAGAGAATGGTGAGTGAAAGAGAGCAAGAGAGAGTGAGAGCTAGAAGCTTGGAAGCTGAAAGCTGAGTTGCAATAGAAGAGTGTGAAGAGTACAACTCAATGAGTGAGAGATAAGGTTTTGTCTTGGTGACAAAACCTTAGTAGTCACTAACCATAGTTAGTGAACTAACTGCAGTTAGGGGGAAAAACCTCTTAAAGAGGGAAAAGTGCCCCTAACTAGCTTATTATATTACATTGGTCACTACTGAATTATATCTATAATTCTAACACCCCCCTACAGTGCCAATGTCATGTACAAGGCTGATCAATCACCAAACGGATATAAGTTCAGGGCACTGCGAAATGCCTCAAACTTTTCACGTGGTAGTGCTTTGGTGAAAATATCTGCAACGTTGTCATGTGTGGACACAAAGATCATACTGATCTATCCTGCATGCAACTTCTCTCTGACGTAGTGATAGTGAACCTCAATGTGCTTCGTGCGAGCATGAAACACTGGATTCTTTGCCACTGCAATGGCACTCTGACTATCAGTGAGAATTGGAGAAGGACCCTCCAAAGACAGATGAAGATCAGCAAATAGACGTCGCAGCCAGACACATTCAACTGTTGCTGTGAAAGCTGCCCTGTACTCAGCTTCACATGATGAGGTAGCCACTGTAGATTGTTTCTTACTCAGCCAGGAAATGCAAGATTTACCCAAAAAGAAACAATTGCCACTAGTGGACTGCCTAGTGTCATAATCACCAGCCCAATCTGAATCACTGAAGAACACTCGATTCTTTGCCACTGCAATGGCACTCTGACTATCAGTGAGAATTGGAGAAGGACCCTCCAAAGACAGATGAAGATCAGCAAATAGACGTCGCAGCCAGACACATTCAACTGTTGCTGTGAAAGCTGCCCTGTACTCAGCTTCACATGATGAGGTAGCCACTGTAGATTGTTTCTTACTCAGCCAGGAAATGCAAGATTTACCCAAAAAGAAACAATTGCCACTAGTGGACTGCCTAGTGTCATAATCACAAGCCCAATCTGAATCACTGAAGGCATGCATCTGCAAGTCACCCCCCCTGGGAAATAGCAAGCCAAAAGACTTCGTGCCCTGCAAATAACAGAAGATGCGCTTAACCGCCTGCCAATGCATAGTTTTTGGGCTGTGCATGTACCTGCTCACCTGAGATGCTGCAAACTGAATATCAGGTCTAGTGTTGCAGAGATATATGAGGCATCAAACAGCCTAACTATAAAGTGTGGCATCAACTAATTCTCCTGCATCATGCATTGTGAGTTTCAGCCCCGGCTCCATGGGAATGGCTATGGGCTTACACTCATGCATGTTAAATCTGTCCAAGAGTTTTTGAACATACTTGGACTGAGACATAACAGTGCCACGTCTCTCATGAGAGAACTGGATCCCCAAATAAAAGTGAAGCAGCCCCAAATCTGACATGTCAAAGTTGGTCTACAAATCAGCTTTGAAATCTGCAATTTTGTCTTCATTGGACCCTGTGAGCAGTAAGTCATCGACATAAAGAAGGATGACTAAAATTTCCCCCCCATCCATCTTGATGTAGAGGGTGCTCTCAGTAGGACTATTGTGCAACCCCTTGCTGGTCAAAAAGGCATGGATCTTGGCATACCATGCACGAGGGGCCTGTTTCAGCCCATATAAAGCTTTGTTGAGCTTGCATACTTGAAGTACATTTGCTGTAATTTCAAAGCCCGGAGGTTGTTTGACATACACCTCTTCCAGCAAGTCCCTATTTAAGAAGGCTGTTTTGATGTCCAACTGATGAACATTCCACTCAAAATGTGCAGCCATTGCAATAACTGATCGGATGGTGGTCATCCGAGATGTAAGAGCGAATGTCTCCTCATAATCTATGCCCTTTTTCTGAGCATAGCCTTTAGCAACCAGCCTTGCCTTATATCTGTCAATGGAGCCATCTGGCTTCCGTTTGACCTTGAAAACCCATCGTGTGCCAATGGCATGTTTACCCTGTGGCAAGTCTACAACATCCCAAGTCTGATTTTTTGCAATGGACTGCAACTCATCGTGCAAGGAATTGATCCAATGCACATTATCCTTTGCCTCTTCGAATGTGGCAGGCTCCTCTGTTGGAAACCTGAAAGGAAAGAGTAGAGTTGACACAAAATCAAAATACTTGCTGCTTATAGAATGAAGAAGAAAGAGGTCCTTAAGTAGGCACCTCATACAAGGTCACTGACATCACTGATGACCTCAAAGCTCCACAATCATCTCCTCAATCTGCTCCTAGATTCTCTCAATCATCCTATGTGGCTCTCCACCACCTAACTGTGCTTGTGGGCACCTAACTGTGCCTCTAGCACTCACACATAGAAACATAAGGTGTGCCTGAGGCATACACCTTGAGATATCCCAACAAACCCCCCCTCAAGGAAATGCCTCAAGCTATGTCAAGGATACATCTAGTCTCATAGTTTCTCATGCCATCTCATGGTGGTCAAGGATAAATCTATGGCTAGGTTCTCATGCTAGCAAGGGTTCCCTTGGGTGTAAGGTAAACAAAAAGGAATACAAAAAGACCTTCCAATGGTTATCTCCCCTGCATGTATGCACACAATGTCTGCAGGAGGTACCATGGAGCAAAACATACACATGGCCTACATCATAAGGTGACCAGAGGTGTTTACAAAACACACAAAACACAATAGTTTATTTTCATTCATTTTGGAGGACTATCCAGGCTGAGTACCTTGACATAAAAAGAGAGATCTTGAGCATACATAGAGATGTGTTTAAAATGCATAATCTTCATGGGATGCCTCATCTTGTGGAGGCAAAATATCCATGTCAAGGCAAGGTCTTACCACATGGGCAGTGTCTAGTGCCTTATAAGATGGTACTATGATAGAACAAGTGGATCTGAAAATCATATCCTTCAAGAGAAAAATTATCTTGTCATCTCCATAGTTGTGTAGAGAAGCATATCTCAGGTATCTGACCTTCATCTTTTTCTTGTACTTGGAGTCAAATAAAAGTGCCATGAGAGGGTAGATCTCTGGCTTTATAGTTGCTTCCTTTTTGGCAACCATTGTTTTGGCAATCTTCAACAAGGAAGTCAGGTTGACATTTTCATCCTTTGTAGCATAACAAGACATTGCTTTATGTTTTGGCTTTTCACATATTTTGCATAAGCAAGCCATGAGAGGGTCTAACCCAGGTATTGGGCAGTGTCTTCTCTCTTACAGGGCTTAGAATAACAACTGAAATGCTTCAAAATACAAGCATTTAATGTAGCAAAGTCTTGTGACCAAATTTCAAACAATGATGCTTCTTCTTACATGCTTCATAGAAGTGGCTAAAATGAATACTTTCCAATCAAAACCAGGTCTAGCAATTCAAAACAAAACTGAAGCCACACTTGTACTAAAGTTATTGAAAGTTTCAAAAAACCAGAAATGCTAGAGTAGCATTTTATGTAGCATCATCTTCAAAAACTTGTCCAAAACTGTCAAAACCAAAAAGCTGAACTTGGAGGGCTTGTAGCTCACTCTTCAAAGCAAGAAAAAGAGGGCTTTCTGAAGCAAAAGAAAGCTCATATACCAGAGAGGGTCTAGCACAGAGGTTGGACGAAATGGTGCGCACTTTTGCCCGGGAGAGTTGCTACAGGCTGAAACTGAGTTTTGACGATTTCTCCCTCGTTACTGAACCAAATGACCTGAAAAATGGCTCAAAATCTTCGTCTTGAGGTCGCCCATCTACTCCTAAGAGGGCTCAGGCAATGGCGGAGCAGGCAGCGAGTATTGAGCAACAGAAGAAATTCGCTGTTTGGAGAATGGCAGCCACCACAGACGTTTTTTCTTCAATTCCTTGCAGGTGGAAGTTCGCCCATACTAGAGGAGTTTCCAACTCAGAGGGTTTGGGCAATGGCCGTTTGTAGGTGGAGAACCAAGCTCTCAAAGATTTTGGGAAGAAGGAGGAAAATGGAGAAGAAGAAGATGAAGAAGAAGAAGATGATGTGGCAGAAATGGGCTCAAGGGGGATCAAAGGGCTCTGATACCATGTTGGAAAACTGAAAGGAAAGAGTAGAGTTGACACAAAATCAGAATACTTGCTTATAGAATGAAGAAGAAAGAGGTCCTTAAGTAGGCACCTCATACAAGGTCACTGACATCACTGATGACCTCAAAGCTCCACAATCATCTCCTCAATCTGCTCCTAGATTCTCTCAATCATCCTATGTGGCTCTCCACCACCTAACTGTGCTTGTGGGCACCTAACTGTGCCTCTAGCACTCACACATAGAAACATAAGGTGTGCCTGAGGCATACACCTTGAGATATCCCAACATCCTCCTCATCAAGAAGAGTACCCCACTGAATTAGCACCTTCCATGTGCCTTGCTGCACTGCGAGTCCTGCCAGGTAACGGAGCATCAATTTTACTCTCCCTGAGAGTCTGTAACAGCCAGTTTGGGACTGTTTTTGCTGCATGTATGTCTGCAATTTCTTGCTGCACCACCTGTTCCACTGCCTGTGGAGGGGGCAAGACATCCTGTGGCGGAACTAAAGCATTTGGAGGTTGCTGTAAATTCTGATTTGCATTAGAAAAATCAGCAGGGGAACCCAAGGCAATGGGTAGCAACCCCTCTAAGACATCCTCTGAAGAAGAAGGCATTTGAAATTCAGCCTGAGTGTGAGCTGAATTTTCAGAAAATATCACATCTCTACTTACTATGATCTTGCGTGTAGCAGGATTGTAGAGACGGCACCCCTTGCTTTCTGCAATGTACCCAACAAATATGCACTTAACGGCTATATCAGACAATTTGTGCCTAAATTCAACTGGCACATGAGCATAAGCAAGGCATCCAAAGACTCGGAAGTGATCCACTGAAGGCTTCCTGTCATTCCAGACCTCATAAGGAGTTTTTGTTTTTAAAGCCTTAGTGGGAGCCCGATTCAAAATGTAATTGGCACACATCAAACCCTCAAGCCAGAATTTGTGAGGCATGTGTTTGCTTTTCAGCATACATCCGTCCATCTCCATGAGGGTTCTATTTTTCCTCTCAGCTTTGCCATTTTGCTGAGGGGTCAGCCTGACTGTGAGCTGATGCACAATACCCTTGCCTTTCAGAAAAGCATCAAATTCTGCAGACAAGTATTCCCCACCTCTATCTGTGCGCAATGTCTGTATCTTGAGTCCGGTTTCATTTTCAACCATGGCTGAAAAGTGTTTAAACACCGTGAACACTTCAGATTTGTGTTTCAGCCCATAAACCCAAGTGAAATTGGAGTAATCATCAATAAATGGAACGAAGTAGAGATGACCACCCAACGATGGAGTCCTCATGGGACCACAGACATCACTGTGTATAAGCTGTAATTTGCGGACAGCTTTAACTGAACCATCCTTCTTGAAGGGGAATCTATGCATCTTGCCTAAAATGCACCCTTCACAGGCATGTGGAGGAGGTATCTCAAGAGGTGGCAATGCATCAACCATGGAATACTTCTGAAGTGTCATCAAGCTGTTGTAATGCATGTGAGAGAATGGTGAGTGAGAGAGAGCAAGAGAGAGTGAGAGCTAGAAGCTTGGAAGCTGAAAGCTGAGTTGCAATAGAAGAGTGTGAAGAGTACAACTCAATGAGTGAGAGATAAGGTTTTGTCCTAGTGACAAAACCTTAGTAGTCACTAACCATAGTTAGTGAACTAACTGCGGTTAGGAGGAAAAACCTCTTAAAGAGGGAAAAGTGCCCCTAACTAGCTTATTATATTACATTGGTCACTGCTGAATTATATCTATAATTCGAACACATTCAACTAGGGTTTTTACACTAGAGCTAATGGGACGAGGCCTATAGCAATAGAAAAAGGTTCCTCTTGGAAAAAGCATAACAAAAAAGTGGCTATTCTAGAGATAGTGAACTATGTCCTCAAATTTGAAAATGCTTTGCAAATATAGCAAAATATATGCAGAGGACTCATTGTTCAGGGTTCTAGGGTAGCATCTCTTCCAAGTGTAGACCTAATGGGATGGAGTAGTTTGGCTTCTAGCAAGGGACTCCTATGGTATGGGACATATGTAGCTCACTGAGCCCATCAACAGACTCTCCAAACCTCAAGCTCAATGGTGATAAGGCACTAGCTCCCCTCCTTATGGGTTGCTTGTGAAAAAACGAGTGTGTATTGGTGAATTCCCACAATAGTACCCTAGTGGAAGGGATACGTGGCATGGGAAGCAAAATTTAATAACAAACGGAGTAGCTTTCTCATGGTCTAGAATTTAGGCTCGAAGTGGTTCGAAATACAAAACCTACGACTGGGAGGTGGGCTTGATAATTCAATCCTTATGGGCTTGATTTGCAATTACCTCGAGGTTTGGAACCTAGCATGAATTTGTTATCCATAACATTGCCTTTACTTTTGGGAAAATCAGGTAGCGTGCTACATTCATAGAAGATCAACAACTAACTATACTAATATTGGACCATGAGTTGGCCCACCTACTAAATCTTCTTCGGCCACTCTCACAAAGCAGTAGAGTAGCGATCCACTAGCCGAACTGTTACACTTGAAATGTCTTACTCTTAATTCCAATAGCAAGGAGGCCAAGGAAAATTTGAATGCTAAAGTGTCCAACTCGAGAGCAAGAATCGAAGGCAACCGATAGAAAGGGATTGTTTATAGACAATGGACTACCAAAGGTGTGTGTACACTTACGTGTCAAGAATCCCACCGCCCTCCTAATAAATGTAAGAGTAGTGAAGAGATTCACTAGAGAGTCGGGATCTCAAGATTTCCCCCCCGATAGTAACACATGGGTCCTAAATCCACAAAGTTCACATGTGAGCATAGCACAATAGCCAAGAGAGCTAGCTAGTAACACCGCCCCCCTTCTTTTCACGTGCCCTCTTCTAACTTGCCTCTTGACCCCTCTTCCCCTCAACGTTTTCCCCAAGCCCCTCTCCATTCTTCTTCCATCACTTGCATTGTTACGGTTCTAACCCACCTACCCTCTTCCAACCAATCCTTCACGTCAGCAAATCCAATGCAACCACCGTCTCAACCCTCTCCCTTGCAACATCCCCCCGTGATTCTTGCTCTTCACATCACTCACCGAAGGGCCCCTTGCACTCAGCCTCCACTACATCTCGTCTACAAAGCATGGGCCCCAAGCCCTCTCTAGGACACCCACTCCCAAAGAAGTATTGGCAATTGGACCCCCATAACTACTTGGAGGTTAGGTCTACCTATCGCCATAGAGGTTCCAGTAAAGATTGTAGGCCATCTTCTCCCTATTCTAGTGATGCCCTATGGGCCCTAGTATGTGCCTTGTAGGCATAGTTATAGGCACTTAGTGTATTTTGTGCCTTTTATGTCACATAGGACACTTAGTCCTATGTGACATCTAGGACACTTAGTCCTAGGGTCTACCTATAAGTACTATGTACTTTTCTTTTCATTTTAGTCTAGTTGACGTGACGGCTCATAACTATCGACTCTTGTACCTTGTACTTGCTCTCTCGTTTATCGATCCTACAGTGGTATCAGAGCCAGCCTTACACTTGTCTTCCAGCTCTCCTCAGCCCCTTGAGTCCTCCATTGCTCATTGGAAGTCTGATCCTCTGCTGGTCGTCACTGTTCCAGCCTGTTCGAGGCTCTCCAGCTGCTGCCCAAGGCTCCCAGAGTCTTTTCGTCGCCAAAAATTGCCTTATTGCTGTTTCCAGCAGGTGCAACTGCTTATAGGCCCCTGCTGCAGCAATTTCGAGGTCTTCTACAGCACCCGTGGCCATCTGTCGCCACTTTTGTACTGCAGATCCAGGCGCCCAGCTCCCGTGACCTCTCCAGAGTCATCTGCAGGAGGCATCCTGCTATCGCAACCTGTTCAAAGACCCCCACAGGAAACACCTGCAACCACGCACTTATTTCGAGGTGCCTGAGGGCTGTTCCAGCTTCGCTCCAGCTGCCTTTTGCACTTCAATCTGCTGCAGCAGCTCCGTGGTCTGTCATACTCTACCTACAGAGGTCTTTTGGGTCTCAGCCTTAAGTTCAGGGGACCAGAAGCTGATTCACAAGCAACATTTGCAGTCTTTTACTGTTTTTTGACAGTTTTTACTGTCAAACCCTAATTTCCAACAGAAAAATTTAGGGCTTTTGACATCTGGACCTTCAACCTGTTAATACAACACTTTGGACAAGGTTGACAACTGAAATCCTTCCAAAAATTGAAGTTTTCAGTCAATTTCAGGTTTAGGACTGTCACATTGTGCCACGTCATCACTCAGGTCAACAAAATTTAGGGCTTTTGTGTTGGGAGCTCAATTTCAGCTGGTAACCCTGTTTCTATACCTTGCTGCACATATTTTAAGTCTATTTGCTCTCTCTATTTCATCATCTGAGCAAGAAAAGGGACCGTGTTGCCTTGAGGCCCAGTTCAGCCTCCTGGAAATATCTGTTGTTAGCTCACAGGTGTTTGGGACAGTAAATCATATTTTTTGCAATTTAAAGCCTTGAGGCTATACTTTGGTCACTTTGTTAGTGCATTTCTATCAGTACTATTTACAATGGCTGGAAACAATCACGACTTATTTGGCATTCTTCGTGAAGATGATAAGTTGGATGGGACCAACTATCCGATGTGGTCCTATCTAATGAAACATATTCTTGTTGCAAGGCCCTTTTGGAATATTGTTTTTGGGGTTGATCTAAGGCCAGCCAATGCTACAGTGGTTGCCTCTACTGCTGGTCCCTCTGTAGAAGGTACTACTCGTGATGCCTTATCTTCTAGCACCCCTGCTGTTGCTCCCCCAACTCAGGAGCAATCAAGATGGAATGCCAGAGATGCAAATGCACATTCCTGTATTGCTTTATCATGCAAGAGAATCATTATTCCACACATCCGATCTTGCAGGACAGCAAAGGATGCTTGGGACAAATTGGCTTCTCTTTATCAAATTCGCAATGAGACACGTGTTGCATATTTAAGAAGGCAATTGCAAGAAGTCAGTATGAATGAAGGTGACTCTATGGATGCATACCTGACAAAGGTCAACGACCTCATGGAACAACTTGCCAATATTGATGAGGTGGTGCCAAATTCTCAGCTTGTCAGTACCACATTGAACGGACTGCCAGATACATATCAAGGGTTTGCTACAACCCTTCGATTAGTGGCCATGGGTAATCCAGACCACTACTCTTTCGATCAGCTAGTCACATTGTTTTTGCAGGAAGAGCAAAGTCGAGCTAATAGACAAGCTATTATTCCTGATCATGCATTTGCTTCACAACAGACAAGAAGAGGCAAATGGGCAAGCCTAAATCTGCGCCTAACAGTGGTAATTCCTCCAATGCATCTAAAAATACAGCAGATAAGTCAAAGAAGAAAAGATGCAACTATTGTCGCAAGCCTGGACATGACATTTCAGAATGTAGGAAGCGCATTGCTTCGGAGAAAAAGAAAGCAGGATTGATAGTTAATGCCTCACATGCAATTGAATCCCACGAGCCAATAGATGCTTCCTGCTAATGATGCTCAGTCTTGGTATTTTGATAGTGGTGCTTCCAAGCACGTCACCTCTTGCAGACAGTTGTTTCATTCCTTAGCTAATGCACCTCGAGGAGGGACTGTCACATGTGCTAATAATGCTTCCTATGCTGTAAAAAGAATTGGAGATGTGCAGCTCACATCCATTTCAAGCCATCCTGTCACTTTGACAAATGTTCTATTTGTGCCTGGAATTGAAGTCAACTTGATTTCAATTTCAGCAATTGCCACTTCAGGTTTCAGAGTGATTTTTTATGGATACAGATGCCTAGTATATGATCTTCGTGATGACAATGCCATAGTTCTCACTGGCACTTTGAAAAACGGCCTTTATTACCTTGATGATCACTCAACTGCACTCTCTATTGAAGCATTTGCTATTTCAGATTCACAACTTGCTGAAACTCATCTTTGGCATGAGAGAATGGGTCATCTCAATTATAGAGCTCTTGCCAAGTTACATTCACAGGACATGGCAAATGATGTACCTCAAACTGATACAGTTTCCAAACATGTGTGTGAGGGTTGTCTTTTGGGTAAGACTTTTCAAAAGAATTGTCCAAAAGTCTCACAAAGGAAATTGCAGCTAGTGCACAGTGATGTCAGTGGCCCAATGAGGACAAATGTCATTGGGGGGTACAAATATTTCATGACTCTCATTGATGACTTCACAAGATATTGCTGGGTATATGCTTTAAAAGCCAAATCTGAAGTGTTCTCATGCTTTCAAAGGTGGCTGAATATGGTTGAGAATGAATCAGGATGCAAGCTTGTCACCCTCAACACAGATAGGGAGGGAGAGTATATGTCAAAGATGTTTGATGCATTTTTGTCTTCACGGGGCATTGCTCACTCATGCACTACTCCTTACACTCCTCAGCATAATCCTGTTCCCAAAAGGAAGAACAGGTCCTCTATGGAGATGGCCAGATGCATGCTTAAGGCCAAGTCCTTGCCCAATAAATTTTGGCTTGATGCAGTGATGTGTGCCAACTATGTGCTGAATAGATCACCTACAAGGGCATTGAAGACTGTTACACCTTATGAAGCATGGAAAGGCAAGAAGCCCTCACTTTCACACATGAGAGTTTTTGAGTCTCTTGCATATGTTCATGTACCATCTCAGCTAAGACATTAGCTTGATGACAAGGCAATCAAATGCATATTTATTGGTTACAGCCAGGAGAGCAGAGGGTATAGGTTATACCAACCAAATACTGGGAAGATTATTGTCAGTAGAGCATAGTCACTTTCTTGAGTTTGCACTCCTTGCTACAGCTTGCAATGAAGAGCCTTTGTGTCATAAAGATGCTTTTCACAGCAAAGAGTGGATGGATGCAATGAAAGCTGAGTTACAATCCATTGCCAAAAATGACACATGGGAATTAGTAGATCTCCCTCCCGGCAAGCATGCCATTGGTACCCGGTGGGTCTACAAATTAAAAAGGAAATCTGATGACAGTGTAGATCGACACAAAGCCCGTCTTGTTGCAAAAGGGTATGCCCAACAACAAGGCATTGACTTTGAAGAGACATTTGCTCCCACATCCAGGATTACTACCATTAGATGTGTCATTGCCATTGCAGCCCATCATCATTGCCAAGTGCACTAGCTTGACATCAAAACTGCTTTTCTTCATGGGGATCTGCAGGAAGAAGTTTATGTGACACAACCTCCTGGCTTTGAGGTTGTTAATTATGAAAACAAGGTATGCAGGCTTAGAAAAGCCCTTTATGGTTTGAAGCAAGCACCCAGGGCATGGTATGCCGAAATTCATGCACACTTACTATCCCTTGGTTTTCAGAATAGCCCCACAGAACCCACTCTTTATGTCCGTGGGAGATTTTTTAGTGCTGATTTTATATGTGGATGATATGCTCATCACAGGCCCAAATACTCACCATATTGCAGCTTTCAAGGTTGATTTGCAGCAAGTTTTTGAAATGTCAGACATGGGACAGCTCCACTATTATTTGGGCATTCAGTTTGCTCATGTTGAGGGGGGTATCATGATGTCACAGTCCAAGTATATTGGACAGCTCCTTGATCGTTTTCAGTTCAAGGATTGCAAGCCAATCTCTACCCTGGCTTCAAATTTTCAGCTCATAATGGGAGCCCACCATGTGATATCACTCTTTACCAGCAGGCTGTTGGATGTCTCATTTACTTATGTCACACCAGACCTGACTTACAGTATGCAGTATCTCAGCTCAGCAGATTCATGCACATGCCCAGTTCACAGCGTTGGCAAGCAGTGAAGAGAGTTTTTAGATATCTAAGAGGCACTCAGGATTTAGCTCTCTTCTATGGTGATCAGGGTTCACTTACCATGCATGCTTACACGGATAGTGAATGGGCAGGTTGTTCCGTCACCGGAGTGTCACATACCGGCAATTGTTTTTTGCTTGGCAATTCATGTATCTCTTGGCTTAGCAAGAAGCAACCAGCAGTTGCCACATCTAGCTGTGAGGCTGAGTACAGGGCAGCCTTCATCGATATAGTAGAGTTTGTGTCTGGCTTCGACAGTTACTTACGGATCTTGGTATTTGCCAGACATCCTCCACTATGGTCTACACTGACAACCAGAGTGCTTTGGCCATTGCACATAACCCAGTGTTTCATGCGCATATAAAGCACATTGAAGTTCACTATCATTATGTTCGAGAGCGGTTGTCAGCAGGAGACATAGAGTTGTCCTATCTTCCCACAGAGGACAACATTGCAGATATGTTTACAAAGACACTTCCTCGTCCCAAGTTCGAAGTCTTCCGACAAGCTTTACACTTGATTCCCTTTGTTACATGATCTGACATACCTTGTACATTCATAGGTGGCTATATCCTTTTGGATGAACATGTGCCACCATGACCAGAAAATACCAAGTATTCTGAGACGTTTCCAGAATACTTCAGCCCATACCATGGAGGGGGGTTTGTAGGCCATCTTCTCCCTGTTCTAGTGATGCCCTATGGGCCCTAGTATGTGCCTTGTAGGCATAGTTATAGGCACTTAGTGTATTTTGTGCCTTTTATGCCACATAGGACACTTAGTCCTATGTGACACCTAGGACACTTAGTCCTAGGGTCTACCTACAAGTACTATGTACTTTTCTTTTCATTTTAGTCTAGTTGACGTAACGGCTGATAACTATCGACTCTTGTACCTTGTACTTGCTCTCTCGTTTATCGATCCTACAAAGATCCTACAACTTTGGAAGAGCGACACCATTGGAGCTCAGTCCCTCCATTCTATGATATAATTTTCCAAGCTCAATGCATACTGGATCTTGGTCTTCTCTTTGATCTATAGATGGAAGGCCGTATAGTGACTAACATACGACCGGATGGATCATGTAATGAGTGCTAGAACAAGCAAAAGACCACGCTCATCAACATGTAGTGATGCTCTGCTGAGCCTGAAAGAGCCACAACCGAAGTTGGCTCAAGCAAGTTTCCAAGTAAAGCTGAAACAACTTCGGTGCACCTTTGATTTTCCTTCCCTTATGTGCCTATACTTGCTCTGTAACTAAGATCTCATCAAGTCCCTCAACTTCTGGTTACACACAAAAGGCATATCCTCTGGCACATCTCCCTGGAAAGGTTTGAGAAGATGCACATTTCAAGCATTATGAATCCTCCAAAGATCTAGTAGCTTCAAGCAGTAAGGAGAAGCTTCTTGAAAGCTTGGAGTGGTTGCACTAGCAAGCCCAAAAATCGCTTATAGATAGCTCTCGCATCCATAAGGCGAGACAAGGATTGGATGCCTCTTGATCATGATACGAGTGGCAATTGAACTAGTTCTCTAGCAAATTAAGTGTGCCTGCTTCAACCTTGATGGAGTGGGCCCACAAGGTGGATAATGATGACCTTCTCACTCCAGCATTCAGACTTGAACTACTCACCCTTCAAACCCTCAGCCAAGTCAACCCGCACAAGCCTCAGGTACTCATAGTTCAACACCCCCAGCCTTCCCATGGGTTAGGGGATCATGAGCTGAAATGTGCACAGATTTCATAATTGTGCAAGACAGCAGCCTCAATGCCTGATTCTATACCAAGAGTGTCAGAGAGCTCTTGTGTAGACTCGGATATCTTTTGACGCTTTGCAAATAATAGCAAGAGTCTTTTGCTTCATGCTAATCAAAGTTCAACACACAACAATGGCAGTTGCAAACAATGTCACCTTTAAGGAATGCTGGAAGGGAATGAGCATAAAATTATCTGCTACCATGGATGCATGTCAACCAAATGAATTTACTATGATAATTAACTACTGCACCCATTCTAGCCTAGCACTCAAAACCTCTAAACGCAATCAATGGCCAAAAAAAAGCATCCCCAAGCATATGTACTGTTTAATACACCAATTATCAAGCCAAAAAATGACATTGTCGCAACATGAAGACTGCTATAATTTAAAAAAACAAAACCTCAAATTTTACCATACCTGTAAAGTGTGCATAAGATTGCATGTTGCCTCTGGAAAATCAGGCCTAAGTATTAAGGCCTGCTTGTAGCTAGTAATAGCAGCCTCCACATGCCCGCTGCATGACAGATCAGTTTAGAGACTAAGACAAATTACAACTTAGCATGAAAGATAAAAGAGTGAGAGATTGTTTAAACCTGCACCACAGACCTATCCTTATAAGCAGAGGCCAGATTGGCATGCCCTTCAGCCATTGAAGGACATATCGTTACAGCCCGCACATAATCATGAATTGCCTCACTCACATGGCCGATTTCTTTAAACGTATTTCCTCTATTGACAAGACCATCAGCAGCCAAAGGATCTATACGCAAAACTTCATTATAGCATGCAATTGCTTCAGCATAATGCCCCTGCATGCAAGAATCAAAATTACTTTGAGCATGTCAACGTAAGGTAGAAGACATCAACAGGAATAAGTCCAATTTGAGTACAGAACAAGCATCAAAACAGATGGCCACAAATTTGATGCTAAGTGAAGTATATTTACTCAATGCTGCAATCACAAACCCCCATGGACTGACAGGTTACAATATGCTTATTGCCATGCAGTCAGTTGAAATGTTGTTTTCTATCACTTATCGACAAACATACTCCTGTGCAAGCTTCCAAGAAGTCCAAAAGAATAATTCACGAAGTGATTACAACGCTGAGAAGTAACCCCACACAGTTTCAAGACGTTTCATTAATTAATACTCATTTTCATGCTAGGACTAAAAGGGATGTAGATGGTCAACCTGCTGTTTGTATAAAGTGGCTAAGTTGCTGTACGGCGCAGATAGACCTGTGGTGACACTGAGAGTTGCTTTGTAGAAGTTTGCAGCAACATTTATCATATTCCTAGAAGCAGGGCATGAGACCAAAATCAGCGTATGAAAGAGGAACTTAACAGGATAGGACAGTTCAGCAAAATTGAGATGCCGATCAAAGAACCATGATCCAAAAACCAGTGGGAGGCACCTACGCTTCCATGTAAATATTTCCCAGATTGGTTAAAGCTTGAGGATGGTTTGGCTGAAGCGCCAGGCAAGACTGCAAGCAAATAAACCATCTATAAAATGAGAGTGCAAAGTACAGTGATGGAGCATGAACTTTCTATTGCATTGTGGTTGAGGAAACAAATAGTGCAAAATCCCACTTAACATAAGACACCATTGCAGATTTCCACGACAGAAATGTTGGAAACATTGGTAATTTTGTAATGCAACAGAATGACAAACTAATTATGCCTTTCACAGCGACACAAAAAATTTTGCGTGCACAAGAGCATTCCTTAAAACAAATGCCTTGTACAATTTAACTCCAGACATGTAGGGCGGGCTCACTCACGATCAAGGCTAGCACTTAACTAGAAGGCTAATCAGAAAGGAGTCCACATAACAAGCTCTAAAATCCCTACTTACGTTATCAGCACCTACAAGATGAGTGTTCCAAGGCAAACGAAAAACTCAGCCATATCAAAGGCCAGCCTAAAGGAAAGATTGATCACACAGTCCTCAACCAAGCCTAAAGGAATGATTGGTCATTGACCCGTCTGTAAGTTGGAGCATGGGCCTACTGTATAGCATGCTTCATCCCCAAAACATTACGCAGGTCTGGCACAATTCGTAGGACAAGCATGACACCTGCAGCAGATTTTGCAGCAGTGACAGGTCTATCTATAGGCCCCGGCCTGGCCTCGGATGTCATCCTGCTTCAGCAACATGTATCCACTTGCTTGGTAATATTTCTTTTTGTTTTTCAATAGTATGCTTATTAAGAAATGAAATGTTTTCCTACTATTCAGTTATGGTCAATGGGGACTAGGTCTAGCATTTGAGGGTGGGACCCCTTGCTTGGGGTTATGAGCATTAGTGACCCACAAGAGTGATGGCCTCTCTTTGAGAGGGACATCTGGAAACCACACCCCACCTGAGTACCCAAACATGGGACCAATCAAATGCACAGATTGCATACTGACCTAGGAACCATTCAAGAGAATGTTCCTTGAGCTTTGGGTGTGGGCCTAGCAACATGCCAAGAGTAATGGAGATACAAGATAAGACGACAAACAAATGAGCTCAGTATGGCTCAATTATGACCTTAGAGTATGTCAGTAGATAGTCCAAGCTGTTAGGAACCCGTGGGTGCGATCAGAATTGAATTCTGACAACTTTGAAATTTTAGGGTTTTTGGGAGTGACATGGCAGACTGCCACATGGAATCTGAGCTGGCAGGTCAGTCCACTTGTCCCACGCATGTGGCAGCATGCATGGCAGGTGGCAGGGCATGCAGGCCAAGTGTCTAGCCCCAAATTTGGTAGATTTGGGACAGGTTGTGGGCTGTCCTCTTTGGGACTGCAGCCCACCAAAAATCTGGGACGAGTGTCCACCTTCCACTCTGGGGGGGAGCTGAGCCTATAAAAGAAGGCCTGTCCCCTTCATTCCCTACATGAAAAATTCGTCACTTTTCTTCTCCCTCCTTTTGGTTGATGCAGTAGAACCTCTCCAGCTCCTTGGGTGCAGCCAGCTTCTCCCCAAGCCATTCTCTCACCTCAGCAACACACTCTCTCTCTACAGTTCCAGCCCCTCCTCTCCAAAAATCTGCCCCCTCTCAGCTCTTCTGGAACAGCAGCAGCATCCTCTCTCCTTCTCCTATCCTGGAGCAGCCACAGCCCCTTTCTCTCTCCTGCTGCAGTCTTCTCTCTCTCTACTGCAGAATTTCTCTCTCTACTGTTCCAGCCCCTTCCCCTTGTAGAAATCTGCCTTTCTCTGCACCTCTAGAGCAGCAGCAGCTCCTCTCTTACATCCCCTCCCTTGGGATCAGCATTGGCACTCTCTCTCTACAGCTATCACTCCATAAAGTCTTTCTCTCTCTAGCCTACAAGCTGTTTTCCTGAGCTGTTCTCATTCCAGCCCCATTTCCACACTCTCCTCACCCAAGGGAGCTTCAGAGGCATCAAGGACTTCATCTACAAAGGGGTCAAGTCACGAAGGGAGTCTGTATTGTCAAGTTTATCTCATTTACAGCACTATTTCATGTTGTTTCTACTATCTTTCTAGAAACTTGTGCTTGCCTCTAATGTTGGATGTAAGTGGTGATTGTTGCAGGCCTCTTCCTTGTGGATTGGGCAAGCCAAGAGTTGAAACCTGAGCTTGGAGTCCTCCTTTCTGTTGTCTACCTTGTACATATGCTCTTGGGTCTAGTATCTAGGTCCTAGGCTTTCACTGAGTTCATCAGTTTGGAAGGTGCATTGCACCTTGGTCTTGTATCTCCATTTTCAAAAATAAAGTGAGCCTGGATAAGGGGGGGGCCGTCTTGGCCCCTCAATCATATTGCAATTTCCAATGATGTCACTTTGTGTTTAAGCTGTATAAGTCTTAATGCCAACTTAATTGAAATCTCTTAAGTTCAAGTATAAGTGTTTGGCAACTCGCAATCATTTCAAGTATAAAGTGAGCCTGGATAAGGAGGGGGCCCGTCTTGGCCCCTCAATCATATTGCAATTTCCAATGATGTCACTTTGTGTTTAAGCTGTATAAGTCTTAATTCTAGCTTAATTGAAATCTCTTAAGTTCAAGTATAAGTGTTTAGCAACTCGCAATCATTTCATTCAAACGCCTCTGCAAAATCCGTTGTTTGAATTGATAGAAAGCACCGAGTAGTTTACATCGAAGCATGTAAATACAAGCAAGTCATCAGACCTGCAGTTGAGGTGATTTTGACAGACCCAGTTCGGCTTGAACTCGTCGGGTTAGTTTACTGACTAGGTTGGCCTGGTCACTTCCTATAAAAGGAGCCATAGGTAGCCCAGCTCCCTAAATCCCTTCACATGAGACACGCAAAAGCAGAGCATACTCACCTTCCTTGTCTTCGTACCTCAGATTTGTCATGACAAGAGAAATCACTAATCCGTGATTAGTAGACATTATATATTACACGCCAATGGTGTAACATGTATATGTATTTATGATGGACACCGACCGATTTGTTATGGCGGTGGATCATCTCAGTAGATAGGACTAGTCGAGCTGGAGCCACTGCTTCAGACGGCATCGAATTTGGACATGTGATACTTATTCTATTAATAAAAATGTGCACACACGTGTCTAGGTCCTAGGGGCAATAGGAAGGGAAGGGTGCATTAAGGTGCATTGAATGGTAGATGCATGGGTCATAGGCTAAGGGTAGGTGTAAATGGGAAGATGGAAGTTGATTGATCTCAAGGGACATTAATGAAAGGGTATCACCCTTTCATTGTGAATGTCACGTAGCATTCTTCATTCACATCGCATTCATCCGCCATCTCACACACACCTTGCATGTAGGTCGAAAATAGAAACAAGTACTCTCACGAGGGCGCTCTTCCCCATTGGAAGGCCAATCGGCATTCAAGTTCTGCATGCATTGCACACATTTGCATTCTTAAGAAGGCTGGTTCTTCACAAGATTTACACAGCCCCTCTAGCTGTCTTTTCCCTGCAATTCACTGGATGTTCGAAGTTCCTTCCTAAAGCAATTTTCCACTCTAGTGGTCAGTATAATATGAGTTTTATTGAAAGTATATGCGTTGTTGTCGGCATAATCTGAGTATTATTGGAAGTATATGTGCTCCTCTCTCTTACAGTTTGAGTGTTCCGAACTCGTAGTGCATCTAAAAGAGTTCAAGCATTAGCATCTAGTACTAACATGGTATCAGAGCCATCACTATGACTCTTATATTCGCATTGAAGGAACGAGCCCCTTCAAGCTCGAAGGCAACCACTAAAGTCTATTCTCTGTTTCTGTGATTTTGGAACACTCCCATGCCCATCCCAAACTTCGGAGATGTGGGAAAGTTGGATGGGACTAACATTCCATGATCCGTTTGGAAGGTCAAGATCCGAGCCACCTTGTGGCTAGGAAACTCTAAAAGGTGATGATAGGAACAAGCTCAAGCCCGAGGATGTCAAGTATCCTTCAGGGAAGGTGGCAGTGGCTATAGATCCAAGCCCTGTCAATGATCATAGGGACTACGCGGATTCCGTCATTCCACACATGTAGAAAGCGAATATGTCCAATGAGGTGTGGACCATTTTTAATGATTTATGAGAAGAACAATTCGTCAAGGATCCTATCCCTCCAAAATCAATTGTTCACCATGCGAATGAAGGGGGTTAGGTACATAACCATTTTGCAAAGTCAAGATGAGCAGCTGGCGGCAGTCAGCAATAAGGTGGACTCAAGCCAATTAGCAATGCTAGTTCTTGGGATGCTTCTGATGAGTTTCAAAGGATTTGTTACTTAGGGAGAGGAACAAGCCTCTTACATTTGAAGAGCTTGGGCCCAAGGAGGAAGCCTAGTTTGCAGCAGTGCCAGGTCTACTTATAGGCCCTAGCATGGCCTGGAAGCAGGTTTCATGGTGTGCAGTATGGGCAGGTGTAGTCCGCACAGGTCTGGAACAGTGGGCAGGACAAGGACACACCTGCAGCAGATTTTGCAGCAGTGACAGGTCTATTTATAGGCCCTGGCATGGCCTGCGAGCAAGTTGGGCACGAGCAGGTTGGCAAACCTGTAGTTGAGATGATTTTCACAAACCCAAGTCGGCCTAGAACTGGTGAGGTTACTGACCACATCAGCCTGGTCAGGGTGTTGGCTGCCTATAAAAGGAGCCATAGGTGGCCCAGGTCTCTATCACACTGAAGCCCTTCACAAAAGGCACGCAGAAGCAAAACAGCGACCTTCCTTGTCTTCATGCCTCAAATTTGTGCAGCCTTTCTCTAGCTGTCTTTTGCCAAAGCAGTGCGCCGGATGCTTGTAGCTCCTTCCTAGAGTATCTGCTGCTGTTGCTGCTGCTGCTGCTGCTCTCTCTCTCTCTCTCTCTCTCTCTCTCTCTGGTCACCGGTTCTCCTAGGACCCCGAGTTGGGCTAAACCCCCAACCCAACCCGGGGGTTAGGTTCAACAAGGGAGTTCTTGAGAAATAGCCAATATGGAATGGCCTACCCTCTCCTCCAAATCCCCCTCAACTCCATCAACTGTCATGACAAGAGAAATGATTATTTAGTTAATTAATAGTCATTAGAACCTTATTATTGTTAGGCGCAATTTGATGGTGCGGTTATATGTTTGTATTTATGATCCATCAAGCGGTGTAAATAGTACCGCCAAAACTATGTAACATTGGCCAATGATTAGTAATAAAGATGTGCACACACGTGTCTAGGTCCTAGTGTCAGAAAATACCCAACAGAGGGTACACACAGCGGAAGACTTATAGAAGTGCCCAGGAGCTCACACAGTGTGCGGTGTGGGTGTGGAATCACAAACTTCTTTACTTATGTGCATACAATAGGTGCGCAGACTCATCAATAGACAATGAACCAACCAGATAGAGAAACCACCAAAATATATATTTCCGTCCACAACTATGGACACAATACAAAAGAGACAGATCCAAAGTCCCACCAATGATGTGGTCCTCTGATCTTACCACAAGGTCCTTCTCCTATCTGCTGGCTATCTCTAGACTCGAGCCCACGTGCTCCACCTGGAGCTTCTGTAGACTTTCCATCCTTTGACCTCAGCTCCTTGCTGCCCTAGAAGACAGCCAAGGTCTCAGCCTCACACTGAGCTAAGTCTGCAGCAACACTGGTACTCCTTCAGCTTCTGGATGTAGGCCCCAAGGGTTGTGCTCTGCTGCTCCTTTCTGCTCTGCTGGAAGCTGCACTACTGGATATTGAAATGAGGCCTGAGCCTCTCCTTTTATAGGCCCTGAGGCCTGGCAAAAATACCGACTGGTCAGCCCTATTTTGGCCGACTCAGTCTGGCTGAAAACCGACCTGGTTGGCTGTCCCTACCAGCCCAACCAGGGCCCTATATAAGGGACTTCACTAGGCCCTTTTCAGCCTTTGTTCCATGCAGGGACCCAGCCCTCTTGACCAGCCTAACCAAAGCCTGGTTGGCTGGCTCAACCAGCCCCAACCAGCTCTACTGTTGGCCGACCTGTTTGCTGATCTGTCCCGCCATATTCCTGCACCATCTTTAGGGTATGCTGCAGGCCATGTGCCTACCCACACACCTTGCCAGATAGCTTGCCATGTAGGCGCCTGTACACCGCGATACCCCGCCATCTCGTGCTGCTCCATATATGTCTCTTCCAGGCCAGATCTATGCCATGTATGCATCGCCATCTGCCATGGTCTCGGCGCCATGTGTTGCAGCCACTTTGATGCGTCCAGGTACTTTCCTTTTTCTCTCTTGGGCACATCCTGCCCTAGGTCTCCCTCCCCCACGCTCTCCTCATTTGGGGGCTTACAGATGGGGAGGTGACCTTTCCAACACCTAGGGGCAATAGGAAAGAGAAAGGATGCATTAGAGTGCATTGAATGGTAGGTGCATGGGTCATAGGATAAGGGTAGGTGTAAATGGGAAGATGGAACTTGAGTGATCTCAAGGGACATTAATGAAAGGGTATCACCCTTTCATTGTGAATCTCGCGTAGCATTCTCTCTACCACATTGCGAGACAACGAAATTTGACGACGGAACCTCGACGACACGCATGTTCTACGGACAGCGCAGCCTGCACTGTGTGCACAGCACACTTTCCAGGTTGTAAACATCTCCTTCCCACCCAACCCTGAATTCTTGATGTTTTGAAACAAGGGATTTTTCTGAAAATTTTTGGTCTTGAATGGTGAACGGGGTGTGCTAACGGGGTACCTGTCCCGTCCCCCCGTGTGAATGTACCCTTAAAATCCTTAAACCGTGAGGAAAAAAGACCCCCCCGTTCGCCCCAATGGAAAGTCGGATTGGAATAAGATTTTAAGGGAGTCATCCACCCAGCAAGTACCCCCTATAACGGTAACTAGAGCTCCAATCCGCTCAAAACAAGTAGCCCAAACGGAGCGTACCAGTTTACAGCAGAAATACAAAAAGAAAAGCTTAAAAGAGAAGGAAGAAGAGGTCATTTTAAGTGTCTTCTCAACACAAATGAAGTGGGAGTCGGATAAATACCACCAACTTTTGCTGTAAAATAAACCCTTTTTTTGAAATTACAGCAACTCATTTTCTCTCTTGTATTACTAAAAGGAAAGAATCAGAAGGATGCTCTAATGTGGTGGTCTTTGTCACAAACAGGAAAAGAGCCTAGTCATGAATGGAATGGACTAAGTTCATAGAGCAACTGAAAGCCACTTTCATGCCACCGAGGCATGAAGAGAACCTAACCTTTTGTTGGGAGAGATTTAGGCAGTTCGATAATGAGAGTAATGCACATTTTACAGCCAGATTTTGGAAACTCTCTCTAGAGTTACCCGAAAAGAGTAGCCTTAAGCCCAAAAGTAAGGTACAAGGTTGAAATGTTTAACCCAACCACGCTTAAGGACCTCACTAAGTTGGCTGAAATAGCCGAGAGGAAATTGAATCCTCGTAAACCCTTCAATAAGGAGGGTGGGTCATCATCTAAAACCAACAATATACCCACTTTTAGAAAAGTTTAAAAATTATAAAGAAAAGGGTAAAGCTCTTGTAAGGAATGTGAACAACCAATCACGTCCTGGATGGGTGCCATTTCCTTCTATGACGGACAAAGACAAGAGAAAGTTGATTAAGGAAGGAAAATGTTTCGGGTGTAAGAAACATAAGCCAGGGCACGTATGAGATAAGTGTCCCGTTCTCTTGCCTCACCTTCCTGCTTGGATGCCTTGGCTTTCCCTTTTATTAGAATTCGTCTTGGCAATCTTAGCCTTCTACCTTCTCACCCTCGAAATCTACCGTGACTATTGAGCCAATAGTGAATGCTGTCCATTCAGCCAATACCTTTGGGCCTCACGATCTTTTTAAGGTGTATGGATTCATGAATGGACAGAGAATAGTGGTTCTCCTAGACGATGGATGTAATTATGACTTAGTGAGTGATAGATTGGTAAAATTACTCCATCTTAAACCAGAACCTATAAAAAACATGTCGCTCTCAGGAGCTTTTAGGGGACACAATGAAGAAGACACTATATACCTAGATGAATCCAGGAACATTCCCAAACTCATCCTCTAAAAACACAACATAGTGCAATTTCAATCTCACGATAGTCACTCATAAGATTGAAAACCATAAACTCCATCACACATAGCAAGGACTAGCTACTATGGCATCCCAACTGACGTCAGTGGGTGTAGACCATGATATAAAAATATGCTCTCACGCATACAAATCCACACACCCACACATACTTGAGCATCCATTTATACAAAGTCTTCGTACTGAGTTTTTGTCGGCACTCTGGAGGTGAAGGGCAAACTCAGCCATGACAAAGGCTAGCACTAAAGGAGGAGGCTAATCAAAAAGTAGTCCAAATCTCTTCATTCAAGCTACAACTGCTTGTGAAGTCTAAATGATTTCATTTTAGTCTCTCCCAAACGAGCATCTAAATCTAGCTGATAGGGCAACGCACCATTTAAGATAGAAAGAATTATCGCAATACCAGCAAGCCGCAACTTGGACGAAAACTTCACAAGGTGAAATTTACATGTCTGCTAATACGGCAGAAGAAACAACATAGTGCAGTTTCAATCTCACGATAGTCACTCATAAGATTGAAAACCATAAACTCCATCACACATAGCAGGGACTAGCTACTATGACATCCCCACTGACGTCATCAGCGCCCAACTGTGGGTGTAGACCATAGTATAAAAATATGCTCTCACACATACAAATCCACACACCCACACATACTTGAGCATCCATTTATACAATGAAGAAGACACATCCATAGTACGGAATATTCCTTTTCGTATACAAAAATATAGAGATCGAAGGGATTTTCTAGTAGCTCCTTTACAAGACGTTGACATGATTCTAGGTAAACCATGGCGGTATGATTTTAACCATGCTGTTCATCCTCATACTCATCATTGTTGCTTTGTACATAAGGATCGTAGGGGATCAAGACATGTATACAATTCCATTGATTACTCCTACCCAAGCGAAAAGATTGGTAAAAAGAGGGGTAGATTGTAATCTTGTGTATATATGGGATTCACGAGATCTTCATATCTCAAAAGAAGATCGGAAGAGAAATAAGTTCCTCAGAGCTTATGAGGATCGATTTTCAAGAGATGACTCATTCGAATTGCCTATGGAGAGAGAAGATGATCATGCCATAGACTTAGAGCCAAGAGCTTCTCCCCCATGTAGAGCCCCATACGGGATGAACAAGGTAGAAATGGAGAAGGTAGAAAAACAAATTGAAGATTTATTGCAAAAAGGCCTAATTCGACCAAGCAGTTCTCCATTTGGAGCACCTGTATTATTGGTCAAGAAGAAGGATGGATCATATCATATGTGTATCGATACCATGCTTTGAATAAACTTACGATTAAGAACCGGTATCCGATTTCAAGAGTGGATGATTTATTGGATATGCTTAAAGGTGCTAAAGTTTTTAGCAAATTGGATTTGAAATTCGGTTATCATCAACTTCAGATGAAAACTCGGAATGAATATACGACTGCTTTTCGCACTCTCACTGGACATTATGAGTTTTTGGTCATGCCTTTTGGCCTAACTAATGCTCTAGCCACTTTTAGTAGGCTGATGAGAAGGGTTTTGCGACCCTACTTGGGAAAATTTATCATAGTCTTCTTTGACGGCATTTTAGTTTTCAACCAGAATGAGAAAGAGCATAAGGATCACCTTGCTAAGGTAATGGAGCTCCTAAGGAAGGATCGATTGTTCCTAAATACTAAGAAGAGTGTGTTCTTCAAGACGGAAATAGAGTAGTTGGGACACATTGTGTCTGCTGAGGGAATTCGCGTTGACCCTAAAAAGGTCAAGGCCATAATTGAATGGCCAATACCCAAAAATATACATGAGCTGAGATCCTTCCTAGGAGATTTGTAGTTATTATCGCAGATTCATTAAGAATTATGCTCGTCTTGCTTCTCCACTAACAGATTTGTTGAAGAAGCATTCCTTGTATGAGTGGGGAGAGGTTCACCAAGTAGCTTTTGAGGAGCTTAAGAGAACATTGGTCACTGCACCAATGTTAACGCTTCCGAACATGGACAAAGAGTTCTTTGTTGTATGTACGGATGCGAGTGGTACCTTGATTGGGGCAGTGTTGATGCAAGGAGGGCATCCCATTGCTTATGAGAGTAGAAAACTTCAAGGGGCTGAATTGAAATATATCACGTATGAGAAGGAGTTACTAGGAGTCATTCATGCTTTAAAGTTATGGAAGCATTATTTATATGGTTCTGCTTTCAAGATTAAGACTAACCATCAAAGTATCAAGCACTTGTTTTCTCAACCCATTGTTTCTTCAAGGCAAATCAAATGGGTTGAATATATTCAATCCTTTGGACAACCAAATATTGAATATCAGCCAGGAAAGAAGAATTTAGTAGATGATGCTTTGAGTAGACGGCCCCAAGTTGATCACATTTCTGTGATTAAGGAGAAATCATTAGGAGCAATGGTTGATGCTTATCCTTTAGATGAGGACTTCACTGACATTCATGGGAAGATTCAGCGTAATGAGATCGGGGGTTTAGAGGCTTATTCCATCGTGGATGAATACTTATTTTTGGGACGTGCCATATGTGTACCCAAAACATTTCGGTGTCTAGTCATGAGTGAGTTACATGCGAGTCCATATTCTGGACATAGAGGCATTAGAGGGACCATTGACAATATTGAGAGGTACTTCCATTGGCCTAAACTTCGCAAAGAAGTTTCAGCCTTTGTTCAACAATGTGACGTATGTCAACGCATTAAATCTAACACAAGTAAGACTGCTGGTCTTTTGCAGCCTTTGCCTATTCCCTCTGAAAGGTGGGAACTTATTACAATGGATTTGTGTCAAGTTTCCCCAAGGTTGGTCAGTTTGAACAGATTTTCACTGTTATAGATAGGCTGAGTAAACAGGCTCATTTTATTCCCTGTAAAAAAGAGTTGTCTACTCCTGAAACAGCAAGGTTATTCATTAGGGAAATCTTTAGGTTACATGGGTTACCAAAATCTATTGTATCCGATAATGATGGCCATTTCATTAGCAACTTTTGGACAGCCCTATTAGAGAATCTCGAAACCAAACTGAATTTTACTACAGCCTTCCATCCTCAAGGAGATGGACAAGGTGAGAATGCCAATCAAACCATAATTACTTTACTTCGAGCTTATGTCCATGACCAACATAGAAGGTGGCCAGAGTTCTTATCCATGTTAGAGTTTGCTTATAATAACACTATACATACTTCCACCAAGAAAGCCCCATTTGAAATCATCTATGGGCAATGTTTACCCACTCCAATAACACACTTGGGGGAGCAAATTTTTGTTGCTGACCAGTTTGCTGAGGATATGTCGCAGGTTATTGAGCAGGTAAAAGAACATATTAATAGGCCCAGGTTCAACAATCCAAGGCAGCCAATAAAAAAAGAAAAGAAGTTTATTACAGCAGCTTTATATCCAAAAGAAGGATCCAGAGCGTATGAGCTGAAATTACCAGCCAACTGGCGTATGAAGAATATCTTTCATGTGAGCAATTTGAAGAGATACCATGGCGATACTTCTGCGTTTTTGGATACTCAGCATCAAGAAGAACCTGAACTTGAAGATGGGACTGAAGTTCTTACTCCGGAACAGATCGTGTACCATAAAGAGAAGAGTACTCGTGGAAAGAAGAGAGAGATGTATTTACTGAAGTTTAAAGACCAGCCAGCTAGTGATGCACAATGGATGGAAGAAGAGTTCTTTACAGATTTTCCACAGATACTCGCAGATTATAAAGAGGCGATGCAATTGCAAAAGTAACAAGAGAAAGTGCACGTAAGAGGAAGAGACAAGCAATAATCCAGAAGAGGACTTCTACTCATTCAAGCAGGAGGGAGTGTCATGACAAGAGAAATGATTATTTAGTTAATTAATAGTCATTAGAACCTTATTATTATTAGGCACCAATTTGATGATGCGGTTATATGTTTGTATTTATGATCCATCAAGCGGTGTAAATAGTACCGCCAAAATTATGTAACATTGGCCAATGATTAGTAATAAAGATGTGCACACACGTGTCTAGGTCCTAGGGGCAATAGGAAAGGGAAAGGGTGCATTAGAGTGCATTGAATGGTAGGTGCATGGGTCATAGGATAAGGGTAGTGTAAATGGGAAGATGGAACTTGAGTGACCTCAAGGGACATTAATGAAAGGGCATCGCCCTTTCATTGTGAATCTCACGTAGCATTCTCTCTACCACATTGCATTCATCCGCCATCTCTCTCCCACCTTGCATGTAGGTCGAAATAGAAACAAGTACTCTCACGAGGGCGCTCTTCCCCATTGGAGGGCCAATTGGCATTCAAATTCTGCATGCATTGCACACATTTGCATTCTCGAAAAGTCTAGTTTTTCACATCAACCTCAACTATCAGGACTCGGTATTCTACAATTGCAGCCATGACACCCTCTCCGTATGCACGCAATTACCAACAAGAAGGGTCCAAACGGCCCATCATTGGGCAACACGAACACGTTTATTATTTGCAACAAGCAGTCAGAGAGTTCAAGCTTGAGCTAGCAGAAGTAAAAGCCCGACTTCAAGTTCTAGAAGGACCTCGCAAGCATGCAATAATTGTTGAGGTCATGAACTCATGTAAGAATTCTCCTCCTACTCCTCAACTAGTCTCTACAGTCAAAGATATGGTTCATACTGAAGTACAATCAATCAAGAAAGAAGTTATTGAGGAGTTCAACACAAAGGCAAACAAGACTGATATCCAAGAAGAGATCAAAGAACATGAAGCCAGACACAATAATGCATTGAAGATTAGAGTGGGGGGGCTCCCTGAAGGATGGTTCAAAGATGATGACTCTTTCAGTGAGACTTTAGTACATATCAAAGCAGCCATGCCTAATATTGAATGGAAGGTTGATGACGATAATGATGATGATGATGATGATCAATAATATCCGGCACTCCAAAGGACATGCTATCCTTACACTTAAGTCACGAGATTTACGGATCAAGCTCCTTCGACAATCTTACAAGTTGAAAGGGACCCCAAGGTATGGATAGCTGAGGAACTTACACAAGCTCAATTGAAGAATAAGGCAACGGAATTAGCTTAAGTCAGGGCTTCTAGGAAAGATGGAAAATGGTGTGAAGGCATAGCACTAATCAAATAGTTTAAATCCAAACCAAAAGACTCTCCGTCTTAAACTGATTTTCAGACTATTATGCAGATACTCTAAATAATTGGGATTGCTTTTGCACTCCCTGGGAGCTGCCATGTGCCCTCCCTGCAGCAGATGTACTAGATGGTTTTTTTGCTGTCCCATAGACCTATTGGTCTCCCGTGGACATTAATAGACTCTCTCTCTCTCTCTCTCTCTCTCTCTCTCTCTCTCTCTCCTCTCCTTTTAAAGTTTGTGGGTTTCAGAATTCATAGTGCTTCTAGAACTGTCTGGGAAGAGTTGCCTACCATTAGCCTCTATTTCTAGGTTGCCTTTGATAAAATATCTACATACATATTTAAGTGTGAAACAAAGGACTTTTTGAGGCAGCCAACCTAAGATCATAAGACCTCTTAGTCATCGCTCAATCGTCCACTTCTAGAACTCAAGCAAGTATACATAGGAGGATGAGTATATCTTCCTCAGTACCTGATAGCAAGTTACTGCCTCTTCCACCTTTCCAGCATCCTTCAATGCATTACCCTATCACAAAACGTCAACTTGTTTATTTCTCTGGAAACCTCTGCGAACATACATGCAGTTGAGAACGTATAACAGAGTACAATTCCAGTAAGGTAACAAGAATAATTACGATTCTGGCACACACATGCATAAGTAGCAAGAACTTACAAGGTTATTGTAAGCCTCCAAAAAAGAGGAATCCAACAGGATGGCCTGCTTATAATACATAATCGCCAGATCAAGGTTATGTTGTTCGTAGTAGACGCTCGCCAAGTTCCCTGCACAACCATGGCATACCCAGCAAGCCCCCGTCACCCTAAACCCTCACTACGTACCTAGGATGTGTTGAAGGTGGACCTGCATTCTATTAACTCAGGCCATCCATGGCTGGCCATCGGCTGCACTTTGTTGCCCAGATCTTGTGAAAGACATCATTACTGTACTCCGTGTTAAAAGGGCTCGCGATGAATGCCTGAGCAATCATACAAAACACTCCGACGGTGTGGCAACAAACTTGCAAGCTTGCTAAACAAGTGCAAGATGGGTAATGACCTCTATACTAGCAGTCCCTGGAAAGCAAAAGCTTCAGTTCTGTCAAGGCATTTTTTATCCAATGACCATATGGCATCAAACTAAACCATCAAGCAATCACTTGACATTCCAAATTAATGTCCCAAGCCGCGCACCTTCACCATCAAACAGATGAGACAACAGAACACAGAAAGGAGGACATCAGGAACTGCTACATTTGGGGCACTACAAAGGAAGAAGATTTACGAAGTCGCTAAAAACTACCACATGGGCAACCTACAGCTATCACATTGCTAACTCCGTATGCCGATCCCATTACTTTCTGCCCAAATAAGAGTAAAAGGACTTACCATAAGCAATGGCATAGTCAGGTCTCAGCTGTATCGACCTTTGATAGCTCAGGATTGCATCTTGTGGTCTTCCTATGGCCTGCAATTCAAAGAAATTTGTGTGTAACGCTTTGACTTTTCTCAGATCAGCTCACTTGGAAAAAAGAGAGGAAAACCCACAATGCAGCAACGCCCCACTTGGGAGAGAGGAGGGGACCGTGAAACACATAAACCAACGACAGTTAAAAAGCCCCTGATATCCTATGCAACAACAAATGCTTGATCTTGTTTGTGTTTGTGATCAAAGGACTCCAAAAAATCACCAGACTGTTACTAACCTTCAACACATTCCCTTGGTTCAAATGTGCATCAGCAAAATTAGGCTTCAAGCTAATAGCTTCCTGAACATGTAGATAAGAACAGTCGATCCTGAGGAAATGAATTTGAAGGTACTTTGATACCAAAAATAACCAAAATTTATTATTCCTGCATAAAATAATGGCCAATACTCATGCACTATCCATTATTAATCTTGCGTATAATCTTCCCTACTTCTAAATTTACCTTATAGTATGCAAGGGCCTTTTGATAGTCCCCGGCTTCCATGAAAAGGCCAGCCAGATTAGACCAAGCAATTGCAAAAGTAGGTTGTATCCGTAGGGCTTCCGCATAGCATGCATATGCCTGTTCCATCAGCGTGTAATCCTTCAAGCTTCGTCAATCAAAGAGTACAAGCTAGTGTAATCCTGAACATAAAACACTTACATGTTGAGTGAGTCCTTGTGCTTTCAATAGATTTCCCAAATTGCTATGGGCATCAACCTGCAAATTAAGTGTAAATTCGCTACAAAAACATATATTGCAAATCTCAGGACTATAGATAAGCATTGTAACAATTTGAAGAATTCTAATGTAAAATTTGATACAATGTACTCCATTTTGGACACAACTCATGTCTACAACATTTTGAGGTGGCCTTGCTTCTAAAATCTTACCAGATTTGGATTGATGGCAAGGGCTTGACGACAGCACTGGGCAGCTTCATGAAGTCTCCCTTTTCGCATGTAAGCACTAGCAAGATTGGACCAAGCATCACAAAAACTAGGACGCAACTGTAAATCCAAGCAATGAGTTGGGAGCTCACAGTCAGCCAAAGACATGCCAGTTTCGCAACCGATTGTGCATGAATGCTCAAATATAAAAGAAGCTCACCTCAATGGCAATCAAATAGTAATGAATGGCAAGATCGATATTTCCCTTTTCCTGAAACCACCTCAAAGCTTATGAGTATTTGATGATACGCCACATAAAGTGCTGGACCCTTCAAATCAGCCACCTCACCTTCCAAGCGTTTGCCATGTTGCCAAAGCATTCTGCAAACTGTGGATCAATTTTTATTGCTTCCTCGTTCTTCTTAATAGACATGTCAAAGTCATGCAGCTGCAATAACATGAATTGCAACTAGTAGGTGAGGTTGGCAACGACAGGAAAAGCAGCCCAAAACGGTGCACACAATAACTGCTGCTTCAAAGCAGACCATTCACACCTGATAATAGATTGCCCCCAATAAAAGAAGCGCATCCGTTCTGTGAGGATTGGCCTCATGGACCAATTTGCAGTGTTCCAAAGCTTGTTTATAGTTAGAATCCTTGTATTCTTTATGTGCAAGTGCAAGCACTGTACCTTCGTCCACTGTTCACGTTGCAAGCGACATCAGAAAACAATTTGACGCCCCCGACATGAAACTGCTGTTTCCGAATTGTGACTCTTGGAAAAAGACGAAAAGATGTAGAAACGGGCCGCAACATAGTATCTCAGAATTGACCGTATATAACGACACAAGCCAGAGCAACAGGAGATGTGCAGACGTGGCCACAGAGGCATTGTTCGGCGGAAACGCACATCCCTCAGCCGAGGAGAAGGAGGGGGTTTACGTCGAAACGACCAAAATGTTCAAGAACACAACTTACATTTCGGAGGCTCCAAAGCCAAAGCAGGCTGTTGAAAGTCGGTGAGGGCGAAGGCGAGTCTGGATTTTCGGAGGTGAGAAGAAGGGGCCGGTGCAGTCTGGGAGTGTCCCTGCGCCTGCCGCATGGTGTTCTGAAGAGAGATCATGGTGGGAAGGTGGGAAGCCAGAATCAAAACGGAGCAGGGGGAGGTCAATTAGGTTTGAGGTGACAGAAGTAGAAGTGGATGGCTTCCCTTTCTTTACATTTTGCAAGCGCTTGTTTTTTGGCCTTGGTCTAATTGGAGGTTCGAGTAAAAAATCCCTTCTTGGCCTGCCTAGGGCTTTGTCACGTTGTTTAGGGAAAACGAAAAATGTATTATGGGCTCCCCTGGAGCAGGTCTTATTCATGGTGTTTTGCGTAAGAAGCTAAATTCTTTTATTAGTATTTGAAAGTATCGTGTCTTCGGTGTATTGGTGGAACGATTCATTTGGGGGTACGTGGCACTAGTAGTTCGTATTCTTCAGTGGTGGTCCCCGCATGCGTTTGGTTGCTCCGCTAGTGGTCCTGGTGTTGTGTGTGTATGGACGCCATGTTGGCTCGAAATGGCCACGTGTAGAGCATGCATTTGTATGTGCCATCCAGGTTGGACGATTATAGTCCATGTGGCATGCGACATGTTTATTCATGTCGAGTTACTAAAGTTGTTGGCGGTTCACATTGGCACGTGTCAGTACTGTATGCATGTCACTTCGTTGTGTGGAATGTTGAGGCGTGGTGTTTGTATGAGGTTGTTCAGTGCATGGAGTTGTTCTGATATGGAGGTTTTTTCGAAGATGGCAGACGCTAGGATGGGGAAGTGTGTAGAGGCAGGTGTCATAAGTTGTGGCATTTTAATCGGACATGGGAGGGTGCTTCGCTAACAATGGAGCCAATGAAGATTTGTTGTGTGGAAGGAGGTGTCGGATTCGAGTTTTTGTCGGAGAACGATGGTCTCAAAGGCGGTTTTGACATGCATGTGGAGCTCTATGAGTGGATGAATCTTTGGTAGGTGTGTAAAGCTTGTGGTTGGCTTGCTGTGTATTTGAAAAGATAGCGCTTCAAGCAAGAATGTGGCTTTCGGATTGTAGAGCCAAATTTCAAGGCGCGGGTGTTTCTTTCAGGTTGGATAGAATTTTCGTGCAAGAGTGGAAACAGCGCATGCTTGACCGACTCTTGTGGTACACGTGATCTAAGTTTTCTTCGAGAGGTTGTTTCTATCGATTTATACGTGGCCTGCTTCAATGATTGGATGAATGTGTGTCCCTTCGATGAATACTCTGGATTGATTCAGAGGCGGTCGAGCTGTGGGCTACCTATTTTTTCGAGGGGTAGTGTTAGTTTGATTCTCATGGAGATGGAGATTGCTTGTGGATTTTATATTATGCATGATTCTGTGCATAAGAGTTCTCTCGATCTCTTCAGTCTTGTTTCCATTGTTCAAAATCCCAGTGATCAAATGGAAGAGATGAAGTCCCTTCAATTATCACTGTCCGGAGACTCAATGCATACCAGAAGTTCCACCTTCCAGAAAGGTTTTGCATATTCAACTTCAAATTCAATTTTTCCTTTCTTTCCACTTTCCTGCTAGTTGGCTAATGTCTTAGAAGTACCTAGGTGCAGAGTTGCTAAAGTTTGCCGAACAAAAGAATGAAATCGTCGATGATGCTTCTTCCTTTCTCGATGGTCTTTTACCCTAGTCTTATATGTCATCATGTTTCCTTGTAGATGTCGATGGAGTTCTAAACTAACAGTTCGATTATATGTTGCTCAATGTTAAATTATTTGACGGGGTTGTTGGTCGTTGTTGATTTCATTAATATTTCATCTGCGTCTGTCTGTCAAAACAAGGATCGGTGAGGGTGGTCTTTGTATTTCAATAGTTATCATTTGGATGTGTTTAGACACTCGTGCTCGTGAGGGATTCTCTGTAGGTACTATCCATGTGAATTTGAAAGATAGAGTAAGGGTAACAGGTCATCTCGATGTACTGGTAGAAGATGATCGCATCTTAAAGGAACGAAAGCGCAAGGGCAAGCAAATAATGAAAGAATTGATCACAACAAATGAGCATGGTATAGTATATTATGTCTTTATGTTTTGTTGTAGATGTCAATGGAGTCGTAAACTAACACTTCAATTATATGTTCATGAGTTTTAATGTGCAAGTATAATCTCGCTGTGAAGTTAGAAAAGGGAGCAGCATCAAAAGAAATAAAAAGCAAGGGAAAAGATGTCATCATGGAAGAAGCGATCGTAAAAAAGGAAGATGGTAACTTTTTCTTGATTCGTTTTAACAATTACTTTGTATTTGTGTATGTTTGAATGTAAACGTAGATGACAGCATACTTATAGTTGATCTTGCAGAATCTGATGTTATTAGCGCTTGGGGGACTTGTCGTATTGAGACTTCTGATCCTTGTCGCAAGCTCACTTTTCCAGCATCTTTGGTAGATAAAAGTACCTCAAAGAAAAATGATGCTTTGAAAGGACACTCAGGCATTTGTAAATCTTCAAATCTGTTGCACGTGAAGGTATGCTCGAAAATGTTATTTTCTTATTACAATGAATATTGGATGCATGTATTGACTGCCTTACAATCATTGTTACAGTTCGGAAGATTTTGCACGAGAGGAAAGGTGATGTTAAAATCTAGACACATATTACAATAAACTTATGTCCTCTATTTCCAGAACGTGACAGAAGTTCATAATGTAAGAAAATAATACGACGTCTGTGCTCAACAGATAACAGGATCTCGTACACAAGAGAGAAAACAAGAAAGTATGGAGAATCAAAAATTTGATTATTGTAGAGCTGATACAATAGATGGCGCTGCCTCCCAACCCTGTGCTCTTGTGAAAGAAGCTTCGATGGCATGCTGGAAACAGTAGAAGACGGAGGCTGGATGCTAAGGAATCAAGGTTGCTATAGCTAGTGATGAAATGGGCTTCACGGGCTTGCTCTTATATAGCCACTAGTCATAGTTGGTTAGGCTCAATTGGGTGACCGACCCAGTCCGCCCAAAATGGTCGACTGGGGGTCGGTCTCGAAATAGGCCACCAACCATACGATAGAACCGGTGTGCAAAACAGAGCAACTAACCTACGGTCTATGTTCGGCCTCCATCCGGTGGGGGGATTGCTCCATGCCACATGGTACTCACTCTCCCTCGGACGCCACGTGTGTTTTGCTCCATGACCAGGGCACCCAAACGTGCGCTATCGACCCCACTGCGCCTACTATGTGTTTCGTCTGCTACTTGGTCTGCCCCATCATTGTGCCATGTGTGTGGATCTGCAGCGGCTACCTTGTTCTACTGTACATTGATTGCCTGGACACTATCTCTTTGCTCTGGTGCCCTTGCCATGTGGCACTCTCGCGAGAGCCCTGTGCTGGCCATCTACTCCTGGCTTTGCTCGACTTGGCACGTGGTAGTCGTTCTCCTTACGAGGCATGTAAGAGCGAGATCCGGTGTTCAACCAGGCTATAAAAAATGCTGAGAGGGTTGGCAAATCCAAGCATAGCGTACTCATGTATTGTTGGCAGCATGTCAGGCATCAATTTCGTAAAGCAACAGCAAAGCTTCAGACTTTGAGAAGACAAACAACAAATCAGGGAGCTTGAATTAGCCTTGGCCTCGATTTGCCTGGGTGGAGAGCCCTTAGAATCTGTCTCCAATGGGGCCAAAGAATGCCAATTTTTGGTAGCAGAATTCTAGAGGCTTCAAGTGGGAATGTTTGCCCTGGTGGCCAATCCCAACAAATATGCTGAGTTTGCTATGTGTGGGAACTCGCTCTAAGCCATGCGGCCTGTCACATTTACTGGCGACACAAGTGGTGGTTGTGTCTGCTCTAGTGAGCAGTCTGTACCGTGCCGCCCCTCTCTCATGCCCCGCTTATGTGGCACGTGTGTTGACGAGGCCCGACTTGCCAACTACCACGTGGCCTTGCTCGCGTTGATATGGCCCTGTGCACCGTAATGCATCAATTTTGGAACCCATGCTCCTCTGCCCATCTGGTTTCCTGCTCCTCTGGTGGGCTACGCCATGTGGCACTGACATAGTGCCCACAGTGCCTCTGCCACCTCACCCATCTCTACCCTATTCACCCTCTGACATGGAGGCGGGGGAGGGAGGGAGCAAGAGCGAGAGAGGAGAGAGAGAGATAGAGAGAGAGAGAGAATACATTTATAGTAGATAGAGATAGAGAGATAGGGAAAGAGCGAGCGAGAGAGAGAGAGAGAGAGAGAGAGAGAGAATATAATTAAAATAGATACAGATAGAGGGTTAGGGATAGGGAGAGAGAGCGAGAGCGAGAGCGAGAGAGAGAGAGAGAGAGAGAGAGAGAGAGAGAGAGAGAGAGAGAGAGAATACATTTAAAATAGATACAGAAGGAGACATAAGAAAAGAGAGAGAGAGAGAGAGTGAGAGAGGGTGAGAGAGAGTCAGCGAGCGATAGAGAGAGAGAGAGGGGGCAAGAGGACAGAGAGAGAGAGAGAGAGATACGGGGGGCAAGAGAACAGAGAGAGAGAGAGAGAGAGAGAGAGAGAGAGAGAGGAGGGGGGGGAGGGATGGAGAGAGCAACAGCGAGAGAGAATAAAGAGTGAAGTAGAGATAGATAGATAGATAGATAGATAGAGAGAGAGAGAGAGAGAGAGAGAGAGAGAGAGACGGGGAGGAGGGGGGGAGAGGGGGGGAGGGAGGGAGGGAGGGTGGAAGAGCGAGAGAGAGAGAGAGAGAGAGAGAGAGAGAGAGAGAGAGAGAGAGACAGAGAGAGAGAGAGAGAGAGAGAATATATTTAAAATAGATAGAGATAGAGGGTTAGGGATAGATAGAGAGAGAGAGAGAGAGAGAGAGAGAGAGAGAGAGAGAGAGACGAGGGGGGAGGGATGGAGCAAGAGCAAGAGAGAGATAGAGAGAGAGAGAGAGAGAATACATTTAAAATAGATAGAGATAGAGAGATAGGGAAAGAGAGAGAGAGAGAGAGAGAGAGAGAGAGAGAGAATACATTTAAAACAGATAGAGATAGAGAGATAGGGAAAGAGAGAGAGATAGAGAGAGAGGCGGAGGGGAGGGACGGAGGGAGCAAGAAAGGGAGAGAATAAAGAGTGAAGCAGAGAGATAGAGAGAGAGAGAGAGAATACATTTAGAGTAGATACAAATAAAGAGATACGGAAAGAGCGAAAGAGAGAGAGAGAGAATCTCTCTCTCTCTCTCTCTCTCTCTCCCTCCGTCCCTCCATCCCTGCCTCCCCCTCTCTCTCTCTCTCTATCTCTATCTCTCTCTCTCTCATTTGTCTCTCTCACCCTCTCTCTCTCTCTCTCTCTCTCTCTCTCTCTCTCTCTCTCTCTCTATAGCTACACTAATAGTGACTGCACCTATCGTAGATCCTGCCATTTCCTGAGTACAGGCAGAATGAAACAAGATAGACAAATATGCATATCATCTTATCAAGGAGAATGTGCAAGATGTCATGCTAGGATATCTCAACACCGTCAAGACGCCAAAAGAAGCATGGGATATGTTCGCAGCTCTCTATGAGTCCAAGAACACTTCCAAGATTCTCACACTAAGAAACCAAATCAACCAGAGTTTCCACAAACAGCGGTGAAACCGGTCATGCTTACATACTCAAGATGAAGGATTACAACAATCAACTCGCAGTGGCAAGAGAGATCGTGAATCCCGCAGAAATGGTTCAAGTAATCTGGAATGGACTAGGAGAGGGATATGAGAATCTAGTCCAATGTATTGCCATCCAATGGCAAATTCTAACATTGGAAGAACTCCAGTCAGGCGAAGAACCCAAGACGCAAGCCATTCATGCATACATAGGTGATTCCAATGATCAAGCATTCATGGCTTCAAATAGAAGTAGAGGTAGAGGTAGATAATTTTAGCGAAGTGGACATCATCCACAACAAATTCAGAAATAGCATCAGCATCATCCTCACCAACATCAACATCAGAATCCAAGAGGAAATCATTCCAACCGAGGAAGATTCCAAGAACGAGGGAATGCATACACCAACGTGTCGAAAATTCGATACAACTACTATCATAAGTTTGGACACTATGAAAGAGATTGTCGTAAGGATTAGTATGACCAAGGCGGTCAATCTAGTAGCAATTGAGGGAATTTTTGAGGAAGAGGAAATCATTGCGGTGGACATTACAATCACAGTAATTATGCCAATGAACGTAAGAATATGTTCCTTGCAAGCGAGGATATGCAAAAGATTGAACAGCATATCTTGATATTGATTGCAATTCAAAAGAGGAATTCAACTTATCAAGTCAATCAACCAGATTAGGATCCTTGGTACATCGACAATGTTGCATCATCTCATATGACAAAACATCAAGATGGTTTAGAGAGATGAAACCATTAGAAGGACAAAAGAACATTATCTACACTGCAGATAAACAACAGTGAACATACTGAATCCAGTTCAAGGGAAAGGCATTGTCCCTATGAACAATTTTACTAGTATGAAAGAATTGGTGAAAGATGTACTCTATGTTACGAAACTCAACAAGAACCTCTTATCAGTTGGTCAAATGACGGAACACAACTACTGAGTCATCTTTGATAGAGATGAATGCACGATCAGAGACAAATCTAGAGGATATCAGCTACTAGTAGGAAAAGCAGTTAAGGAAGGAAGCTTGTTCAGAATGCTAGCTTCATCACTAGATTTGCTAGCTTCATCCTCATATCTTGTCATTGGTTTACACATAGGGTGCCCATGCTGAATATTTCTATCGTGAGAATAGAAATATTTAGCATAAATAAAGTATTGGGTTGTTGGCATAAATAAAGTATACTCAGTATTGTATCTACTATCATAAAAAAAGAAATAACATAGTCCCAGATGCATGCATGATGCATTTGAAGTGTCATGACTAGGAGTAGGCTAGCACTGTAGTCTATACAGTCATAGTCAAGGACCAAGGTACATCACTACTAACCATCTGCATCATCCATGGACTCCTCGTCATCATCATCCTTTGCCTCCTCAGATGAGCTTGAGGCATCTGTGTCACTGTCTGAAGAAGAATCATCAACACAAGATCGGGTGCAGCTGAAGTACTAGCATCATCTCCAAATGGTTGAGCCTATGATCATGTGTTGCATGCTGGTGCTGACAACTCCTCATACAACATGGAGTATATGTCCAGCTCCTCCCGTGGGATATCTGGCATGGCCTTCATCTTCTCCACGTCCACCTTGTCTACATTCACTTGGCAAGGTTCGGGGCAGTCGGCGGCGAACTCAAGGAGACGGAGGTTGCAATGACAACATCAACCGCTCCAATTGAGCCATGCTCAATCTGTTCCTCTTCTTTGTGTGAAAGATGGCCCAAGTGCTCCAGTTGCTCTCACAAGGACCGGAACTCTAGTCCTGTGAGAGAACATGTATAGCAAGGCGTTTTTGCCATAAGCCATTTAAGTAGAGATAGGTATCAGGAACTTAATAACTTTAAATATGAAATAAACATTTGATTCAGTTCATAATGATATTGTTAAACATTTGACATAGTCTCATCAAGAGCAAGCAAGTATTTTATCATTTTTTGGGGATGTAATCAAATTTTCACTAATCTATTTTATCAAGGAAAATCCATTTTTCTTAATTTATTTCATGAAGAAAACTCTAGGAGCATTCAATATATTAAAATTATTCAATACTGCAATAGAGTTTCAAAGATACAATCCTTGAAATGTTAATATGTAACTTTCTATGAAGAGGGGCCAGGGTATTTCAAAGTGACAAGATTATGGAAAACTGTTTTCAGCCTCCACCTTTGTGTGTATTCCCCCATTGTGTATGTGAGAAAGCTTCAAGTGAGACTTCTTAGTTCTCTCCCACTCTCTTCACAATTATCTCCCATGCAGTCGGAGTTTTCAAAAGAACAGAGTATGGGCAGCAATGGCAACTATTTTCTTCCGCTTTAGGCGATCAACCAAATCTATTGCTAAGAGCGCCTCAATGAATCTTCATTGATCCTAAGCTAATTTCAACAATTAGGAAGCAAGGGAATCATTTGGTTGGTTTCTTCTAGCCATTGGAAAAGCAAAGGCTCTCGCTCTTAGACACTCGCTCCACAATGCAAGGGCGCTACATTTTGGCATGAAGGCCCATGTAACAGTTTCTATCAAAAGAGATGACGACCAAGCTTTTGTGGACGGCCTAGATAGCGTTGACCGTGTTGCATCCCGAAGGGAGCGATCATCATGCAGACCCCAGAGATCAAGCTCTTGGCAAAGGCGAGTGCATGCCTATTTAAGCTTCATCCTTGTATTGTGTAAGCCTTGGATTGTTTCCAAGGAAGTTCCAATGCTTATGGATGAAATCTATGAAAATCATCAACATAGGTCAAATAACATGGTCTAGCTAGTGAAACTCTTAAGAAAGTGGTTTTTGACTTGGACAAATCTTGACAAGATCAAGACCTGCTATAACAAGTCAAGACAAGAACTAGGGTGCATATGTGTTTGAATCAATTATTTCCTGACCATGTGCATAGGCATTCAAATTGATCAATTTTTGTTTTCACAAGTATTCAACATCACCCAATGTCATATAAATGTGTGTGTAGCTATGGAATGCTATGAGTTGTGAAAGGAAATTACTATTAGGTCCAATTTTTCGAATAAGTTATGTGTGAAAGGATCACATATGTCATACTTTCCAAATGCAAAACTATTTGTAGTAGAGATAGATGATGAAGAGATCAATTGAACACCAAGTGCCTTTCACCTACAACCTTCCCTAAGGAGATGCCTAACAACATGAAATGGAAGTATGCTCGCCCCAAGAGCATGGTACCAACGGATAGACAAATTCTTTCATAAATTAAACTTCAAAAGATGTGCCTCACATGCTAACTTGTATGTGTACAGGAAAGGTGGAAAATTTGCTATTATTGTTCTATATGTGGACGATCTCCTTATTATAGGTGACTATGAAGACATGATCTAGCAGACTAGAGGCATTGAGCACAGAGTTTGAGATGACAGCCAGACTTAGGCTTAATGCACTACTGTTTGGGGATTGAAGTCTGACAAGAGCCAGGCAAGATCTTCATCTCTCAGCAGAAATATGCAAGGGAGATCTTGAAGGCATTTGGTATGTTCGAGTGCAACGAGATAGCTACACCTATGGAGGTAAATGTGAGGCTGTCTATGGAGGATGCCTCACCCACCAGCAGACATCGGCGGGAGGTACAGGAAGTTGGTCGACAGTCTCATCTATCTGTGCAACACCAGGCTAGACATCAGTTTTGCTATTGGCATTTTGAGCAGGTTCTCCAATAAGCCTCGGGAGAATCATTGGAATGTAGGCTTGATAGAAATATGGTCACTTGCTACAAAGTATTCTCCATGGGGTTTGGATGAGTATTTATGCCATCTTGACACAAATGGGTGCCAAAAGTATAGTGGGATTGTGTGTCTCACTATGAACATAAAGGTGCCAACCTGAAAGATTGTGTAAGCCTATATTAAACTTTGGCACAAGATACGAAGACTGCACACAATTGGATATCATTTCACAATTTGTCTCAAATATAAGATGAAGGAACACGCGCTGCAATGTGATTGTATCAAAATTAATCCACCACTTATCGCCTTTCATATGAAAAACAACTTAAAACTGTGTCTCCAATCATATGCCCAAACAAACCAAATTTGCATTAATAGATGAACACACTCTTAGCATACAATAATACCCAAACTCAATCCCTAAACTATTCATCGAAAGACAATATGTATTCTCTGAATGTACACTATATTTACAACAGTAGATCATAAGCCTACTGTTGGAATAGTAATATCCTGCACAATAGCAAAACTTGACAATAAACACAACACACAAGATTGTAATTATCTTTTGATGTTTGGTACCAAAGATTATGAGCAAACGTCACAATCTCAAACAAAGGGACAAACCTTCCACGTATGCTTGAGTATTGTTACTTCAAATGCTTTTTGCAGAGACCTTTTAGCACTCTTATTGACTGTAGAGTTCTTTATCAGCTTATCAGCTCGGATTGCTTTTTTGGACGTGCACATTACACATCAGAAGCATTGGAGGTGCACCAGTACACGTCAGAAGCATTGGACAACTAAGAGATGCATGAGATTTGATCTCGACCTTTGCTTCATGCAATAATGTTGGGGAGGTGTAGGCTCGGGATCCTACAAAACAAGTACTTCTATAAGCTTAACCCTGAGAGATAGCCAAAGAAACAAAAATTTGAACATTGGATTTATCAATCCCAAATGATTTCGCCTCGTCCTCTATCTCTTGGATTGTTTTACCACGTTGTTTTGCCATCTCAACACAATTACCGAAAGAAATACATCAAAACTAAGGAAAACGTAATGAAACGAAGTGGAAATAGAAGTTTGGATTGAAGAAGAACTGTGCTAGAACATGTTACTGTTTATATCCATGGATTCCACAAACATCTGATTCCACAAAAACCCATTTTGCCTTACTGGTTTAGGGAGGAATGGGACAAAAGTGTAGGAGGCTGTGCTCTAAATGGTTGTTGGAGATGGGTTGTGATTAGACATGGGCTATGTCTTTTGTAGGAGGCTGTGCTCTAAATGGTTGTTGGAGATGGGTTGTGATTAGACATGGGCTATGTAGGTGAAACACTGGATAAGCAAAAAATGGGCCTTAGGGTAACAAAGGGCCTTGGTAGGACATAGTACTTTGTGATCAACCTATTAAAAACTCCTCAATATGAAGCGTTGACTAAAATGATTTGCTTTTGGAAGGAGATCCTTTCTAGTGTTACTTGGTTGGGCAATTCCTCATTCCAAGGTCACTTTGGTTAGCTAACTGGGCTTATAAAGATGACTATTGGTTGCCATAAGGCAAGTGAGAAAACTGTGATAAAGGACTGCAGACTTTAGGAATATTTAGGATCCAGATGGGAGGAGATGAAAGGATGTGGATGAAATAGGGAGAACCTTTAATCTGACGAGTGGATAGAGATGAGTTATGTAAAACCTATTGACAAATATTCGGGAAGACTGGCCGACTAATATAGTCTTGAATGATAAAGGGTATTTGAAAGGCTTTGTCATTCACTGCTATAGGTAAAGCACACATAGATGTTCTTTAAAGGATACGATGATTCCCTACGGAGTGTGGATTGCTTTGTTGGGGTGTAATTAGTGGATTGATAAAGCACGAAGGGACAATGTTAGTTTTGTCTAAGAAGATTAAGAATGGGATGGGATGCTACTCCAGTATGTAAAATATAATGTGTTGATATGGAAGGATTTAGTTGGGAAAATGCCAATGAGAGCAAGCATTTCTAAGTGGAATCCTAGAGTGTCACATTTTGTACATTTAAAAGTGGAGACACACTTTCATCTTTTGTGGGAATGTGTTGCAGTTTGGCCAGTATGGAGAAGAATTGTGATGCGGTTCAGTCAAATACAGATTTTCTTTTCTCTTCAGCGGAAATCTGCTGTACTTGGTGACTGGGGAAGTTCGAATGATGCATTATTGGAGGTTTGGCAATTGTTGAGAGCTATAGTCATTCAACATATATGGATATGTCGAAATAAACTAGCTTATAAAAAGAGTGATGATTTGGGGTTTCGATACAGAGAATTTGAATACTCAATAAGGATGACATTTAGGAGTTTGGATGGGAAGAAAGAAAGTCATAGGCAGATGTGCTTGAAATTGGAGAGCTTTCAGGATCCCTTGTAATCATCTACCTTTTAAGGAGGCATTCCTATCTTCCTATTATGTTATCACTCTTCATATTGGGTCACTCACATTTAAAAATTCATAACATCAAAACTAGACATGCTTTTGAACTGAATCAATTGCAGAGTGTTTTTTATTTTTTGAAGAAAACTCTCATGAGCATAGGGTGAGAGGGGGAGGTAGGTAAACGAAGGGAGAGAGGGGAGAGAAACTAATGTATTCATGGGCTGAGGAGAGCGAACAAGGTCACTTGGCTTTATTAAACTTCTTAGAACATATGAAGGATCACTATCATCCATTTCCATTGTTCCCATCAAGCTGCTCCTCACTAGCAGTAGCAACAACCCAATCCCCCATAATCTTTCATAGAACCGGTGCACAAAACAAAGCAACTAACCTACGGTCTCCGTTCAGCCCAGAGCCATCCGGGATCATTTGAGGCTCCAAACGGGCCCCGCAACCCAAGAGTGGGCTGCCTTGGGAAATGCTCTGTCTACCCTCAGTGTGGTCAGTCAAGGGATGCCTTCTCACACTTGCATGTAGCCTAGTTGGCGGTGTGCCAACTCTATCTGAAGCTGTCCAATCATCAGGCCACATTTGGCCCCCATCTGGTGTCCAAACTAGGACCTATCAGATAACCGAGCTACTCAAATGCCTTCTCCTCATATGGGGGGCTTACAAGTAGAGTTAGCTAGTTCCCGCGTAGTTACACGAGAGTGGAGCATTGATATCTAACACCCCCCCTCAATGTCCACCCGCAAGTGAACTTACTTTTTCGGCCCAATGCCAAGTCGATGAAGATGCCTCTCCAGCAAGTCTCTTCCAAGAGCCTTCGTGAAGATGTCCACAACATTCTCTGTAGTCGGCAGACAGTACACCAAGTCGACCTCTCCATCCATGATGAGCTCGCGTACAAAGTGATATTGAATCTCAATGTGTTTTGTGCAAGCGTGGAACACGGGGTTCTTTGCAATCGCCATGCAACTTTGATTGTCACATGATAACTGAGTAGGCTTGTTCTGAACAACACCCATGTCCCCCAAAATCCTCCTCAACCACACTGCCTCGTAAGAAGCAAAGCATGTAGATTTATACTCGGCCTCGGTAGAAGAAAGAGCAACTGTGGGTTGCTTCTTGCTGACCCATGACACAACTCCAGATCCAAGTGAGAAACAGTACCCTATCACTGATCTCCTACTGTCCGGGTCTCCTGCCCAATTTGAGTCACAGAATCCGGTCAAGATGTTGCCCTTGGTATAGGTGATGCCATAATCAAGTGTGCCTTTGATGAATTTCAGCACCTACATCCCTGCCCTCCAATGGTTCTCCTGGGGCTTATTGAAAAACCTACTTCGTACACCAGTCACAAAACTGATGTCCAGCCATGTGTTGCACAAGTAAATCAAATTGCCCACAAGACTTCTGTACTTCGCTTCGTCCACCAGTGGTGATGAATCCTCGTTTGAGAGCTTCGCATCAACCTCCATAGGGGTACCAACTGTCTTGCACTCAGCCATGCCAAATACCTTTAGTATCTCTCCAGCATACTTCAGCTATGAAATGAAGATCTGTTTTGGCTCTTGCCAAACTTCAATCCCCAAACAAAAATGCATCAATCCGAGGTCTGTCATTTCAAACTCTCTTCCTAGCAAATGCTTCGTCTGCGAGATCTTCTCTTCATGGTTCCCTATTATGACAAGGTCGTCCACATAAAGGACCATGATCATACACCTGCCTTCTTCTCTGAAGATATACAAATTTGCTTCAGACGGGCTCCTCCTAAACCCGTTTTGCAGAAAGTAGGCATCAATTCACTGGTACCATGCTCGTGGGGCCTGTTTCAGCCCGTAAAGTGCCTTCTTTAGTTTGCAGACTTTACCTTCTGAATCGGGATCTCAAATCCTGGTGGTTGTTCCACGTATACCACCTCCTTGAGATCTCCATTCAGAAAGGCGGATTTCACATCCATCTGAAACACGGGCCAACTTCCCTGGGTAGCTAAAGCCAAAACATTGCGAATTGTGGTTAGTCGAGCTGTGGGAGCAAAAGTATCTTGATAATCAAAACCATGTACCTATGCAAATCCTTTTGCCACGAGCCAAGCCTTGTACTTATCCAACGTGCCGTCGAACTTGTACCTGGGCTTGTACACCCACTTGGTTCCGATTACCTTGCGTTTTGGTGGTCAATCCACAAGTTCCCAAGTGTTGTTCTTCATTATGGAGCCATACTCCGACTGCATAGCCTCCATTCACCTATCATCACCCTATGCCTCTTCAAGACACGGGTTCTTCAGCATGGATCACCTCTGTCATCAATGCGTTGTTGACCAAGTGTTCCTGCACCCTTCTTTTCTTCTCTAATCTCTTGGACCGGCGGTGTTTAGATGGTTCCTCCTCAATGGCTGGAGGTTCTCTGCCATCCAAAAGCTGCTTTACCCACTTTGGGAATGGCCGTTGTTGTTGTGGTTTTGCAGGCTCTTCTTTATCTTCTTTGTCTTGAATCCTCCCAAGCACCGTTGGGGGAGTTCGGTCTGCTATTAGTGGTGGTACTGGATGGATATCCTGGTCCTGGTTGTTTGGGAAGGAAACATCCTCCTCCAATTGATGTAGCTGTTCTGAGAAGACCACATCGCAACTTACAATTACCTTCTTGGTAACAGGGTTATAGAGATGGTAACCCTTCGCCTCTTCACTGTAGCCTAAGAAAATACACTTCCGGCTCTTCGGTTCCCATTTGGTCCTGGTAGCATCAGGGACATGCACAAAAGAGTCACATCCAAAAGCTCTGAAATGTACAACTGAAGGTTTCTTACTAGAAAAGGCTTGCAGTGGAGTCATCCCGTTCACAGCCTTCATGTAGCTATGATTCAGGATGTAAACTGCAGTGTTACATGCTTCAGCCCAAAAGTCTTTGGCAAATCTTTCCCTTTCATCATACTCCGGCCCATTTTGCAGATGATGTGCATCTTGCGTTCTCCTACTCCATTTTGTTGTGATGTATGTGGCAGGGGTTTTCGCCCCTTGATTCCGTGAGTTTTGCAGTAACTTTCGAATTCAGTTGATGTGAACTCTCCACCTCTGTCTGATCTCAACTTCTTCACCTTACTCGCTGTTTCTTTCTCGACCATTACATGCCATTCCTTGAACCTACTAAAAGCCTCGTCTTTAGTCTTTAGGAAGTATATCCATATCCTTCTACTGTAGTCATCGATCAGTGTCATGAGGTAGTAGGAATCACCCAAAGCTTCCATCTCCATCTTTTCGTAGAGGTCTGTGTGAACGAGAGCCCTAGAGGAGCCTTTGCCCTGCTGGCCTCTTTAGGAAAGGGTTGCCGATGCTGCTTGCCCATCATGCAAGCTTCACATACATCGGGCAGATCTAAAATTTCTAGTAGGTCTGCAATCATTCCACTTTTATGCATCTCCTTCAAAGAACTAAGGTTTAGATGACCAAACCTCTCATGCCACAGCTTAGTGTTCTTCACATCTGCTCGAGCATTGAAAGCTAAGAGTTCGTAAATGTTGTTGCGTCATGTACCTTTACCAACAACCTTCCCTTGAAGATCTAGAATCTGCGCACCATTCTTATCGAATTGAACTTTGAGGTCCCGATCCGTGATTACAGAAATGGACAACAAGTTCCTCTTGATATTTGGCACATAAAGAACATCGGACAACTGTTTTATAACTCCATCTGACTTGAGAGCAATCGTACCTTTTCCTTTTGCTGGACATTTTGCATCATTGTCGACTGCTACCAGGATGTCATTCCCTATTGGCTAGAGAGAGGTATACCAATCCTTCTGACTGGTCATGTGGTGCGATGCACCAATGTCAATGATCCACGGTTTATCTGCAGGTACATGAACTGCCTCCGTGCAAATCTCCTCAATTACAATGAACAGCTCTACTGGTATTGCCTGCGCGCTGTTGCTGGACTCTTTCTTTACTCCGTTCTTCTCATCTATAATCTTCTTTCGGCACTCATTCTGCTTGTGCCCTACCTTGTTGCAATAGAAGCACTTGATCTTCTTCGTTCTCTTTTTATCATCAGAAGAAGATGGGTTACCAGAGTCCTTACCCTTACCTTTATTTGATCCGGTCTAGAAAGCCGAATCTTCTCTAGTCCTCATCTTTTGATGCATCTCCTCCTCTAAAAGCATCGTGCTGAAATCCTCAAAGTTGAGGGGTGGATTTCTGTTCTGCGTATTCAGTGCCATAACAAGACCATCGTACTTTGGTAGGAGAATCCGTATGCACCTTCGTGCTAAATTCTCACTGGTGATGGTGATGCCAATTGCAGTCATTTGATCGCGCAGATTCTTCACCCTGGTGATGAACTTCTTTGCCGCTTTAGACTCAGACAATTTTTCGTTCGCGAGTTGAGTCTCTAGATTCTAAATTCGTGTCTAATTCGTGGTCTCGTACTGATTTTTCAAGATCGCCCATGCCTCCTCCATTGTGGTGACATGTTGAATTAACGCCATGACAGAATCACTAACACTGCATACAATAGAACACAAAGCATCTGCATTTCTTCTTGACCACATGAGAATCTCATCCACAGTTGGTACTATCTGTTGTCCTGCATTGGCTAGATCCGGTCTCGCAACCTGCCTCACGTCCACCCCAGTAGCAGTGTCCCAAAGCTCGTATGCACTTAGGATGGTCTTCATCTTGAACTTCCAGAGTGGATAGTTAGAGCCGTCCAACTTTCCGCTTTCGCCGAATGGTGGGATTCGTAGTCTTGTGGGCTGGGCCATCTCTCATAATCTGCTCGCAAACAGAAAACACACTACCAAATCTTCTTGCTAGAGTCCAGGCTCTGATACCATATAAGAAAATAATACGACGTCTGTGCTCAATAGATAATAGGATCTCGTACGCAAGAGAGAAAACAAGATAGTATGGAGAATAAAAAATTTGATTACTATAGAACTGATACAATAGATGGCGCCGCCTCCCAATCGTGTGCTCCTGTGAAAGAAGCTTCAATGGTGTGCTGGAAATAGTAGAAGACGGAGGCTGGATGCTAAGGAATCAGGGTTGCTGTAGCCAGTGATAAAATGGGCTTCACGGGCTTGCTCTTATATAGCCACCAGTCATAGTCGGTTAGGCTCAATTGGGTGACCGACCCAGTCTGCCCGAAATGGTGGACTGGGGGTCCGAAATAGGCCATCGACCATACGATAGAACCGATGCACAAAACAGAGCAATTGACCTATAGTTACCGTTCAGCCCAGAGCCATCCGGGATCATCTGAGGCTCCAAATGGGCCTTGCAACCCAAGAGTGGGCTGCTGCCCCGGGAAATGCTCCATCTACCCTCAGTGCGGTCAATCAAGGGATGCCTTCCCACACTCGCATGTAGCCTAATTGGTGGTGTGGCAACTCTATCTGAAGGCGTACAGCCATCAGGCCACACATGGCCCCCATCTGGTGTCCAAACCAGGACCTACCGGATAACCGAGCTACTCAAATGCCTTCTCCTCATATGGGGGGCTTACAAGTAGAGTTAGTTGGTTCCCACATAGTTACATGAGAGTGGAGCATTGATATCTAACACATAATACTATCTGGCTACCGTCTACTCAATTTTCGAATTGTCTTTTTGAATTTTAATATGCAGAAAGCTAGTAGCGATTGCTATATTGAACATCATTAGCACCGTTTATGATTTAATATATACTATCATTTTTGTTGTTGTGAGAATGGAATTTAAAAAGGTTTATTTTTTCCAAAAGAAAATTATTTCAATTTTTTCTTAGGTTTGAATTGTATTCTTTATGTTCTAGCTCTACTATTTTGGTTCTGATGCTCTCATACTAGAGTTTCTATTTTAAATCCACCATCATCTTCCCATCTCTACTTTTTGTCCCCCTTCCAAACTCACAATGCTCTATGCTTTCCCCTCCTTTTCCTACTTCGTAGCTAGAGAATATGAAATCAGATAGCCATACAAACCTCAGTGCCTCCAATTTTTAAATCACAAAGCTTGCAACATAACTCGATCATCCTTTGCCTCTCGATGCTGACTCCATTAGAGCTAAGACTAAGCATCCATAGTTCTATTCCCTTTATTTGGAAAACAAAAAAATCCTACTGATGATAAATAGTTGTCCCAATTGGAACAAACCTTTTGTCTTGTGACTTATTGTCTCATCTATTTCTAACCCATCTCGAGGTGTATTGATTTGTCCATATACTATCCAATGTCTTACTCTTGTCTGTCTATTTATTTGTGTTTTGATTATTCATAATGGAACCAAATTGACAACTTGGAACCATTCTTTGTAGGACGAGTCCTTTAGATACATATTGAATCTAAGAAATATTCTTTCAGCAAATACAAGTCATTCAACAAAGATCAATGGAGAACGTGGTAATATATTAGAGCCTTGCAAAGCTTTGGTTCCCGCTGATTTTAGGGCAACAAACACAAATGCACTCCCTGTGGTTTGCATTGACAACTTATGTGAATACATAAGTTATCACTTTGCATTTGAGGGCAAAGTTCTCTGCAAGCATGGAACATTCAAGGCTACTAATCTATCATATCCGGTTAACATGAGAGTGGATTTTATAAACATCTATTGCTGTCAAACAGTCCTCAAACAGTAACACTTCATGTTCCACACACTTATGTCAACCAATTGAGAGATATCAAACAGGTTGACGCTTTCTACATAATAGAAGGTCTAGCCATTACGAAGAAAGCAACAGCTGAAGGTGGCATGTGTAATGTATCTCTTTGTGTAGATGCAACAACAAGTGTGAATAAAACAAAGCCATTCAATGGTGATATATGCTATCATCCAGATACAGTGATCAGTGTGTATGTACCATGGGCTGCAAATCAAACTCAATCTAGAAATGGTACATTCACTTCTGTAATGGACACAATCGCATTTGTTGTTGTTATATTTGAACTTGATGGGCCTTCACTTGATCAAATCATTGTAGTTGATGGACCGAAGCTCTCGAGGATTGAGATATGGTACATCTCCTTTTGAATGATTCTATAATCAAATTTTGTCTTCTTTGAGATGTTAAAAAAAACTCGTGTGCAGCTCTCTTTTGTTGGTGATCGGAGGAAAACACTATGGAAATATTTTGTTATTTTTAAGATTAAAATTATGTATTTACTATTTCAAAATTTAAAGGAGGCAGTTCCAATTAACTTGAAAGACCAATGGTCTCTTTAAATGCTCGATTATAGTTATAGAATTAAAGTAGACCTATGTATGAAACTATGACATTTCCTACTCTTGAAATTGATCATTCAAATTTGAAATGATATGCTCTACTCTATTCTTATTAAGGTCAAACAACATAGTTGCAAATTTTTATATGCAAACACATTCATTTTAGAACCTTTTGATGTCATATTTTGATGAAGACATTACATCCTTCTCTTCCATTGTCTCAAAGATAGCCAACACATCCTTTGTGTAGCAACACTTGCCATACATGTTGATAATCATAGTTCTCACAATAACATTAGACACTGATACACTTCCAATTTTACAGGCGTCACTTAGCCTAGCTTTGTCACTTTTTTAAAGGGTAATAGATGCATGAAGTATGCCAATGAAGTCCATTTCCTTTGGTATTATGCCTTCCTGTTCAACATTAACTAGAATCATAGCATTGCAAGTGACCACATTTAGTTCTAGTTTTATATAGAACACACTCTCTGCATCTTGAACACTGGCACAATTATTGTTGTTGCATTCAGCTAGACCGGTCTGACAACCACAAGCATCAACAATGCTAAGAAAACCAACCTTGTTCACTACGGTACATTCCTCCTTCGTTTGCCATCCTTCCCCTTCCTATTCTATCCATATATGGCAATCATAGAGTTCCATAAAATCATGGTCTTCTCGGGCATTTTGTCAAACATAAGGCATGCATTGTCTAAACTCCCACACTTGCATACATGTTAACCAGAGCAGTCCGAGCAATAATATTTGACTCAAAAACACTATTTAACAAGTCCTTACGTGTCAGGTTACACATTGCTCATACACTTGGATGATATCATGGTGACATCCATTTTGGTCATATCCTATATCATAGTTCTCTAGGATAAAACATTTCATTGTCTCATTCTCAGGAATACCCTCCTTGCATCAAACACAATCTGTCTGCAGACCACACCAACTTATCAATCATTCTTGGAGGATAACCAAATTCAATATGGACAATGGTAATCTTCTGAGAGAGTTTAATGTCCAGGTTAATCATGTATTTAACAATCAATATCCTTTGAATACCAACATTGTAAAATCCACCAAAGAATTCTATATTATGATACACTACTCGAACTGCTATACAAAGATGTCATTCAATCTATGCAAATGGGAACAACTGTTTGGCAAATGTTGTCTACACCAAATAAAGAATTGCATAAAAGGCTATTGACCCAACAAGAAATATCTCTTCTTATGCAAAATTCATCAAGCTCGCTAGCTTTAGTGCTTGATTGCATACAAAGATTTTCATCCATATTCCTGCACACTTTTACAGTTCTACTAATAAGCAAAGATGGCACTATAGAGAATCTTCTTAATGCACAACAACACAACCCAAAAACAAAACCTACGATATTCTATTAACACAATGTGCATCTACATGGATAGTCACACCTTTGCTTCCTCTCAAAGTAAAATGCACATACATATGATGGTCAATATAGGAAAAGATAAGCTTGTGTGAATTGATTGTAGCAGACAAGGCAGGCATTTTAGCAATAAAGTTGGCTCTTATGTATGCCCAAGAACATCAAGGATCAAGGCACTCGATCTAAGCAATTTTAAACAAAATATATAAGTTGCGAGCAAATGATATGAAAGAACATCTCGCATTACTATTGCCATCTTCTTTGAATCAAGTGGGGGGTACTTTTGTTTCACCACACACAAGCGAGAATTCTGAAGCTGATAAGAAAAAATTTCAATCTGATCGATATCGAAAGAGGAAATGATCCAACAAGTCACCCATAGAAATATATATTCTAACAATAAATGATACACCTGAGTTCCCATGCTCATGTTGTCAAAACTTAAGTTTTTCTAGGAAACTACATAGTCTTACCGAGCCCTTACATGCATTCCTTCACACCCATGAAACAATAAGTGCCAATGTTCCAATGGACCAACAATGCTTATGCGCACTATGCTACAACACATCCAAAGCTAGAAAACAACCAACATTTCACACGAGGAATATGCAATTACCAAACATATCAAAATATGTCTCACTACTTAACAAAGTTGAAGATCGTCTGGTTTCCATAAGGATTCCATTCACCCAAATAAGGGAGTTAACATATGAAGGCTAGTACAGGCTCCAAGGAAACCGCATTTGGATGCAGCTAGACACATACTAAGGTATGTGAAGTTCACATTGCAGAATGGACTCTTTTATGAGACTGGGGTTCAGATACAGTTGCATGGATACACTGATGTTGATTGGGCTGGTAGTATTTTTGATAGACGATCTACTAGTGGATATATGTTCTCTTTTGGGAGTGTGGCACTCACTTGGAGCAGCAAGAAACAGCCTACAGTTGCCTTGTCAAGCACAGAGGCTGAGTATAGGGGTGCAGCAATGGTTGCATGTGAGGTAGCTTGGTTGCATAAGCTACTTTATGATATGCATGAGTCTACAGATGGGCCAGTTGTCATTTATTGTGACAACACATGAGCAGTATACACTTGGCAAATAACCCAGTCTATCATGCTAGAACAAAGCACATTGAGGTGCATTATCACTATGTGTGGGAGAAGGCTCTAGTAGGTTTTATTGATCTAGTTTATGTCAGCATAGAGGATCAGGTAGGTGACATATTCATGAAGGCATTGGGTACAGAGAAGCTGCACAAGTACAAAGACCTGCTTGGTGTGCAGGAATTAGGATTGATGAGCTCGAGGGGGAGTGTTGAGATATCGAGCTCCACTCATGATATGCCAGGGTGACAGTTGTGCATTTATGTCACTAACTTGTTAGTTGCAGATGCAATTGGTACACTGCCCATGAATAATAGCTGGATGACAGCTATCTTTATGCACTCTAGTTAATGGCTCAATTAGTATGCCACCTTAGTTAGTTGAGTTTGGTTTGAGACCTACATATAGGGTTCACCTATTCTATTGTACTTAGAGTTCTTTTGGCTTTCACAACTACAAAGAAAAAAACTATTTTCAGCCTCCACCTTTGTGTATATTCCCCCATTGTGTATGTGAGAAAGCTGTAAGTGAGACTCCTTCCTTCTCTCCCACTCTCTTCACACTTATTTGGGGTTTTTTTGGAGGTGTTTTTAGATGATTTCTATATATTCTCGGCACATAAGGAGCACGTCATGAAGGTTAGGTTGGCCTTTCAAAGGGTTAATGATGCGAATGACAGTCTCAAACCTGATAAATGCACCATTCGAGCCACTCAAGGGAGGTTACTAGGACATATTGTCTCATCCAAGGCATCAAGCCTGAGGTAGAAGCTATCCTCAAGCTCTCCCCGCTAACAACCAAACGTCAAGTACGCTCATTTGTCAATCTAGTAGGATATTATCGTTGCTTCATTGATCAATATGCTGCTTTGATGCGAGCCATGACTATGCTATTAAAAGATGGAGTTGATTTCTCTTAGGATGAGGATTGTGATCATGGGTTTGTACAAATCAAGAGTGCTCTGGCTTCAGAACCTATTCTATGCAATCCTGATTGGTCAAAGACTTTCTATATCAATCTTGGGTTTGGTGAACACACTCTGGCGGGTATTCTTCTCCAGAAAGGGGAGGATCGGTTCATGTATCCCATTTGATTTGCTTCTTGACAATTGCTCAAAACTGAACGACGCTACTCTGAAGCTAACAAGCATGCCTTGTCTTTGGTGTTTTGCATTGAGAACTTTAAGCATTATGTGGCTAGAAAGTCCATTATAATCTCTAGCAATGGTCTTGCAAAGTAGGTTCTTCAATCACCAAATCCCATGAGCCGGTTGGCCAAATGGTTGGCAGTTCTACAAGAATATGATTTTTCTTTCAAAATTGTAAAGGGGGGTTGTTCCAACTTGAAGAATGCTTTGATTGATTTAGAGGAGTGCCGTGATGTAACCCTTGTAGCGGCCGTAGAAGTTGGAGATCCATGGTATGGTGGTATCTATAGATTTCTAACTGCTTTCTCCTTTCCTCCAGAAAGTACTAGCTATGAGAGAAAGAAGATCCGCAGAGATAGTAGGTGCTACACTCTCTTTAATGGGGTGTTGTACTGTCAAGGCATGGATGGGGTACTAAGATGGGCCATTGATGCAGATGAAGTACCTAAGGTATTGAAGCATTATCATGATGGATTTTGTGGAGGCCACTATGATGGTGACTATACAGCTAAGAAGATTTTACATGCTGGGTACTATTGGCTAACCTTGTTCAAGGATGTCACTATGCTTGGAAGTAAGTGTGGGTGCCTTTCTCTTACGCGTCAAAATTGTGGATCTACTAATAGCAAAGCAAGCAAGCCGTGTGAAGTATAAGTAATGTGAAGAAAAGCAAAGCGAGCACGCTAAAAGAAAATTTAAAAGCCGCATCTATAAGCACGTCTAATAGCACGTCTATACACGTGTCTAAATACATAGAGCAGACACAGTTTTAGACGCGCTTGTAGACGTGCACCATAGAATAGACAGATGCGGTTTTAGAGGCGCTTGTAGATGTGCACCACAGAATAGACAGACACAGTTTTGGACGCGCTTTTAGATGTGCCATAGAGTTTAAAATTAAATATTTGAAGAAAAGCATATTTTTTTGGGTTGTTTGTTTGTAGGATGTCTTCATCTTCAACAAGTAGCTCCAGTGAGGATGAATCCCTTCGTATCCACCATCGCGAAATGTGGTTGGAGCAAAAAGTCAAATGTATGTGTGATCGATGTCGAGGAAACATGTATCGTGCATGCAGGATTACACTCAATCACATCTCAAAGTATGGAGAATGGGATGCAATTGTAAACATGGTAAGTGTTAAAGAGTTAAGGTTGATTGAGATACCTATGGGTGTTCATATGTTTGAGTTATGATCTCGTTTTAATTTAATATAGGATGTAGTGCCACACCCGCATATGTTGCCCTATGCTCGCCGCGAGGAGGCGAAGCATCGGCGATATGAGGTGGGATCTTCAAGAGGGACCGTTACGGATGCATGGAGTGATGGTGATAGTAGCCCTCCGCCATTCCTTCATGAAGTCGTGGAGGAGGAGGTATTTGATGATATGGTGTAGGATTTATATGTCCATGATGATAGCATGGAGCAGGATGATCTTTTTACTGCAGCATCGACTCCATTGTTTGAGGGGTGCACATTCTATATTCTACGTGCCTCCCTTGAGTTACTAAACTTGTAAACCATCTATGGATGGAGCAATCCAAGTTTGAATGCATTACTCAAGTAATCTTTAAAGTCTATTTTGCAAACATGGTGAATTATGCTAGTGGGTCAATTACTCGAATGCTTTTCCTCATTTATGGTCTTCACGTGCAAGCTATTGTGTAAAATGCTTCCAAGGGAGAATAAATTACCGACCTCAAGAGATATGGCAAGGCAACATGTGACCTCTCTTGAAGGATTAGATTACAAGCACATCCATGCATGTGTCAATGATTGTGTTTTGTTTCGTGGACTACATAAGGATGCAAGAGAGTGCCCTACTTGTGGAGAGGCAAGATATAGAGCAGATCTCAAAACTTTGGATGTGCCTCGTAAGGTTCTGCGACATTTTCCCATAATCCCTCGCATCCAACATATGTTCAAGTGCAAATCCATTGCAGAGCTCATGTCATGGCATTCCTCCCATCGATCAACCAATGGCAAGTGGAGAACTCCCGCAGACTCTCCTACGTGGAAGCATATTGAAGACACATGGCCAAGCTTCAAGGAAGAACCTAGGAGCTTGAGACTTGGATTGGGTATGGACGGTGTGAACCTATTTGGTCTCAAAAACACCTCTTACAGTGTATGGCCAGTGATATTGGTGAATTATAATCTTCCACCCTCTATGGCTATTAAGAAAGGACATGTTATGCTGTCCCTTCTAATTCTAGAGAAACATAAAGTCAAAAATCTTGATGTTTATTTGGAGCCTTTGATTGATGAGCTAGAGATACTTTGGAGAGGTATCGAGGTGCATGATGTGAGCAGGCCTCCCTCGTCATGAGACTTTAACTGCAAAGTAGTCTTGATGTGGATGATGCATGACTTCTTAGGCTATGGCGAGTGTTTAGGTAAGCATTGCAATTCTAATTATGAATAGGCAAAGGATGTGGCACCCTAAACCCACCTTCAACTCTTAATTGCATCTATTGTTCAGGTCTCACTACATCGGGTTACAATGCATGTCCTATTTGCGGTCCTTCACTAGTTGCCTCATAGGCAGACGCATTGAATAAGGTCATCTATGAGAATCACCATCGATTTCTCCCACCTGATCATCCTAGATATGTTGCCCCTTGGAATGAAGTCCTCCCACAATCACTCACCGCGGGAGATTGGATGAGAATTTGGGACGGTTCCACGATGACTCCACCACTTAGCATGAGTCGGTAAGGGTTTGTAACTATTGTGTGCTATATTGGCTGGAAATAAAGATTGCCCACTAACACTTTATTTTGTTTAGATACTCCATCTTTTATCGGTTACCATATTGGTCCCACCTCAAGATCAATCACCTACTTGATCCCATGCATATCTTCAAGAATGTGGCACATTTAAATGGGACACGAGATTTCGTAGGCATAAGGGAGGATCTACGTTCCACAAGGAGGATGCATGAAGCTTGGCCACAAGAGAGACCAAATGGGCGTGTTTTTTTACCCGGTGCACCGTGGAGGTTATCAAAGCTAGCGATGGCGGAGGTGAAGCATGCTATTACTACAATTTGTACTCCCACTGGATGCATGAGGTGTATGAAGGGAGCCTTTACAAAGAGCAAGAAAAGAGGTATAGAGCAATTATATGGCTTGAAATCTCATGATTGGCACAAGATGCTCCAAGTAAGTATTTTATGTGCATAATATCTTTTTCCTTTCAAATTTGTGAGTGAATAATTATAAGCAACTAATCAACCACCTCCTCGTGGGTTCAGTTCATACTACCTACTAGCATTTCATGTAGTGCATTGAAGGACATGAAAGATTGTATTTACAAGATGGGTGAGCTTGTGAGGTACTTTACATGATACAAAATATGATGCGTATGAATGCTCCATGCAAAGTGTTCATATTGCTAATATGGTGTACTTTTTCATTTCTAGGTATGTGAGCTCAAAGGAAATAGATCCCACCATGCTTGAGAATGCTCGAGTTATGTCAGTGGAGGTGGTTTGTTTAGTGGAGGAGACATTTCCACGTTCTATTCTCACAAGCCAACTATATCTTATAGTGCATTTGGTGAATGAGATTGCTATATGCAGTACTATACATGCACGATGGTTGTTCTTCCTCGAGCACTTCATGAAGACCTTGAAGGGCTTCGTGAGACAAAATGCAATACCCGAAGGTAGCATGGCCGAGGGTTGGTTGGTACAAGAGTCACTTGTATATATTTCTGAGTTTCTTGTTGATGTGGATAGCTCTCTCCCATGACTATGGAGAGATGATGAAGACCTAAGGATGACCTCTATTGTGCCTCAAGGGAAAGGATGCAGCAAAGTAATAGACACAGAGTTGCATAATAGTATCAATCTCTATTGCATGCTTAATAGTGATGTGATGAAAAGGTGGGTGACAAGATATGAGGGTGTAAAGGCAAGAAGACAAGAAGAAAGGGCCCTCTTTCGTACACACCACGGATCTCGTGTGCCATACCCTTAGTATCTAAGAGCACTTCCAAAGGATATTCATGTGGATTGGCTACTTGATGAAATGGAGAATGCAGAGAAAGATGAGGGGATGCATATCACAATGGAAGAATGGGAATATGCTAGGGGATGCATGAGTAAGGTCGGTATATAGAATGTTATGCATAAGTTAGGAGCTTTCAATAATTTAGATTTCTTATTTAATTGATTTTTTTCTTGGTGTAGTGCACTATGTTCAATGCTATATGGTGTGAGGGCAAGCATTTTCAAACACAACGGATTGATGATAAGAGAAACACACAAGATTGCGGCGTCATTGCTAGCTTTGAGGGAGCCAATGGAGCCATGGATGATTATTGTGGCATAATCCAAGATATTATTAAGCTTGACTTTTGATGCTTCTTTGTGTATGTTTTGGATGTAAAGTGGTTTAAGGACATGGTGGAAAGAGGCCCTAATGCAACAATCAAACGCCATGCAAGTGGCTTTGTAACTATTGACTCCACAAAGTTTTGGCAAAGTAGGAAGGACACACTAGTACTACCGCAACAATGTGAACAGGTACTGTGCACACATATAAAAATACTCACTTTTAAATATTTGATGCAAGGAAAATAACATGATTGTATTTGTGTTTGAATTAGGTTGTCTATCAACCAATGGTGTATAATAATAGATGGTGGCATGTCATACCTATTATGCCACGTTCCAAAGTGATGTATAATACATTTACTAATATGGAGCGTATGGAGGATGATCATGGCCATGGACATGATGATGACTGTGATACGAGAGAGGAGGATGATCATGAGATAGGAGATATAGATATTGAGGCCATCACCCATGAGGACAAGCCTACCATTGGTGATCATGATTTTGATGAGCACATGAGTAGCACAAGTAGTAGTGGGTTGAATGTATTTGTAGATCTAAACACTTGTTTGGATTTTGAAGTAGATAGTTTGGCAAGGGTTGATCTCATTGAGGATGAGATTGAACCGTAGCCCATCTTTGATATTGGCAAAACTATTTTACATATTGTCTCATTCTCCTCACCTCACTTAATTCTTGTATATGTGGGCTTGCAAAAAAAACATTGACGTTTTTGTTAAAATTATGTGCTTTGGTAATCATGGGCAATGTTTGGAAAGCAATGATGTACACCAAAATCTCACTTTCTATATTCTCTATTTTGCATCTAAATACGCGTTAAATATGCATCTAATTCTCAGTGTAAACGTGCTAATAGATGCACTAATACACGCGTAAATAGATGCACTGATAAATGCAATGTTAGATAGGCCTATATTTTCTCAGTGTAAACGCGCAAATAGATGTGTTAATACATGCACAAATAGACGAGCTGTTAGATGCACGATTAGACGCGCCTGTAATTTCTCTATTCAAGCAACATCTATGGACGTGCCCGCTATTTTGTGCGTCTACCAAGTGCGTTTATAGTTGCTTTGTGTTGTTGTGTCTGCACCTATTGTAGGAATTCTATACTCGTACCAAGATGTGATAAGAGTCTTAGATGCAGTCGCAGGTGCAAGTGCAAGTGCAGATATATGGCACTATGGCTTGAACTTTGCACCAACTAGAAGAGTCGGTGGTGTAAGCTTCTCAGTGACTTTTAAGGATGCAACTCTAGAGGGTAATGCGTTCTGGCTATTCAAACCCTTGTGTTAGTCGACTTGCAAGTCTTTACGATATCTATTAACATTTGCCGACCAGTTTTCTCCTATCCCACTATAGGTCCAACTCGAAAGTCCAAAAAAACTATTGCTACTATAATCTTAAAAGAACTAGGAATCGGTGAAGGGTACGATGCCAAATTATTCGAAAGCTTCCAGGCCATTGTCCACAGGTTAGTATCAATTTGATTCTGAGTTGGAATTCAAAGATATCAACTCAATATGCAACACCTTTTCTAAGGTTATTTAGCGACGGTGTGTGACTTGTAATGCATTGCTATGGAGTGCTGTACTCGATCCACACCCCGTAAGGTGAGGTATTTCTATATGTTTTATTTGCGATTTGTAACGCATCTTTTATTACTATGCATCATCTTTTGTCCTTCAGCTCCTAAAAGGCTGGCACATTTTGCATATATGGAAAGGATTTGCATTACAAAACTCGGGATTTATGTTTTTTTCTGTGTTGAAACTTGAGAAGTAAGAACTAACCAAAAATTTTCACACAATTGGCATCAATTCGAATCTTAGTGTGGTTGTGGGAATAAAGATGCCATTACCATAAAAATCCAACAAAAGAAATGTCGAAATTATCATGTCTTCACTATATGATGAGCATGGATTACTCTTGCAAAAAAAATTTGATGTGGGTGTACCCAATTATATTAAGTGTATGGAATGATTTTCTTGTTTTGGGTTAAATGGGTCAAAAGAGTCCCTTAGGCAAGGACATGTAGTAAGACCAAAATATCATTTATTGGTGAGTTGATCTATTTATGAAATCCAAGTCTTTCGTAGTACAAAGAGCTTCCTTTTGCCTAATACGTGACAATCATGTCATATTCTAGATCATAACTATTTCCTTAATCTTTAGGTTAGCCCTTTTAAAACCCCCCACACTAATAGCATAGATGTCATAGATGTATGTGCCAACATCTTGGTTCCTATTTAGCTAAAGATATAATGTTTTTATGCTCGGGAATATGGAACCCTTGAACATGATTTGATTTTGCCATTTAGTTCTATGTAGAAAAAACTATAAACTCTTATTGGCCCTTCACAATTATACAAATCCCTTTAATGGGCTTCACTCAACCTTGTAAGGTTTCTCCTCATTTACCTCACCTCCAAATCATCCCTAGAATAGAACTTTGCTCTTGTTTTCTTTTGGTTAAAGACTTTGAATCTAGCTAGATCTCGATGGTTTTATTCACACATTTTCATCTTCCACCTTTAGCAAATGTGATCTACCACCTCACCTTGCATCCCCATACAAAATCGCAAGAAAATTGTGCACCAATGGTGAATGACTCATTTCTACTTAGCATTACTAAAACTAGAACTAAAATGAGATTTAGATCTTACAATGCAATAATCTAGGGATTTTGATTTCATTATTTTATGTATTTAACAGAATAAGATTTTGAATTCTATTAGCTTGGTATGTGCATAAAGAGTGCAACCAATAACTTGTCATGAGCCAATTTAATGATTTTTCTTTCTTTTCTTGTATATTATTTCTAAAGCGCATCAATGATGGTTTACTCTTTCCTTCTTAAAAAGAGAGCCATCAACCAATATCATGAGAAAGTATGACCATTTTTTGGTTTATGAAATGATTTAGCCTTTAACTTCTTTGCCTATTCTAAGGAGTAAGATAGCATGGAGACCAAAAATAAAATGAGCTTTAGATATTATTGTGCACGAATCTATGGTTTTCGGTTTCATTCCTTTATGTATTTGTTAGAGTAATATTTCAAGTTTTATTAGCTTGGTATGTGTATAGGGAGTTCAACCAATGACTACTTTTTATCTTATCTTACTTTCTTTTCTTAAATATTATTTCTAATATAAGGAAAAGAATCAATATCGCACCTCCTTGTAATAGTGATCGATGGAGGTAGGAGGGCTTATAATTACTATAAGATTGAAAGAAATATGGTGGAGAATTCACAAAAATTAGAGTACATGATGTATTAGGAAATATACTTACAAATCCCATAAAATCGAGATAGGTTTCATGCCTTAGATCTCGCAAACTTTTCTCCATTTATGACACATTTTCTTGTTTGCCCATATGAATCCGATCTATTTTAATAGTTAAGCAAAGTATTTATTTAATCACTTTTTAATTGTCTTTTTATCCATGTGATTGATTGCTTATCTTCATTTTTAAATGAAGATTTTTTCTCAAATAGAAGATTTTCCTTGAGGCTCAAGAGATCATAGCCTTGCAATATAATATAGCATTTTAATATTTTGATTTTCTTTTAATCTCTCATTAGGGTAGAAATGGGGTCTTGAAAGGGCCTCATAAGGAATGGAATAGGAAGGATTAGTGGGCAATGCAACCCCTTACAGGTAGGGTTTTGAGAAGGCCACTAGTGGTTACACACTACCCAACCCTAAAAAGACACCACTAATTAGCCATTTCACTACTCATCATTAGAGCTACTTTCTCCCCTTGCTCTAAGTCCTCACTAGAATCATCATTGTCTTTAGGTTTGACATAGGAAGGGTTCTCCTCTAACCCATTCTCATCATCACACCGCACCCCTTGCATCACTTCTCTCCATGTATTCTAACCATTATTCATGAACGTTACTATCGGTCTTGCTACACATCAACGACACAAAAGCTACATGTAACGTATTTAGGTCCTTCACCTCTTCCCTCAACCATTGGAGCCGGTTAGTCATACCCTTATTGTATACATTCACTCCTACAACTTCACCCTTGATGTTTTCTTGTCGACATTTAGCATGTGCGGATGCCAAAACCTTGGTATTATGCATGGGCAAGTTTTCTATTAGTGTTGGTGTCAGTGTATACTGACACTAAATATTATAAGTATCACAATGACCTTGCCACCTGGTAATGTCCACGTGTCATCCATGCCACCTGGCCACACCCACATGTCGACCATGGGAATGGCTACACTCCCCATCATCTAGCGCTTCTTCATTAGGTGCAGTCTATTCTTGGGTTTCCATGCAATCTATCGTGCATGGAGCCACTACCAAATTTTGACCCACTTGTTAAGTAGTGGATGAGTGCATTTGATCTGGCAGTCATGTTGACGCAGATTTCAGCTAGTCATCTTCTTCTTTGAGCCTTTGCGTTCTTTGATCTGTGTGTGTGTGTGTGTTCATTCTGCACATCTCTCTCTCTCTTCGCTTGAGTAGTTGTTACGTCAATTGGTAGAGATGCATGGAAGCTGAAGGAGAAAATCAGGGTTAGCAAACACACATAGTCACTTCCGATGTAATCAGAAATTTACTTTAAGAACTTGGTTAATCTAACATGCAAGATGGCACATCTGTCTTCTCAATGAATATCCAATTTGGGGCATGATTCTTGCATTCGCCCAAAATCTTATACGGGTGCTACAGAAGACGACATTTACCTTTGGCTAGATTGTTTGTTACCACCAATGTTCTAACGAACAAAAGGTGCATGAGATTATACAATCCTTTCAAGGCCTAGAAGTGGTGTAGTATCATCAACTTGATGAGCAACAAGCTTTCTTGGAAGCATTTGGTTCTAGCTCTCACAACGACGTTCGGGAACACATACAATTTCAAAGGTGCTCTTACTCAACTTCATGAACTCAAACACTGCCCACGGAAAGCATCTCCCAATTTTGGGTAAATTTTACACATTTACTAAATTTAAGAGTTGATCCAAAAATGGGTGAGGATTTAGGCTATTTTTTCTGTGACCCCGACTTGATGCTAATGTATCACAATATACACAAAACCAAGTCCTAAGTCAAGTAATGAAGCTTTGGTAATTGCACAACGGATCAAATTTGCTAAAAGCAAGAATACCAGTAGGGAACCAACACTTCCTCCTTTGCTACCAAATCTACACCAATGGAATGAAATTGACTTTAGAACCACCAGCTCATCCTCTGACCACATTTGTCATTGAAGCAATGTTCAGAAGTAAGATGATACTTATTCTCGTCGATTCAAGAACTTATTTATGCTCTTCTCATCACCCTGTCATTTTAGATGCAAAAATTCACCAAATTTTGACCCACTTGTTAAGTAGTGGATGAGTGCATTTGATCTGGCAGTCATGTTGACGCAGATTTCAGCTAGTCATCTTCTTCTTTGAGCCTTTGCATTCTCTGATCTCTGTGTGTGTGTGTGTGTGTGTGTTCATTCTGCACATCTCTCTCTCTCTTCGCTTGAGTAGTTGTTACGTCAATTGGTAGAGATGCATGGAAGCTGAAGGAGAAAATCAGGGTTAGCAAACACACATAGTCACTTCCGATGTAATCACAAATTTACTTTAAGAACTTGGTTAATCTAACATGCAAGATGGCACATCTGTATTCTCAACGAATATCCAATTTGGGGCATGATTCTTGCATTCGCCCAAAATCTTATATGGGTGCTACAGAAGACGACATTTACCTTTGGCTAGATTGTTTGTTACCACCAATGTTCTAACGAACAAAAGGTGCATGAGATTATACAATCCTTTCAAGGCCTAGAAGTGGTGTAGTATCATCAACTTGATGAGCAACTAGCTTTCTTGGAAGCATTTGGTTCTAGCTCTCACAACGACGTTCGGGAACACAGACAATTTCAAAGGTGCTCTTACTCAACTTCATGAACTCAAACACTGCCCACGGAAAGCATCTCCCAATTTTGGGTAAATTTTACACATTTACTAAATTTAAGAGTTGATCCAAAAATGGGTGAGGATTTAGGCTATTTTTTCTCTGACCCCGACTTGATGCTAATGTATCACAATATACACAAAACCAAGTCCTAAGTCAAGTAATGAAGCTTTGGCAATTGCACAACGGATCAAATTTGCTAAAAGAAAGAATACCAGTAGGGCACCAACACTTCCTCCTTTGCTACCAAATCTACACCAATGGAATGAAATTGACTTTAGAACCACCAGCTCATCCTCTGACCACATTTGTCATTGAAGCAATGTTCAGAAGTAAGATGATACTTATTCTCGTCGATTCAAGAACTTATTTATGCTCTTCTCATCACCCTGTCATTTTAGATGCAAAAATTCACCAAATTTTGACCCACTTGTTAAGTAGTGGATGAGTGCATTTGATCTGGCAGTCATGTTGACGCAGATTTCAGCTAGTCATCTTCTTCTTTGAGCCTTTGCATTCTCTGATCTCTGTGTGTGTGTGTGTGTGTGTGTTCATTCTGCACATCTCTCTCTCTCTTCGCTTGAGTAGTTGTTACGTCAATTGGTAGAGATGCATGGAAGCTGAAGGAGAAAATCAGGGTTAGCAAACACACATAGTCACTTCCGATGTAATCACAAATTTACTTTAAGAACTTGGTTAATCTAACATGCAAGATGGCACATCTGTATTCTCAACGAATATCCAATTTGGGGCATGATTCTTGCATTCGCCCAAAATCTTATATGGGTGCTACAGAAGACGACATTTACCTTTGGCTAGATTGTTTGTTACCACCAATGTTCTAACGAACAAAAGGTGCATGAGATTATACAATCCTTTCAAGGCCTAGAAGTGGTGTAGTATCATCAACTTGATGAGCAACTAGCTTTCTTGGAAGCATTTGGTTCTAGTTCTCACAACGACGTTCGGGAACACAGACAATTTCAAAGGTGCTCTTACTCAACTTCATGAACTCAAACACTGCCCACGGAAAGCATCTCCCAATTTTGGGTAAATTTTACACATTTACTAAATTTAAGAGTTGATCCAAAAATGGGTGAGGATTTAGGCTATTTTTTCTCTGACCCCGACTTGATGCTAATGTATCACAATATACACAAAACCAAGTCCTAAGTCAAGTAATGAAGCTTTGGCAATTGCACAACGGATCAAATTTGCTAAAAGAAAGAATACCAGTAGGGCACCAACACTTCCTCCTTTGCTACCAAATCTACACCAATGGAAATTGCAAACATTTCAGCATTCCTCATTTCAGCAAAACAAACCTCGATTTCAAACCAATCGACCAAACTTGCCTGCTGATCAAGATCCTCAAGGAAGAGCAAGATGTTTTCTCTACAAAACAAATATGGACACATTTGAAAATATTGTCACTTCATGTGTAAAGTTTCCAAATGGCACAAACTTTTGATTCTAGCAACTTAGTGTCAGGAAGAGACCACTTGGATTCGTCAAGGGGAAATTGACTTTAGAACCACTAGCTCATCCTCTGACCACATTTGTCATTGAAGCAATGTTCAGAAGTAAGATGATACTTATTCTCGTCGATTCAAGAACTTATTTATGCTCTTCTCATCACCCTGTCATTTTAGATGCAAAAATTCCTATATATATATTGCTGACCAATCGTATTATATTTGGTGACAATCAGACCAAATCTTCTACTGGTGCACTCTTAGCAATTCAACTATCTAATTCTCTTTACAAAGTCCCGACTACCATGTTGCCACCACAAATTTTTCCTTTAACCCTAGGCTGGAATGGCTAGGGATGAGCATTTTCTGAGAAAAATCTTCCAAGCATTCGAGCAAAGGAAAAAAAAAAGCTTCCAACTATGTAAAAAAATGGCAAAAATAGATCGAATGGCAAAAATACAGTTTCACTTAGAATATGCAAAGTATTATAGCAATGACTATTTTATACACAAATATTTACATGAATCTTTGGTAATGGTGAGTAACATAATGGGATGGCTTTTGAAGAAACCCACATGTAGAGTAGACTTCTCTATAAAAATTCCCTTATGATCCTTCTTACATTCATTGAAGCAAGCCATCAAGTTAGTTTCACCAATGAAACCCCTTTGAAGTAGCTCTTCCAAGGTAGTTTCGTTGGCAAAACTACCTTGGACAACACTTTTAAAAGTGGCATAACTTTCACATCCAATGTCCAAATACAGTCATTCAGCCACTCAAATTGATCAAAAAACCCCATTTGAGCACATTTATGGAGTTATATTTTGGAAAATGCTGCATATATAGTATTAAATATTACATGTATTTATGAGAGTGATATATAAGCCCAAGCTAATACTTATTTATAATAATTTAAACTTCTTTAGAAACATATCCATAAATACCTTGTTATTTATGCTATTAAAACACTAGAAAGATCTTGTCATGTTGATATAAATGTGTTTAATAAGTAATTATATATGCATAATATTATTATATTGAGAGTGATTATTAGGGATGTTTCTTAAAGGAATTATTTATCAATACTTTTTTTAGGTAATAACAGGGGCATAAAGGATGTCTATGAATAAGAAGTTCTATGTTATGTAAAATTGAATGAGTGACAATTCTGTATATTTTTATAGAAAGGGATCTAGTTCTAGTGAAAATAAAAGTGTAAAAACCATGTTTCCTGAAGAAATATAAATTTTTAAGTCTCTTGAAAAACACGCTCGGATAAACTTGCTCATAGGTTTTTGCTCATAAAATTGACGCATCCTGAGTGGGTCAACAGCTCAAGGGTGGGCTAGGTAGCAAAGGCCCAAGTAATTTGCACTTGTTTCTAAGGTGGGATGATGTGTGGTGTGCAATATACTTGTAGTATACATAGCCAACCATCCTATGAATGAGTGCCCTCACATATGGGTAAGGCTGGTGCTTTATTGTGCCCATTACACTAGATGGGGAAACCACACAGTGTAGATACCCCAAGTCAATGCCCCCACCCCATGTACTGGTAAAGGCAACCGTTGTCTCTCCTTGCACCACCAAATTACTACAATCAAGGCCATATGGCCATATAAGGAGCCTCCACGGCCAACCAAGGGCCTTTACAGGCTCAATACCTACCATTGTCACTATTGGTTCTAGGTCCACAACCCCCGCTACCATGAATTACTCCGATAAACCAGATGATCATTGAAGAGCCATCCAGTGAGTGCATACTAAAGAAATGCAAAAGATAGAAGAAGAGGAAGGACAAGACACGGCCATGTTGGTGCAATCTATCAAAGGAAAATAAAGACACAAAATAGAAAAGATTAATACTACAAGGGCCATAGTTCCAAAGGCTACTTTCACAAAAAGACAACATTCCTCCATTCAAAAAGTACATGTAAGAGATAAAGAGGACACAATTACAAAGGCTACTTTGAAAAAAAGACAACATTCCTCCATTCAGAAACTTCAAGTACAAGAGAAAGAGGAGGATAGAGAAAATAAAGAGGAAAGAGGTTGAGGAAGATCAAGATAAGCTCATGTCAATAAAGAATCTCAATCTGCATCTTAATGAGACGATCATAGAAGATGATGTCGGATATATATGGGGACAAAAGCCCTATGCTATGACTGCTCGAGATGTGGAGTCAGCAACTTTTTTTACCAATAATAGGAATCTTGATATATCTTATTAGATGCAGATATTCAAGGCTTTGGAGGATGGTAAGAAACCTGCGGTCTCTAATGTAGTCTTACATCCAATTACATTCTATCCAAATATAGGTAGCCATGAGAATGGAATTATGTTTGAAGGACCTACCCATTTTGAGGAGGCGTTCAACAAATTCTTCACACAAATCCTTCGACAAATTCCGCATGAACAAGGTGGAGGCAAATTTTGAGAGATTTTTGAAAGAGGCAAAGAGAAATTTCTTGATGCATTGTAAATTTGAGCCGATTGATGGTTAGCTTTATGCATATGCTTGTAATGATTTTTCTAGACAAGCAAGGGACTCCTGAAGACTCACTACAGAGCAAATTTCAAAGGTTCTTCCCTTCTATTTTTATATCAACACAATATGTATTTTTAAGCATCCAACAAAATATTTGATTGAGACCGAATGATTGAATCATGATATTTGTGCAAAACGTAAGATAACCTTGACATTAGAAATCCTAATTCATGAAAGCGAGGTGTCTATGGATGACACTTGGTTCTCCACAGCAACACATTTGAAAAGAACTACCACAAAAGCATATGCAGACACATTAGTCAATTTCTATACATGTTTAAGTGCATTGTATCAAGGGAAAATCAAGAACGAGAATAATCTCTCAAAAGCTTCAAGGTAGTGAGAGATAGATATGCAGACTAAACAAGTATAATTTTTTGACCTGATGAGTGTTTGAGCAAGTTGTGGAAGTTTGCCGTGCATATGAGAAGGGTGAGGTTACTTATGGAGGTCCTTTGTTACTATAACAAAAGTCAAAGGTTGAGAAAAGAGAGGTGATAGCAAGAATGTGGAGGCCCATAAAATATTTTGTGGATAGCTATGTAACAATGGAAATAGAGAAACTCAAGAAAGAATGGATTTTTGGCAGGAAGGACAAAGATCATTGCATGGAGGAGCACATTAACATACAGGTGAAACGTGATGTAGTGGATAGTGTGATTAGATATTTGCTCACAAAAAAAGATATCCCTTTTCTCAATGCAATATTGACCCTAATATTGTGAAGCATATAGCCACTTTATCCACAGTTAAGGAAAAGGCATGGGCACATAAGTAGATGAAGAATCAAGAAGATGGGTTCGAAGTAGTCACCTCATTCATGAGAGCCCAAATCCCACCACAGGTCATTGCATATGTTGAGAAGCCTGTGAATGAGCATAAATTGAGAATATCAAGGGATATCAACCACAGCTTTCAATTTAATGTGAACATCACTTTAGAATCTGGGAAAGTTGTAGCGTACATGGGTGTTTCAGATGAGGACTTTTTACTTGATGAAACAAGTTGGGATAAGGTCCAAGTATTCTTTATTGATGAGGTTTCTTCCAATGATATTCGCCAATTCATTGAATACTAATACCACTATTAGTAGAGCTGGAATTTGCAATATTGTCATTTTTGTCAATAAAGAAAATAAGGAAGAGATGCATAACACCTTGGAGAAAATTTATGCCTGTGATTTCAAGATCTACAATGGTATATATGCAACCAAGACAAGAAAGAGAGAATGTGGATTAAAGATATAATGCCTCGAATCATTCCTCTTATGCATGTAGAGTAAATATCCTGACAACTCCCTATAACATAACATAAGGGGGACTTCCAAGAGTTTACATAGAGGAGAAAGAAATCCATAGGTCCTCTCATCATCAAGTGCACTTCAAAATCTACGAATGTCCAGCAAAAAGTGGAAGTCTTTTGATTACTATGTTGGAATACTTGCAACCGCCTAATTGGGAGGTCACCTTATTATGGATGGGATATCTTTTCGAAGATCTTATCAGAAAAGGATATTCCACTAATATTATTGAAAGAAAGGCTTGCATGGCACACTTTCACTTGCAAGTTGATCTAACTATTAGTAGCTACAAGAAAGAGATGGAACATAAGAGGATTGGAGATGATGACATGGATGATCTTGATGGCTCTTAGAATAAAGAAGAAGGTGATTCATAGATGATTGCAGATGATGACATGGTTGATCTTCATGGCTCACAAGACTACATAAAGAATCACGAACATATATCCTGGTATGACCCTTTACTTTCTTTTATAAGCATTAGACTTAACTATAACCTATCAATCTCACAAGATTTTGTATTTTTTATAGACGGCAAAGGGGAAAAAAGAAGAAATGATTTCACGTGGCTCTAAAATTAGGAAGGCCACAATATTTCCTTCAAGATCGATATGGTGATTGCTGGAAAAACTGAAAGTGAAATATTTGAGACAATAAAAGGATAATCGAAAGACTTTCCTAGCATAGAGAGTCAACTTTGCTCATATGGGAACTCAGAGCATATGATGATGGCACTACTCATTCTGAAGATTTGTCAAAGCTATAAGAAATGAGAAGAAACTTTGATGTTCAGGTTCTCATTGGACAACAACCTCAATATCTATCATTTGGTGAAGAAGAGATTCAATCCTAAGATATCAAGGGAAAGAGGTTAATGATAAAGTTATAATGGCCCTCAGGTTTAATACAAACTTTATCTTGGCTTAATATTTATATATTGATTAAATCTAATGAGCTAATGTTTGTTTATTTTTTGATGCAATATAATTATATCTTGGTTTCCTCTGAATTTTGGAAAGTGTGTATATGTCATAGATTCCCTGCTTTCCACATGGCTCAATAATGATAAAAGGTCAATAGAAGATATCTGCACCTAGCTACAATCTCTCAATATGGACAACGTACGAGTTATCATTTTTCCATATTATGAAGAATAAGTGACACCCTAACCTCCTATTTACTTTTGTCAGAAGTAAGATGTAGTTAAATAATAAAGATTCTTAATTGGCCATGTGGTTTACATTGGAGTTTCATGGCTTTGGACCTACAAGCCAAGAAATGATATTTTGCCAATTCAATGGCAAGATATCATGGCAGCGTTAGCGTAAGTGTACTCTTAATGCATTGTAACTTTTGTGGTATGTATCTTTTGCGATGCATTTATTCATTCCCTTTTATGTTGTGAGGGATAGGTCTACATCAATGTTAGTAAGTGCAATAGAACAAGTCACAAAGTATGATGGTGACTTGTAAGAACAAATGGACTTATATTACAAAGATGCGAGGTTGTAGAGCAAAATGATGCACACAGCTGTGGCTGGAGAGTGTGCTACAATTGCAAGTTGCTCCTCGATGAAATATTTGATGTGAAGGGCTTACAATCCTCAATGTCTACATATTCCAATGCATAATTATATACATTTGTGGCTCATACTGTTCGATACATTTTTGCTCAATCTCCAATTGAAGTAAATAAGCCACCCAAGTTTGCATCAAAGGCTCTTGAGGAAGTAGAGACTCAATATACTCCCAATCCATCACAGCCTTTAATGAAGTCTACTCCTGAAGCATCACAATCAAGTCTAGCCACCGCAAAAGTAGAGATTCAACATACACTCAAGGAGTATAAACCCAAAGCATGAGAAGGATGTCCACTCATGGAAGTAGAGACTCAATCTATGGCCGCATCACACCGTTTTGGGGAGTCTATGCCCAAAGCATCCCAGCAAAGTCCACAAGTGGAAGTAGAGACTCCTTCTATGCCGCAAGCATCACAACCTCCTGAGGAGACTATACCCAAGGAATCACAATCTACCCCACACTTAAAAGAAGAGATTTAATATAAGCTCAAAGAATCACAACCTCCAATGGATTCTATGCCTAAACCATCACAACCTAGTCCACGCTTGGAAGTAGACAAATTCTATGCCCGAAGGAAGAGTCCATTTATGCATAAAGCATCAAAGCCTCGAGAGAAAAATTCTACTTCCAAAGCATCACAATGGAGTCCATAGCAACAAGCATAAGAACCCACTTCATTGTGAAGCTTTATGATGGGGTTTAGCATGTACACGAGTTCATTTTAAAGTAGGAAAACATTATTGGCAAGTGATGCTGCATGTACAAATGCAAAGTCGCAAAATTTTGTACTTGTGATTTTGTTGCTCATAATGTTATTTTGGTTGATTTTATTAAATATGTGAATACATAATGGGCATTTATCATGGATACATATTAAATTTGTGACTTGTTTTCCTTGGCTCACAATGTTATTTTGGTTGATTTTATTAAATATGTGAATACATAAGGGGCATTTACTCATGGATACATAAGGGAAATTTATCATGGATACATATTAAATGTGTGATGATGAAAAAAAGGCATCTTTCAGTCCAATCTATTATATACATTAAACTCATGATAAGAATATAATATTTATTTCTAAGTTCTCACTTTATTTGAAATCTATCATCTCACATGTCAGTCTTGCACTTGTTACCTCACACTATCTAGTAGAGTGTTCTCGTCACAACAACTCCTACTCCTTGAATTTATTTAATCGGTTTCACTTTATTTAAAGTCTAACTTTATACATAATAGACGTCTCATGATAGGACTCTGATAATTATATCATTCTTGTCTTGATTTAAAGTCTAACTTATCTCGGTTTGATCTAATTCATCATGGTGTTCACATGTCAAGGCCTCCAAGTAGGGCTTCTCATGTCATCCTATGCTCATGAGTCTTCTAACCCTAAATGTTAGAGAGAATTATTATGTAATGATATTCTACTATTGTAGAGAGTATTATTATGTAATGACATTATTATGGGGAAAAATAAGGGTAGTTGTGTGAGAAGAGAGTCGATGGAGGAGGATGAGGCTGAGGACATTCAATGGGGGGGCTAGAATGCAGGCTAGAAGAGGGCAGATAGCTGAGGAAGATATGGCTAAAATTTGATAAAGTTTTTGTCTTTTTGCTAAGGTGATGACCTGAGGAATAGGAGGAAGGGGACAATTGTGGGGTTAACTAAAAAGAAATGGCTGTGGGGATAGCAAAAAAGGCAACGACCATGGGGATAGAAGGAAGGCGACGGTCATGGGGTTAATAGAAAAGGCGACGGCCATGGGGATAGGAGGAAAGAGATGACCTTGGGGATAACCTATGTCAAAATTTGTGAGGGAGAGGGGGGGGGAGGGAAGAGGGAAAGAAGGAAAAGGGAAAAAAGGTAAAAGGAGGGGCTATTAATGTTAAGGGTGTCATGCTAAGGGAGAAATGGGGTGAACGGACTAGGTGAAGCACAAACTCTTGAGGTCAGCGTGCAAGGATCCAAAACATTAAGAAAATGCACAAAAAATGTATTGGCCATATTCGCCTATGCTGACCATGAATGTGAGTGGGTGCATTGGGATACCAAGGACTCGTGAGCTACTGGTGCATGTGAGTGTTATGCCTATTGTACAGACTCACCTAGACATGGACTTGATGATTAGGTGGAATGCAATGGAGATTAATGCCCAGTATAGCAGCATACCGCATTATCAGCCAAGTAGATCATGTGTTGAGTTTGTGCAACATCTTGGTTGTCAGGTGTGCACCGATGCTATTGTGCTCCCTTTGATGGACCTCTCTCGAGATAAGGCACGTAGATTCTTGTGTGGATGTAACCAGGGTAGAAATAGGTTGTTGTGGTACCACGACCCTTGATGTCATAGTACATGGGTTATGCCCCCGAGTAACACCGTTGGTGCTCTATTGAGAGTAAAGTGTCCTTTGATGACATGCGCATGGGCCTAGAGAAAGGTTCTTGTGTAATTGCCTTGCTTTTAGGGGTTTGTTCTTGTGTTGCTTCCTCGGGGACTTGAGCAATCTTCTTATTGAGTTGCACTATTCGTGGAATCATGGCACTCCATGGGCTTGGGAGCTTGTTTGTCGCATTGGGCTCAAGGGTAGGTTCTTGTGGGACTCCATCCAGAGTTGACAGGTTCTTGTGTTACTACCTTTTGAATCCCAACAAGTTGGTATCATAGATTCGATGTCGTCTAAAGTTTCTGGACCCAAGCGGCTCGCTCGCCTTGGTAGTAGCCCTGGGCTTACAAGAGCAGCCCAATTCTTGTGAGGGCACTATGCTTAGAGTGGTGAAATTGGCCCTTGTAGGTCAAGGCGATTGACATCATCGACGGGCTCTTCTCTTGGATGGGATCGGAGACCCTTCCCCTGCTTTGGTCTTCTAGGTCCGTTGACTTCTATTGAACTTGGAATTGTGCATAGAGAATGTATTCTTGTACCTATTGTTCGCCACATTTTTGGGTGGGGATAGGGTTGAAAGAGTAGCTTACAACATGGCCATGCTGACACTGCATTTAGAACTTTGCATTGTCCTAGCCTGGACTTCTTTCTAAGGGTCGGAGCTAGGAGTGTTGGGGGATGCTGGGGCCTTGGAATTGCCTTCATTTAAAATTTCCTTGCCTTTTATGGGTGGTGGTATTGTGGGGGAGGTGGGATGAACTTCATAAAGTGGAATTACTGTAGTTCCCCCCCATTCGTGAGAGTTGCTATTCGAGCCCTCCAGTCGATTTGGCACTTGACGGTGTAGAACCAGATCCTTCCCAATATCATCTGTTCATTGATCGTGTCTATGGGGAAAACATAAAAATGAATCTCTACTTCCTGATGAATAACCATTAGTTTCAAGTCCACATATCCCAATGTGCTTAAGAGTTGACTATTGATTGTGCAGACTGAGAAGCCATAGTAAGGTTAGGGGTACCTGTAGGGTTTCCCATTCTTCACAGGAGATGAAGTTATGGCTTGCTCCCAAATCCATGAGTGCCTGGATGCATAAGCTTGGGACTTGCAATTGGACATTCAACCTAGCTAGATCTACCGTTAGTTCATCAGTCGAGATCCTGGATGTTCGAGTATTGCCTTAGACATAGCTATTTGCTTACCTTGTCTGATTTTGGCATTATGTGCCTTGGATTCTTTGATGGCCTGACGTTTGATCTGGGCTACTTCAGCCTTGAGCTCCTTTTCCCTATGGATGGCATGGAGGGTCTGTATGGTAAGGGGGCCGTAGTATCTTTTCAATTTCTCCCATTAAGGTCACCACCATTTCCACTCCATCCAGGGTAACTATTCATGACATGCACCTTGTGGAGTAATCTCCACCATGCGATAGGGACTCATGCCCTTGTATTTAAGTTTACATTTGGTGTTGTAGACACTATAGAGGAGTGCAAGATCTCCTTCCTCGAGGTCCTTGCTTTTGAGGTTGCGGTTGATGAACCATTTTTTGTGCCCTAACTTCTCCGCTTGGAGGCAATAGGCTGCACGCAATCTTGTTTCATATGGCCATTCAAGATCGATTAAATGCTCTGCCAAGGAATTTTTGGTGAGCCTTTCCTTGACCGTGATGCAAAGGTTGGGCACTACATATTCCATTGGCATAACTACTTCCACCCCAAAGGCTAGGTTGAAGGAGGTGTAGTTTGTGGCCACTTTGTAAGATGTTTGGTAGGTCCACAATGCAGTGATGAGCTTGTGCTCCCAGTCGGCATGACTGACTTCCATGGTGCAAGTTATAATCTTGTAGCATGTCTTGTTTGAGCTTTGAGCCACCAGGCCGTTTGCCCTGGGGTAGTATGGCATCAACTTCCTATGTATGATAATGAATTCTCTAGCCAGGATCACAATAGTTTCATTGAGGAAATGGGTTCCTTAATCACTGACCAATTCTAGGGGGCACCCAAACCATGTGATAACTTGTTCATATAAAAACTTAGTTGTGGATCACGCATCAGCTTTTCTTGTGGGCTCGCCTCTCCACCCATTTGGTGAAATAATCTATGGCCAGGATAATGTATCTGGCCCCTGTCCCTCTAGTGGCGACTAGGCTTATAGGGCCGATAAAATTTATGCCCCCTTTTTCAAAGGGCTGATTAGTTAATGTTGTCTCTATGCCAACATGGACTTAGGTAGTACAGAATGTGTGTGTAGAGTAGCGACAAAGCTCCACTTGTACTTGCATAAGGCTAGGAATAGTAGTTCTACTTGCGATTCCTACATGCAAGTTCTACATGCAAGTCCTACATGCATGTTCTACATGTGAGTTCTACATGCAAGTCCTACATGTGATTCCTACATGCATGTTCTACATGCTAGTTCTACATGCAACTCCTACATGCAAGTCGTACATGCAATTCCTACATGCATGTTCTACTTGCAACTTCTACTTGCAACTCTTACATGCAAGTCCTACATGCAAGTCCTACATGCGATTCCTACATGCATGTTCTACATGCAAGTTCTACATGCAACTCCTACATGCAACATGCAACATGCGAGTTCAACATGCAACTCCTACATACAACTTGAAACTCCTACATGTAACTTCTATATGCAAGTTCTACATGTAGAGAGAGAATGTCTTACAATTCCTACATGTAGAGAGAGAAGCTCTCCAACTTGTATAAATACCCCATAATGGAATGAAGCCCACACTCTTTGGGGCATTGTGTTGAATTCTACTTTGGTATTCCAAGCAATTTTCTCAAGTATTCATGCTTCCTTGCACTCCACATCCAAAAGCATGTCCTAACCTTGCAACTCCTCCTCCACTCTCCTCCAACCTTGTAGCTCATCCTCTCCCTCTCCTCCTCCTCCTCCCTCTCCTCCTCCTCCCCCCTCCTCCTCTCCTCCTCCTCCCTCCTCCTCCTCCTCCTCCCTCCTCCTCCTCCCCCTCTCCCTCCTTTCCCCCATGCTCTTACACCTTCTTCCTCTCCCACTCCTATACTCCCCCTAAACCCTTAGTTCCTCAACCCTTAACCTCCATGATCTACAAGGGAGACGAGTTCTCCACCATGTACTCTACCCTGAACCTTGGATCCTCCTTCTAACTCTGGAACCTCTCTCTAAACCTTGGAACCTCTTTCTAACCCTTGAACCTCTTCTAAACTCTAGAACCTTTTTCTAAACTCTGGAACCTCTTTCTAACCCTTAAACTCCTCCTAAACCCTTCAACCCCCAATGTAGGCGAAAGCCTTCATTACCTCAACCATGATGATGCCCGTTCCTTTCACACATGCATCACTACGTTTGCTTACCACACTTAAGCCTATGTCTCTCACCGGAATACGACTTGAGGTCCTAAGCTACATGTATACTACAAATGACAACCTCGATATATCTATAGGTGACAAAAATCCTCAAAAGTTTGCATACTGAGAATACCCTGCTCTTCCTGCGGAAGCCGTGGGAAAGAGAGCCAACTATTAATATTCTTGTTAGGGGCATCATGTCTGCATTATATGTTCCTTGCACTCTTTGGTAGGGATTGCATCACTTGATAAACTTAGTTGCATCTCGAAAGAGAGTTGGCCACCATAGGCCTACATGCAACACTTTATGTGACGTATCATCAATGGTAATGAAGTGATCGCTTGCTATCCTAGAATGGGCTTCTTCAAACATGTGGATATATTCGTGCTCGCACATGATGCCATCCTTGCCCATGCAGTATAGTTGGCCTACAATTAGCTGATATGGTGCTGCATCCTTGATGAGTTTGTGGGCTCTGTCCCTCTTGAGGGCTTTGTCTAGAGGCAACCCATTTGCCAGGTAGTGGCCTATTTTGGCTAGGTGGTCAACTAGGACGTGGGTCCTTCCTTTACGTACCGTGACTGTGAAGTCAAACTCCAAAAGGATTGGCATCCACCTTGTGATATGTAGGGCTTGTTAACCAAATACAGCAAGGCTTGATGATTTAAAAAAAGGATGAACTTGTTGGCTCTAACAAGTAATGCATGAACTTCTTAATTGCGTAGACCATGGCCAGGCCTTCCCTCTCTGTTGTCATGTAATTAACCTCAGCATCCTTTAATTATTGACTAGCAAAGTACACCGACGAGCAGGCTAGGTTGTACTCCCCTGGTTGGGCTAACACACATTCGATGGCAAAGTTTGAGTCATCTATGTGGGCATGGAATATTAGATTCTAGTCTGATAAGGCCCGCAATACCGATGCTATGGCTAGAGCTAGCTTGAGGGTCTTAAAGGATTTCTGACATTCCTTGGTACACTCAAAGACTACAAACAGCTTGCACAATGGCCGGGCTATGTCTACGTAAAACAAGATGAACCTTCAATAGCATCTCCTTTCAAATTGATGTAACTTTTTCATTGTTACCCAAATTTCAAGGTGTAAAGACATATTTGAAGCTCTTTTAGTGTAGAACTTAGCCATGTTAATTTGAATAATTTCTACTCATGGCATATTGTTGAATTCATCTCATATTCAAGATTTTTGTGGGATTTCTTACTAAAGGGAGTTGGTGCCCCATGCCATCTCCACCTCGCCCTACTACTGCAATGAAAACAATTATGAAGCTGAGATTCAAGCAAGGAGAGGTAAAGCTAGAAACACTAGGAGAAAAGGACCTGAACATCAAGGAGTTACTTGCTCAGGAGGAGGAAGCACCTATTATAGAGCATAAACATATTGAAGAGAAACAAGATGCTGAAGAGAAGTTTGCCAAGCTAATGGAAGAAATGTCTGATAGACTAATTGAGGAAAAGTAAGAAGAAAACCCTCAAGAACTCATCATCATACCATCACCTGACATGCCAAGTGAGCAGTAGAGCACTCACCCAACACAAATGCTGGTACTAAAGATAATTAAAATATGCCTTTAGGATCAGGTGATGCTACTTTAATTTCTAAGGAGCAAGCTGATCTACTATTAACCAATTGGTATTGTCTTTCAAAATTATTTCTAGTTACCATTAGCAACAAAAGGCAAGAATAAAAAATGTTTAAATATTGTTTGAAAGTTGGAGACAGAAATATAGATGCACAAAGCATTTAGAGATGGACACAAGAAGTTTAAAAAGCATGTGCATAGTAAGATTACCTGACTCCAAGCAAAGATTATGCAGATTACAGAGGAGAAAATAGCATGGATGCAAAAAAGGAAACAATTATTACAGAAATAGAGGGAAGCACATGAAAAGAAGAAGAAAATGTATTGGCTTTGGAAAAATTGTAGAAGCAGAATGCCCTCACTGTTAAGAAAACCCAAAGATTGCAATAGCTACTAGGTTGCAAAAACTAATATTATATAAGATGTACAAAAATGGATTATAGAATGAAAAATACCTTGTAAGAGTAGTTGATCTAGTTAATGGAAGAAAATGCTCAACTTACAATAGAGAATACATTATTGTAGGAAAGACTCAGTGCATTGACAAATGTAGAAAATCAAATAAAGTCCATGTGTGATGATGATACATTGGAGATTGAGGGTGTGTTCTCATGAGTGGCAAAAGTGTTGAGGAATTACAAAAGAAATTGCAAGATTACATGAAAAATATGTGGTTACAAGTAAAAGACATATTGATGGTGACATTTGTGTACCTATTTTAGATCACATGAGGACTAAGAGTGGTTGACCATATTAGAGGAACAACTGGAAACTTTGTAGAGAGTGCTGTATGAGGAAAAAAGATCAAAACAAGTTATTTTTATAGCTTCAATCTTAGAATTGGGGGAATCTCTTCTCAAGGAAGAAGAAGCAAAAACATTCGAGGCCCTAAGGTGAAGGATTATACAAAGCCAAAGGACCTTTCTAAAAAAGATACAAGGGATATGCCTAAGTAAATAGATGACATGCATGTACAGCCAGACCTTGAAACACAAGAAGAACCACATGTTGAGCAAATGGAAGAGTAGAGCACAACAATTGCCTATGCCTTAATGTAGGTTTCCCAAGATATTTTCATCAATGAAGTTGATAAGATATGTGACATCTTAGAAAAGAAGGATCAAGAAGGTAAGGTGAAAGTACAAGGAGAGTAGGCCAAAGTAACTAATTTACTTGAGCATGCAGTGTACAAACAGACAATACTTAGATTTCTTTGTAGATTGAGCAAAGTGATATTCCAGTGATTGATGCTGCAATTACTATTGATATCCTTGTTGAGCTCATGATTACTGGCACAACTGATCTTTACAACCAGTAAAAATTTCTTGTTCTTTTAAAATAACCAAATTGTGTTTTCAACACAACAAATCTTCATCACCAACATTTCAACTATGTTTTTGTACATAATAAACCAAGCGTCATGTCATGATTAAGTTTTATATTTAGTTTTGATTTTTGCTATTATGTATAATAAAACTGGGGTCAGGAAATTCTTTTTGCAACCCTTGTAAGCTACTATGTCTTGAAGTGCTTTGAATCTTGGTACTACACCAAGCTCTTGAATCTATTTTCTAGCATAGCCTTGGATTGAGGAGACGTTGCCTCTTGAAGAGAGCTTACCTAGAGACCATTAGAATATTTTGAGTTAAGCATTTTGGTGGGTTCAGGTCCAAGAATTTGTTTTAAATTCCTATACAGCAATTGAAGAAAGGAGAGGGTTGGAGAAGAGGATGAAGGGGCTAACATCCCAATGTACCTTCACTCCTTGCTATTTTTCCCTAGGGGGCATCCCGCTCTAGTAGGTATGCCACTGATAGGCAAATAATATCTGGATAGTATATTATTTTATTTTTGTATAGATATTGCTTACAGATATGAAGGGTCACCACCTGTTGAGTGTATCCCTTCATATCCACACATGAATATGTGTCAAAATTGGAATGAGGATGTGTGTGTTGCAATGGTAGTTTTTGATATTGTTGTAAGCAAGTATACTCGCTTGAATGATGAAGATGTTCATTACCTTTGATCTCGTGTTCATAAATCTATTCTTTGCAATTCAATAGTTCTTCAAGTTTTTGGAATAGTTCTTAATGATGTCATTTTATGTAATCCATAGTGTTAGCACATCATTATAGATCCAGGGCTATATTGAAAATTTTTTATGAGTTGTCTATCTGAATTTCCTCTATTTTTTGAGTGATGAGAGTGATAGAAGTTTCACATGGAACACTTTTGAGGGTTCCAGATGAACCCCAAAACAAACAATCACACATAGCATTTGACAAACGAGCGTACAAAGCAAAGTATGTGGACTATGATCCCTACATCAGTGCACCATCCAAGAGCCTTGCAAGTATTTTGGTGGACTAAGTCCTTGTAGTTATTATGTACTAATACTTTTTATAAATATATTTTGAGGTCTTGGACTTTGTGTAGAGATATCAAATGTTGTGTGCAACAATTACATAATGCATCTCGATGTCCATTTAGAAGTCTGTATTAGATGCATGGGCAATTGCCATGGGATTCAAAAAAATTGGTAATTTTCTTTGCAACATGTGTGTGTTAAAATTTGACTTTTTAAAGTAATCTTTATACTTTGGTGATTAGTAATATGTTTTTAATCTAGCAAAGCACCAATACAATAGTTTCTTAGTATCAATACTAGTTTAAATTGAAATTGTACTTTGTGATCAATATAGGATGATGTATGTAATGCTTAGTATGCCTTATGTTAATTGTACAAACATAGTGCTATGTTTGCATCATAGTGTGATTGTATTATTGAGTACTATCTATTGATTGAATTTAATACATCTTATGCTAATTGTATTAGGACTATGTTATCCTTATAGGGTGATTGTATTGTTAATATATCCAAGGATCCACTAGAGTCAATTTTGCATATGGGATTTGTCCCTTTAATCTTCCACATATCAACCGTGCATCAAGGGGCTCTAATACCCCTCTAATACATTCTTATTACCAAGGTACCATTAGTGGTGTTAGGACCACACACAAGGGCCCCATCATTTCCCACACTGCCTTCATGTGCTTGAGAAGGCGTGCTTGATATTTTGCTTTTTGGGTCCGATCAACTTTGCTATTGTGTGATTCTTTGATGAAAGCTACTTTGTTATAGTCTTATGGGCTGTATCTATTTGTTTGGGCTGTGCAATTGTATGATCCTTTGATGAAGCTACTTTGTTACATTTTCAATAATTAAAGCAATGCAAGCCCAAAGATCTGCAACTGCTCAAACATGTAAGCTACTAACTTGGAGGTTGTTTTGGCTGGGGGTAAGGATTTGATATTAAAGAGCTACTAGTGGGAAACCCACTATGCAAAAGAAAAACTCATGAAATCCATTTGTGATGGACACCTTCACCTATCACCACCTTGGTCATAAGTTTTGAATTCAGATTTGTGTTCCTATATTCTACCAAGTTCTCTTACTGGAGAAAGATGTGAAGTGTACTCGAAGGAGGTAGACGTGAAAGTAGAGGGGGGAACATGGGAGAGAATGGCAGACAGGAGACTACAAAGTGGCATAAGGAAAGGGGGTGGAAAACTTCTCCCACTTGTAATATTCTAGCAACTCTTCCTATCCTTAAATAACGTTTGAAATTTTATTAGCACTCCATTCCTACTCCACTTCTCCATCATTTTTGTTCGACATCGGATTTGCCATTGTCTACTTTGTGCAAGACACATAAATTCATATTCCTATTAGCCTACCATTGGCATCATAGGAAAGCTCACTGCACAATGTCCACTCACATAGGGGCACTTTAGCTCCATCAAATTTCTAGTTTCATTGCCTTTTCCAATACTGAAGCCCAATCCAAAAGCTACAATATTGGTAAGCACACAGCAAGTTTCAAATATCACCTGAGAAGGTTAGATTGGGGAAGAAAATTGGTGATTAAAGGTGGCTATAGCAATAGCTTTGACATGGCAAAAAGCCACGGGATAAGCAAAGGAACTTATTAATGAATGGCACTTCTTGATCTTGATGTCGGCTTGCCCAAAAAAACAACCACCTGTGCTTGCAAACTATGAGTGTGTGTATATGATAGATGGTCATCCAGTCTCTCATGATCTCAAAGGAGCAAATCCACTTCCAAAATAGCTTGCTTTTGGCACTATAGTTAATATGCTTAGGTTAAGACTCTCATGTTCAGAACTTTAAATATGTACATGAGCATTTGTAATGTCAAAATTAGCCTTGATCATCCCTACATCACTAAGTTGTGCATATGTGCCAAAATTATGGCAAATCATGCTCACAAATGCCATCGCCCAATATTCTTCACCTGAACTCAAAAAAATCAATAATAATGAAATGCTTCAAGCATAGAATAAACTTGGAATTAATCACCACAATTAATCAACCTTTCAGTATTTTAGCGACACAAAATCAATAAATCATAGATGGATGGTGCACACATATGACACATACCATTAGATGGTCCAAATGGCAAATTTTAACTTTAGGGAGGCGTCATTAAGAGGGAAAGGCTACTTTCAATGGGGAACCTTGATCTAGATAATGATCAATGGCTTAGATAGAGGTGCATAATGGAGGGCTAGGATTGGGGCACATAACGGGGGGTGGAGATCAACCTTCTGAGATGAAGAGCTAGGATGAACACACATAATGGACAGCCCAGATTGGAGCACCTAGCTCTAAGATCACCTCCCTTGGATCCCCTGGGGCACATAACGGGGGGTGGAGATCAACCTTCTGAGATGAAGAGCTAGAATGAACATGCATAATGGACAGCCTGGATTGGAGCGCCTAGCTCTAAAATCACCTCCCTTGGATCCCCCATCATATCAATGGCCTGGATTAAAGTGCCTTCTACACTCATCCCCTTCCTTGAATCTACAATCAAATCCATAGCCTAGATTGAAGTGCATTTTCCTCTCACCTCCTTCATTAGATCAAGTGTGGATATTTGATCCCTCCATCCTTTGATGGGCATGTGCACACTTTCTGAGCAAAAACCTACGAGCAGAAAAGTCCGAGCGATAATTTTTGACACCAACCATGCTTGTATATTTCTCAAAGGAATATACAATTCTTTCTTAATTTCTCATTTATGGAACCATATACTTACTTATGTTTCATTATAACCCTCCTTTTAGAGAACATCTATATATGAACAAATAGTGAACACTTTAGAAACTCCTATAAATACCTCCCTACCATACTCTCTTTTGAGGATTATGGTAATTAAATCAATTTGAAAGAGTTTCCCTAATCTTTAGCAATCCCATATTTGAAGCTCTCATATAACAATGTATACCATATTCCTTGGGAAAAAGATATCAGAAACCTCATACTTGAGGCCATTATAATCGATCATAAATTAATCTCTAATACATTATCAAATATGGGAAGGCAAGGAACGGATTTTCAAAATATTCCCAATTCTCCAAAGCTAAGTACTTTTAAGGAAATGTGGTCTCTACTGAACTCCTTCCTACCATAATATGAATTAGGGAGAAGTTGTAATTCTCATATACATCTTGAAATTTTCACTTTTTCTCTTTTCTAACTATAAAAATTATAATTTTAAGCCTACCTTTTCATAGATCATGAAATTTTGAACATTTTTCCTTTTTACAGCTCCTCAATCTGAGATAAGGAGCAAAAGTTATGACCCCTTCTGCGTAGGCTCTCCAAGGGTATTTCGCCGGCGAAATAGGGTTGGGGCAAGCTCTTTAAACCATATTCCTATGGAAAAATACACTTAGAGGGTCTATTAAAAAAGTGTTATATTATTTTCTTAGGTCATCCTGAGGAACTGTAAAGAGGATATTTGCTCAAAATTTCATGATCCAACCAATGGTGAAAGGAAAAGAAGGATTTTTGAAAGTGATAAAATAAGTCACCACTTGGACATTATATATGTATATTATATAAAGGTATATTTATATCTATATCTATTTATCAGTATTTCATATTTACTTACATATTCCTTGAAATAATTTGGATTTTTTTGCTCCCCAAAAATGACTTGAGCCTATATATTTTGACCCCTCCTACCTTTTGTCCGCTCGTCGCTCTAAGGTTTTTGCTCGGAAAATGCAAACCCCCCTTTGATGGTATCCCTTAGGTCTACCCCTTTGTCTAATGGCTAGGAGTGCTCTACCTCAAATTTGAATGTATCCCTTAGATTGAAGATTAGATCAAGGGCTAGGAGTGAAGATCATGGGTCCAAACTCAAGGTTAAAGGTCTTAATACCCTTAAATGCTTTTGTCAACTTCAACATGGCATTGTCTTGCACCTTAGAGCACTCCCATTGGTACACCTCAAATTGCTCTCTAATACCTTGAACTTACGAAAACACTAATTGGAGGCCTTTTGGAGACCCCATTTCTCCCCTAATGTTCATCTTCCTATCATATTTCTTAAAAACTGATTTGAGGGAAGTCCCCATCAGGTGCATAGCAACTACGATTGACTGAGATGAAAATTTGGATTTTCCATGCTTACAATTCTTCAAGTTAATCATCATGCTCTTGGAGATTGCCTTTGAGAAAGAGAAAGCATGTCTACTCAATTGCCAAAACTCTTGAACATGCCAAAACTTTGCTATTCCTCTTGTATCATGAAAGTACTACCTTGTCTATTTCAACACATCCTGAACATCTTTATTAGAATTGACTCCGGTCAAAGAATGGTGAAGTTGGTTAACCAAGAATAAGTTTTATTGTTTTTACTGTTGTGTGCTACAAGTGCCACCAGAAGGGTCATTATCGCACAGAATGTCCCAATATTCCAAGGG